>NW_028327174.1:183255207-183558238 GCF_987537825.1 Furipterus horrens | reverse complement strand
CTCAGGGTGACTGAGCTACAACTCAGAAAGTGTACCAAGTCATTTCATTTAACAAACTCACTGCACGAATAGGGTATTCACATACTCAAGGACATAGATTTGACCAAGGTTGCAGAGGAAACTGGGCATAGATTTGGACCAGGGCCCCATGGATTCCCGAATCTTAGTCTAGATTGTCCCATTACCCTAGCCATTTCTATCTAACCTGAGCTTAGAGGCAGTTTTCCAAAAAAAGATGCTTCCTAAACCCAATTAATCTAAATAGAGGAAGGCTAGGTAATGGAGCAAGTAGATTCAGACAAAGCTGGCGATATCTAGAGGCAAGAATCATCCATCTCATTTGTAGGAGCAATGCCTGAAGGAATAGGTGATGCTCAGAAGAGCAGGTTTGCCACCTAATGGCAGAACCCATGCTGTATTTACAGTAGTCCCTCGCTATATCGCGGTTCACTTATCGCGGCCTCCCTGTATCGCGGGATTTTAAAAAAGTATTATATTTAATTATTTATTGCAGATTTTTCACTATATTGCGGGATTTTGCGGTACTGTATACGTATGTTGTTAAAGTTGCTTAGGTTTAAGAGTGTAGAATAAATGTTAGGTTCCTACTTCACGGGGTGGGGGGTGCGTCTGGAACGTAATACCCACAGTAAGTGAGGGAATACTGCATTTTGATAAATATGGTATCAGATGACTGCCTAGGTAAAGGAACTAACATTTAATGAGATCCTGTTATGCAACTGACACTTCAGGCATCACAAAGATCCTGTAAGATAGGTTATGTTACCCCATTTTATAGATGGGAAAACTGAGGGTCAGGAACAATTGTGCTGTGAAGAAAGTCACCTAGCTAGGAAACAGTGGAGCTATAACTCAAACCCAAGCCTTGACTGCTCCAAGGCTTATCTGTCTTCCATTTTACTCCAGTATGTTTGTTGAACCAGGGCAGTGGGTGGACATGATGGAGGCAGGTTTCAGGTAGTTTAATCCAAGCAAGAAAGAACTATCCCAAGTGTCTAAAAATCAAGCCAGCTCCTTTGGAGAGGGGCAAGGCCCTTATCCCTGAAATGTGTGAGAAGAGGCTGATTCTCCCTGTGGTGGGATGTTAAGGGGGATCTAGTCACTGGAGGGGATGTACAGCCAGTTGGTTAGGGAGCAGGTATAGACCCTCCAAGCCACAGGGCTTCCTTTTGGACTTGACACAATCCAGTTTCCTGTATGGATGGCATTTGTATGTGTGTGTGTGCATGTGTGGCATGTGCTCAGGAACTTCCTCTGGTTTCCCTACAGGTCTCCATGCCTGTACCTTTGTTCACCTACAGCTCACCACCTCGTGGCCAGGGTAAAATGGCATTTCCCAGTGCTCCCAGTCACCCTTGCCCTGCTCGATTATCTTCCATAGCATTTATCACTGTCTAACCAAACTATATAATGCTTATTATTTTTTTATTATTTTTGTCTATCTCCCTATCTCCCCAACCCCCCAAAAGTTAAGTTTCACCAAGGAAGGGATTTTTGTTTGGGTTGTTTACTTAAGTAAACAAGAACTATTGCTTGGCAGGTATCGATGGTAGGCAGTCACTAAATATCTGTTGAATAAATGAATGGATGGATGGATGCTCCTGTAATTATTTTTAGGGTTGAGGACATCTGCAGAACAAAACCCTCTATTTCATGCGTTTGAATGCTTGACTGATGCCATATAATTGATACCTAATAAGTATGTACAACAGAAATTCCAAAAAAGGAATAAATTAGAGACTTTTGAGGTCCAATTCTAGGGACTTGCACAATTTCATATAAGGATTGGGCAGTGTTCTGGGATAAAAAGGATGCTGGACTGGGAACCAGAGTACTTGAAGCTAAGTCCTACAAGTCTCTTTCCACTTCTGCACACGTCTTTCATTCATTCATTATTCATCCATCCATTTATCCATTCATCCATCCAACTATTATTTTTTAAGAAAATACTATGCACTCAGACATTATTTTAGGAGGGAAGAGCACAACAGTGAACATGATAGCAACGGTTCAGCATTCTTGGAACTTATAAACTAATAGCTAAGATAGAAAAGTAGCCTGAAAGCTTTGAAATTCTATCATTTGAAGTCATGATAAATACTCTGAAGGAAACAAAGCAGGGGAAGGAAATAGACATGGCTGAGTTGCATGATTTCAAAGTCCTCTTCTTGTTCTGGCATTGTAGATCAATGAAGTTAATTCCTTCTTTAAAATAACACCCCAGCCCTGACCAGTGTGGCTCAATTGCTTAAAGCATGGTCCCATAAACCAAAAGGTCATGGGTTTGATTCCCAGTCAGGGCACATGTCTGGATTGCAGTCTGGGTCCCAGGTTGGGCACATACAAGAAGCAATTGATTGACGTTTCTCTCTCACATTGATGTTTCGCTCCTTCTTTTCCCCCACTTTCCCTCTCTCTAAAAATAAATTAATTAATTAATTAAAAAAAAACAAACAAAAACACTTCATTATTAAGCTTCCTAAAGAATACTAAACAGAGCTCAGGAATATACCTCAAAGCCTCCCAGGTACATTTTTTAAAGTACTATTTCAACTAGAATTTGATAATTATGTTTTGTCATTTTTTATCCTAGTTTCATTGAAGTTAAGCAGTACTCTGTTATTGTGGACATGTAATATAACTTAACTTTAAAACCTTCTTTTTGACTCAATAAAACCTTATTGAGCACCTGCTGTGTGGTGGGTACTATGCTAAATGCTTGTGTTACTAAGAAGACTGGGCATCTCCTGGGACATGTAAACAAATAGTGCCAGGTCACCAAACCAAGAGGTAAGATCTTTTCAGATACTGTATGCGTGAAGTCCTACCTACGGGAGCATAGAGGAGAAAGTGACTAGCTGGCTGGGGTGGTAGGGAAGGTCAGGGAGAGTTGCAAAGAAGAGTTGACTTTTCAGCTGAGTCTTAGGGAATGAAAAGCCCTTGCGTGTACTTAACATTCATCTATATTTGAACTAAATCAAGATGATGCAATGGGAACATTAATCACTCCATGAAGGCTCTTGATATGGGAATAGGCTGGCCTGGTTTGAAAAGAACAGCGTGGTCACTTCTGCACCAACAAGCCATAACATGAGAATGAGCCTTTAGCAGTTCTGAAAACATACAAGGAATGTGTGCAACTTCAGTTGTTTAATATATTTTTTTTAAAAGAAAAGAAAATAGAATCTTATAAAAACTTCTGGGAAAATCTTGCAAAGTCGACAAACATTTCACAAATGCCCTGCAATGCCCTCACTTTCTTTCACCTGTGGAAAAATTAAGATGCCCTCTGCCAAGAGTGGCTTGCTCGGGCCCTCCTTTATCTGCTATGGTAAACCCTCCACCAGTTGTTCCAGTGAGTGGTTAGAAGTCATTGTGTAGCTCAACAGGCCTGTAATGGCTAGTGAAGGAAGCTGGTCGATAGGCACTGGGAAGACACAAAGAGTGCCTGCTAATCTAATACCGTAGCTCGGAGGAAATAAGATTGTGTCCCTAGTTTGCACTTGCATAGACATTAGGTCATTTAGTTCTCACTGTGCCCTGTGAAGTAAGATCATCTTCTCTTCCATTTATGGATAGGGAGCAGGGACAAGGACAAGTGAAGTAATGTCCCATTTGTAGAGCTGAAAAATGGCAGAGCTAAGCTTCTAAGTCAGATCTCCTGAAGATCAGGATAGATTAGTTGGACATTTCAGAAATGATACAAAAATGAGGAGTTATGGACATCCATTTTTAGAAAGGTAACCTAGAGAGTTAGATTAAGTCATTTCGTAAAAGTACAACTGAGCTTATTGCAAAGTATGAAAGACACAGGAAACTATGATGCCAGAGGTATAAGTAAGATAAGTAAGTCCAGGTCGCCCTGATGGACTCTGCAGGTCTTACGTTCTCAGTTTTAATGAACCAGGGAGGTGGAGCGTAGGAGACAAAGGTCCAGGATCTGGGCACACTGGGATGTGATTACAAAAATTATTGTTAAAAAGGAAAAAAAAATTATATATGTACATATATAGGATCTTCCAAGATGTCCTAAATGTTTGACCTAAAATAAAACCTGCCCACAGAGGGGAGAGTGGTATGTTTGGCAATTTTGGCTTTGGCTCCTGGTGGAACAGCCAGGCAGGGAGTTGGAGGGGACAGTACTCCTCCTCTTGGAATGTCTAACCACCAGTCTGCCTATACCCAAGGGTCTAGAGTTCACTCTACCTCTGTGGCTCAAAAGCCCCAAAGCATAAATTTAGTTTAATGTGGCCCCCACTTGGTATTGCTCAATATGTGTTTAACCGAGGTTCTAGAATGAGAGAATAGAGAGGAAGCAACATTTTAAGCGATAATAGCTGAGAACTTTCCAGAATTGGTGAAAAACACAAGTACTCCATCTTGGGAGACTCAGGAAATCTCAAGCAAGATTGGTGAAAAGGTATCCACACCTAAACCTTCAGAGTAGCAAAGATGAAGAAAATATTTTTAAAGCAGTTGAAAAGATTATCGGCCACAAATTGACAGATTGACAGCTGACTTCTCAGCAACCTCTTCCTGCTGATGATTAATATCAACTACTCTTGTAAGTTTTGGTGACTTCTTTCTTCATCTGCTCTTCTCTTGGTATGGGGATCCCAAAGTGACCAGGTGGCAGCCAGAGCGTAAAGTTCGGTAGGACTCTTAATGTGTTCCCAAGGGGAAGTATTCATCCTCTGGGAGGCAGGGTCTCTAGACCTATAAGAGCCTAAGACTTTAGGGATGGGAAACATAAATCCTCCAAGTGGGTCATGGAGGATCATGATAATTGGGTCCACTTCTGCTTCCATCTCTTGGCTCCTAGATCCGTTATGCTACCTACTGAGAATATATCACTATACGAAGATCATAGATTCAGGCTATAGACAGCCTCCTTGAAAGTGGTTCCCCATTTTAGCAGGGCCTCCTCTCCAAGAAGGCACTCAGCTGCATCTTCAAGGGGCCGTTCTACCATTCTGGGCGGGATGCATTGTGAAACAGGGATGCCCTTGGTTTTAATCCCCACTGCTGTCCCTCTTTTGCTGAAAATGGGACCTTTGATCTGAGAATATTTTGTATGGGAGCCCGCAATTGTGGATCAGATATTCTGTGAGTTCTTGGATAATTCCGTTGACCAAGGTTCTGCTGTCAGGGGAGGCAAACCCACTGCCAGAAAATGGGTTAACCCCAGTCAGTATGAATCACTGGTCTTTCCATGGTGGAAGGGGAAGAACTGTATATAATAAGCTGTGAAACACAATGTAGTTAGCTTGCCTTGAAGTGGTTGATTTGTTCTTGAGGGCTGGTGCTTCCTTAGTGGCTCAGCATGGCTTCTGTTACTTGACATTGGCAGCAGCGATAGTTAGATCACCCTTAATGAGTTGGAGACCATGCCCTGCGACTCAGCCAGAGCCCTCTCTCCTGCCTCTGTGGCGCTTCTTTTCTCTTCAGCCCTTACTTTGTTTAGGAGATCTGCTGGGGCTAAGAATTAAACATTCTCTGCAACTGGTCATTGAGTAATCCACCTGCGTATCTCATTTTTGGAGTCTGCCTTTTAGGACCACTTCTAGTGTCAATTGTCTTGGACTGAACGTAGACTCTGAGATGAGAGTTGATTGGGTTGTGCTCTCAGGAGTTACACCCGTTAGTCACAGAGCGAAGCCGATGGGACTGGGAAGAGAGAGGAGCTGCCCCCAGTGATGCCTCAACATATCCTAGGGGAAAACGAGCTAGGGGCCAGGTGTTTGTAGCCCTGCACTGATGGCAGACCTGATGGGAGATGGTGTAGCCATGCCAGGGGCAGCTTCCTGAAGCCCAGAGCAATCCCCAGTGAGGGGCACAACTGTGAGTACTGTAGCTAGTATTCCCCTCCTCCAGGGAGTGGTGCTTTAGCTGTGAAGGGTGGATCTGCATGAAGTAAAAGAGCCCCCACAGCACTTCTCTACACAAATTCTATTTTAAGAAAAAAATAGACCTATCATGTCCTCATTTCAATCATACTTCCCAGGATATGTAGCAATCCTGGTACCTGTATCTAGTTCTTTAAGGAGCAAACATCTTCTGTTCCTCATGGCTCTGTTTGGAATTGACGATGAGTCCCCATACCAGTCAGATTTTTCTTAATGCAGGACTGAAATAAATTTGTAGCAGAAATGTTTACTGTTTAGCAAGCCATAGGATCCATGTGAAATTTATTTGTAACATTTGTTGGTAGTATATTTAGCACCTCAATTTTGCAAATAGGGAAGTCATTTTATATGCACTGGGGGTGGGGTAATCATGATGTTTTAAGATTTTAGTCAAGAGTAGACCAAGCAAAAAAGATTTACTGTGAAGCCACTAAAGCTTACTCTTCTAGGCTACTCACTTGCCCAAACTTTTTTACATGCTCAGGTGATTTTATAATATTTGCAAAGAAAGATATTTGTATTTTTTTGTGATTTCATTTTTCATCCCAAATAAATCCCCCCTTTTATAATGTATGTTGTATTCATAATTTATATGTTATTTTTCTTAAAGGTCACCCCCCAATTGTATAAGACTAGAACCTACCCCTGGATAAGGATTAGTAGGATGTTGCTCCCTGCTTAGTTATAAGTAGCTGAGCTCCATTGAAAGACAACTTGATGTTTATTGGCCTGAGACTGCCAAGGCTGAGTTTTTGAATATTAAAATGTTTCCAAGCTGTAAATGACTATGCTTATTTAATGGCTTGTTCTTTGAATCAAAAGTGTGTTACTAACAGCTTACATATGGACAGTATAAATACCTACGTCATTGTAGTTCGAGTTAGGTATTACAGATGAGGAAACCAAGAATTAGAAAACTTAACAAACTCAGCAGATGTCCTGGGGTTAGAAAGTGGCAAACTGTAACTCAACATTAAGTTTTATGGTTCTTCACCCATGGGGCTGGCTTGCTACTCTGACACAGTATCCTCTTAAGAGAATACTTATCTAGATCTTTGCGGCAACTCTTTTCCTATTAAAATTACAGAAAAACTCCTAAACATATCCAAAATTTATGTATTTCTATCTCAAGGCTTAGTACTAGAGTTGAATTATGTAGAGTATACCTGAACAGGAAAGGTTCAGAGGACACAAGAGGAAGTAGGTTTGGAAAAAAGTAATGGAGAGAGATTTAGGAGGTGGAGCTTGCAGAATTTGGCAGTGACCTAGTTGTGGGGGGAGGGGACAAAGAAAAATTTAAAGGTAACTGTAGGTTACTAGCTTGGATAAAGAATAGTGTCATTACTGAGAAGGCTTGAGAAGGAATGTAGTCCTGCTGACATCTTGATTTTAGGACTTCTTGACATTCAGAACTGTAAGGTAACTCTGGGGAACAAAATTTTCACTGAGTTAGATCTGACACTTGTTTTTGACTAAGTTTTGGCATCTGAATCCAAAACTGACCCCAGTTTTTCTCTATCACGTCAACTTTTTTAGGTATAGGATACCCTCCCTTTGTCCTCCAAAACATACAGAATGTACATACAAAGGAAAATAAAGAAAAAAATTACTAAAATATACGGTTTATTTAGAGTTATTCTATTCATATAAAGGCTATATATTGTTACTATAAGTCAACTTGTGTACAAGTAGTATAGTTCTGCTACCAAACATACATATTCAGGTATTTTATCTTTTGAAATGACAGGCTAGGAAATGCCAAAATGAGATACTTGAAACAGTCTCCTTCAGTTGGCAAAGCTCTAACAAATTGCTTCATGAGACCCAGTTTTATGTGCAGAGGTGGGAATATAATGTTCTTTCTGTCAACAAGTGGCTCGTGTAGAATGTTTGGATCACCAGGTTTGAGGTCAGATCTTGGAGGCCAATTTGACTCCACCCAGTGCTTCTCACCATCTCTGCTGTCCCACATACACAGAAAACAGGGATACTTGGTGTATCCGCATTGCTGACCAAGAAGGAAGCAGACCATTTGAAGATCAACACAGATGATCCAATTGTGCTTGTGATATTGCAACACATCAATGACTCCCTTTATGTCTTCATATTCTTCACGAAAACAAACTGAATGGCCAATTGGGACTGCACCAAATAAATTGCCATTGTGGAGGGGGACACACTTAAAGCTCTGCCTTGAACTATTAATGAACAGTCGCCATTCAGTTGCATTATAGACTGGAATTGCCAGTACCTCCACTAAACCATGTATGTTATGGCAATACACAAAGCCACTGTCACTTCGAAAGTACTGCAGAAATGCACTTCCTCTTCATCGAAAGTAGGATACTTTTGCTCCTTTTTCAAGAAGTTTTTCTCATGCAGTCTTGATGCTAGGAGTTCTGAATCCTTTTTGGATAGTCCCAAATCTCATGCCAAGTCATTCAACTCGTGCTGATCAAATCCCTTACAAACTGAGTCATCTTCAATTTCAGAAATCTTCATGGTTGCTGTCACTTAGTTCTTCACCATACTCCTGTTTTTCAAAAGAGGGTAGTTCAGTGAAAACTGGCACTGGGATTTCAGCTGAATGAGGCGCTGGGTGTATAGCTGATGGTAGACTAGGATACTCTATTTTACATCTATTTTTCTTGTTATATCCTGATGTTTTCACTATACAAAAGTAACAGTCACTTGAATGATCTCCAGGTTCTCACCAAAACATAACTATATCAAATGGCAATTTATCACATGTTCCCTTCGTACACATCCATAAACTCTTGACACACTGCTTGCACACCTTGTGAGAGGCCCAAGACTTATCTTGATCACCAAGTTTTACTTTAAAATATGCAAAATAGGCTTACCTGACAAATTTGCCAATGTTTGTCCTTTGAGTGGGAGTGGTGAAACTGCCACAGATATAACAAAATGAATCAGGGTTGTTTAGGCACTTAAGATGAGAAATAGCAGAGGCAGACATGATCTGAAGGAAAGAAAATAAGTACATATGTAAATAAAAAAATAAATTCTGCTGACTCCTTGTATTCAGACGAGAACTTGGACTACACTTCAGAATATGATTCACTATACAGAGCAGCACAAACCCTCTCACCACACTGTCTCATGTGTAACTGAATAGCCTAGATAAGTATGAACCTGTCGCTGGTTTCCAAGGTCGTCCCCCATCCCTCCCCACCTGAGGAAGGTTTTCTCTCAGCCAATAGCACAGCACTAGTGCTTCCCTCGATCCAGGCTCGATCCAGCCTAGAGTAGTCGCATTAAGATAAGCTGTACACCCCGGTCTGCGAGCCAAGTGTTGCTGGTTCGATTCCCAGTCAGTGCATATGACTAGGTTGCATGTCAGGTCCCCAGTTGGGGACACAAGTGAGAGGCAACCACACAGTGATGTTTCTCTCCCTCTCTTTCTCTTTTCCCCTCTCTCTACAAATAAACAATTTTTTTAAAAGATAAACTGTACAGAAAAGAAATTGACGTGATAAAAGAAAACTAACTGCAGTTTTGAAATCAGCATGCCTATTTAAGTCTAAAACAGCTGAAAAATCCAACTCAACAGGAATTATGTTAAAAATTGTCCCCCTGTGTAATAGATGTGTTTTGTTTTTAAGCCACTAAGTTCTGCAAATTAGGGTGGGGGGTAGGGACCTTATTCTACCTAGTATAACTGGGTAGCTAATATTTAAGCCATCCAGACAAATGCTGGGCTGTGAGCTCACTGAAGGCAGGAATTCTGTTCACATTCACTTTTCTTGCCTGCATATGGTGAATGTTCAGTCAATGTTGTTTTTTGAATTAACATAAATACAGGAGGCCATAGTAACAATGATCTCAGCAGTCTAGTCCAATGTCGTCATTTTACAGATGAGAAAACAGAGGTCTGGAGAGGAGAAGGATTGTGAGTAATTGGGTGCTCAGTCTATGGCCTACTCTATTACTCCATTATATCCAAGTTTTCTTAGACCACTAGGGACTGTAGCAACATTCCTATGTGATGAGAAAACACTCAACTGTGGTTATTTTTAGAAAAAGATTGTTTGAATGTGGCATGTCCCTGAGAGATCAAAGCAGGATATGGGGCAATAGTGAAGTGCCCTGAATAAATCTGGAAAGAAGAGAGCTCCCAGAAAGTTGAACTTTAAAATAAACACGCAATGTATTAGAGTAGAGCAGGGGATGGCAAGCATTTTCTGTAAAGGGCCAGATAGTAAGTATTTTAGATTTTGCAGGCCATAGGTCTCTGTTGCAACTATTCAACTCTGCTATTGTAGTGCAAAAGCAGCTATAGACCCAACACACAACATAAATGAATGGGCATGGCTGTGTTCTAATAAAACTTTATTTATAAACATTGACATTGTAATCTTATATAATTTTCGTATGTCATGAAATATTATTTTTTAGTTTTTTCCAATCATTTTTTAAAAGTAAAAGCACTTTTAATTCATGAGCTGTATAAAACAAACATAACTATAGTTTGCTAACCCCTGGAACAGAGAGTCATGGTTATGATAAAGAGGTAAGCTGTTTCTCAAGCCGTAAGACTTTACAGTGATACAACTGAAGGTATCAGCACCTCTGAAAAATGAATGTGCCAATCTGAAAGGAACCTGGTTAACCAAAAAACCACAGAAGAAAAGACAAAGGGAGTCATGAAGAGTCATGGATAGTGCCCATTCCTAAGTGACTGAGGGAAGGGTGACCTTGATCAGTGGAAATCACATACTGGGACTCAATTTTTTAAAGTTTATTTTGTAATGGGAAAGGCTATTTCAAGCTATGTAAGTCGAAAGTCCCTTTTTTAAGTGAAAAAATGTGTGTGTGTGTATATATATAGATAGATGTGCACACATGTGCATGTATGTGTATATATTCATGTGTATGTGTATATGTTTGTGTGTGTGTGTGTGTGTGTGTGTCTGTGTGTAGTCATTATCTTGTTGATTCCTATCTTACCCACTTGCTAGCTCTATGACCTTGGTTAAATTGAAAAAAAATTTTTGTGTCTCTTCTCCTCATCTGTAAAATGGAGAGATAATAGTACCCATGTTAATGGTTACTTTGAGAAGTAAATGAGATAATGAATGTGAAATATCTAGCATATAGGATGTGCTTATAGAAAGTGCATAACAACTCATTTTTTTTATGTCTGTAGTAAATAATAATTAATACATATATACACATATATGATATGTTATATACTTATATGATATATATTTATACACTCCCCCCAAGGAAATATATTGTACTAGGGTTCCTTTTATATATACTATTTTGCAATTTGCATTTTTCCCTTAATAGGTAGGTCATGGCTAGCCAGGAGACAATATAGAGCAGTCTCGAGAGCTTGGCTTCTGCCATCTGACAGCTTGGACTTGAGTCCTGGTTCCATTATCATAAGCACTTGATTAAGTTCTTTAGTTCTCTAGGTCCTGGCATCTTTTTCTGTGCTATGATGGCAACAACAGTGCCTACCATGCACAGTGGTGCTGTGAGGGTTAAATGAGAAAATACAGGAGTGGGCAAAAGTAGGCTTATAATCGTAAGTACCCAAAACAGAGTTTATTCTGGTATAATTATTTGTTTATTCATTAATTACCGTATTATTATTAGTAACCTACTTTTGTCCACCCCTGTATTTGTAAAATTTTTGGCATACCTGGCATCCAAATGAATTTTAAAAGTTATTAGGACAAAGCCCATCGTATATAGTAAATGACCAAATACTATTTTAAAATAATGGAAGTTTAGTATTTAAGAAAATATTACAATGATCTGGAATGTTTATGCAGCTTTCTCATGAAATTCTTAGCAGGGTGGTAAGAGAGGACACATGGGGGGAATCTGTTCATGGAGAAAAGAACTATTAAAATTCCTTCCTGCAGCAAGGACAATAGAACATCCACAAAAAGAGGCTGTTACTTGGCAGTCAGGATAATGCCCTGCATTTATGCAGCGTCATAAGGCAGTTTTCAAAGACATTACTAAGCACGAGCCTGAATCATCTCCAGATTACTGTGATAATTAGGCACTGAATACATTTTTAAGAGGTGACTCAGTACTTGTGTTAACCATAAGTTATTCACCTTTTAAAAGATTTCTCTGCTATATGGCACTTTCTTCAAGACAAAGTCTCTTTTTATGTGATTTATGGAATCACCCTTCAAGTACAAGATTTGATGGGTTGATTTACTGCTGCTTTCATTTTTACTGGAATTTAATTTGTGCATAGAACAACGTGAGTTAATGTCAGAAAATATGTCTAGAGGTGCAACCAAAAGGTACTGTGTCCATGTCACCATTAGGGTTTGTCAACAAGCAAAAATTTCAGTCACTGATCAGTTTTTAAGTGTGTGTCTGCAACATTAGGAAGCTATTGGGACCAGATTTGTTGACATAAATTAATCAGCTAATGCTACAAAATGAGATGACAGGCAACTTCCTAGTAGGTGCTCAATTAATGTAACAATCTGTTGTACTAGTTCCTGAGAGTTTGCCATATGCCAGCAGCCTCCAGTTGCTGTCTTGTTTAATTTAAATCCACACAAGCCACGAGAAGAGTTTCATTCAGAAATCGCACAGAATAAAATAGATTGGATTGCTCTTTTCTTCTTCAGTCATCTTCCTTCCTTCTATTTAAAAAGAATTATTTTCCTCTCTCCCCTTACCCCCTTTCTTCCTTCCTCCTAGGTCCTTGCTTGTCTTGATTCTTCCCTCTCTATCTTTCTTCCTTCTTTCCCTCAGCAAGTGCTCATGGATAAAATGGAAGAACTTGATCTTTTAAATTTTGAGTATGTGTCTGTGTGGATGATTTTATGTGGCGGTATGTGTTCTGTTTCAATGAAGAATACGAACCCCATAATAAAGTCGATGAGTAAATTAATCTCTATTAAAATTATTTTGCAACACTCACTCATTTTCTTCAAAGAGAAATGATGAGAGGGAATTACGTTTAAACTTCCCTGAGTGCCATATTTCTTACGTCAAAGATGGTTTTCAAATTATAATGCTCATGAGAGAGAATTACATGTAAACTTCACTGAGTGCCATATTTATTAAGTCAGAGATGGTTTTCAAATTATAATTCTCATAAGGGGAAATTACATGTAAACCTCACTGAATGTCATATTTATTATGTCAAGATGTTTCCAAATTGTAATGCCCATTAGAGTCTGCCATATATTATAGTTACTTATTCATGCATCTGCCTCCTTGAATAAGGAGTGAGCTCCTTTATGTCAAAAACCACGCCTAAATTTTTTTTTAACCACTTCCTGTAAGTTGAAATGAAAGGGACTTTGAAAATACAATGACTTACTGATAATTCACTGAGTTCCAATTCCAACTAATACATTATTTTTGCATTTCTCTGTGAGTGTAAAACCTTCTGTCCTTGCTGAGATTGTAGAGAACATTGGTATGTTGAGAAAAATGTTTCTTCCATGAGAAGGAAGTGTGAACATCTGGGGTAGGAGTTGTCGACAAGAGGAAAAGTCTCACCCACATGAAATAGGGCAAAAATTTTGCACACGGTGAGGCAGTAGAAAGCACTGTCCCAAGGCTAAGAGCACACGATTTTGGTATCAAACCTATTGCTAATTAGTTATGAAACTTTAGAGTAATCAGTTAGCCTTGCTGGGCTTTGATTTTATTATTTGTCACACAAACAAGCTTCTGTGTTCCCACATCAGGGCTGAATCAATCTACTTACTCAGCCATCGAGATCCAGAATGTGTTGTCTCTTCTCTAGCTTCCTAGTCACTGTGGAAAAAATAATCAAAGAAAACAATCCATATGTTAACAGATTTTTTTTACAAAGCAAATAAATATTAAGATCATGAACTTTTTTAAAGTGCCAAAATGACTATAATATTTTATAAAAATAAACATAGATACAGAGAACAGACTGACAACTATCAGAGGGGAAGTTAGTAGGGGGCTGGGTGAGGAAGGTGGAGGGATTAAACAAAACAAAACCAAACAAAGACTCATGGTAGACAAGAGGATGCTGATTACCAGAGGGAAAGGCAGGTGTGAGGAGGTAGAAGCAGGTAAAGGGGGGATAAATGGTGATTGAAAGAGAGCTGACTTTGGTTGGTGAATACACAATACGGTATACAGATGATGTGTTGTAGAATCGTACACTGAAACCTATATAATTTTATTAATCAATGTCACCCCCAATAAATTCAATAAAAAATGTGTTGATGAGTGAAAAAAAAAAGGAAATATATTACCATTAAAATGTATTCTAAAGCCAGAATAGAAAGCTATTGTTTGAAAGCAAAAAAATATAAAATAAAATAAACATAAACCAGTCAAAATCCTCCCTGAAGAAACAAAGACACTTTCAGGTGGACCTTGCCAACTGTCCCCCAATTAAAGCATGTGGTGTTTAAAAGAGACGCACCTAAACCAATTAATGGAGAATGAAAAAAACAAAAAGAAAAAACCAGATGAGCAAAGATATAGAAGGAAATACAATGAAAAGGAAAGCAAGAATTATACTAGCAACACAAGATCAAGTAGAAGTAGAGAAAAAAAAACAATACTTAGAGAAATTTGAACTCAAGAAGTGGGAAACTTGATCATTAGCCAGGAACAAAATGAAAAACAATTGCTAAATTATTAGACATATAAAAGGCTTCTATTCTAAACATTTTATGTGATTTTAAACTTTTATTAAATTCTATAAAACATGTTCCAAAACTTAGAAAAAGATAAAACTTAATTTTATGAACTAGCATAATTGTAGTATTGAAACCCTGACAAAAACAGTAGAAACCGAAAAATTCAGACCTATTTTCAATATAAGTGAACTTAAAAAAAAAACTCTATAAAACACTAGTAAAATAAATTGAGCACAATATTAAAGGAACCCTACATCATATTCAGGTTGGATTTTGGAAAGGAATATAAAATAATTCTGTTAGGAAAACTGTTGCTATGAAATATCATATCATGAAACCAAAGGGGGAAAATGACCCTGTGGCCTGAACTGCTGTGGTCTGAATGTGTGTCTCTCCAAAATTAACAAATTGGAATCCTAAGGCCTAGTGTGACAGTGTGAGAAGTTTCCTCTACCAGCACCTTGATTTCAGATTTCCAGCCTCCAGAACTGTGAGAGAATTACTGTCTGTTGCTTTAAGCCACTCAATTTGTGATGCTTTGCTGTGGCAGCAATAGGGAGCTAATACAGCCTAGAATGAATATGTTCACGCCTTTAAGCATTTTACTTGACCAAGATTTGTGATCCTCACACCTACTTTTTATAACAGTTACCCAAAGCAATATTTTAATAGAAATCAAATTTTAATTAATTTTTTAAAATATGCCCTGAATTATCTTCTAGATTAGGGGGATAATGCTGCTGCAAAATCAAGTAGTGGAAATATATTGTGTTTAAAAGTTTGGGAATGATAATTAATTGCTTTAAAAATTCTAAGTATTGACTATAAGTCCTAGTAGCAGTACATAATCTAATAACATAGTACATATGCACTAACAGTATACTTTAAATTTGTATTTTCTTATTTAGTCTTAGATCAAATAAAGAATTTGTTGAGTTCTTATTAGGTTCTTGGTACCTAATGAATCATGCAAAGATCCTGCTTTGGGAGAACTTACAGTCCTTTAGGGAGGTTAAGACAGTCAACTAAAAACTGTTATATATTAAGAGAGAAGGAAAGGAAGCACTGAGTACATTACACAAAAATTCAAAATAAAAGATAGATCACTTTAAACAGGAATGAGCATGGAAGGCATGAAGAAAAAGTAAGTTGATCCTTGAAGAACTTAGAAACAAGAGAAAAAACCCACAATCCCAGTTGAAGGTATACATAAACCTAAGCCAAAAGACAGAATCAAAGATCATAGGAGTTTTTGGAAGAACAGCAAGTAGGACTACTCATAAAGTGTTTGCAGTTACTCTGTTCCATTGAAACATTCATTAAAACCAAGTAAAATCAGTGACTTGGATAATACTGGATTATCCTGGATCATGCCACTATCAGGATCAAGGCCTTTAAAGTTATAAAATAGTTAGTAGGTGGATTTAAATTGAAAGTTTGCTTTCATGACTCATGAGATGAAGCTTGGGGGAAGAGTCAGGATGCTGTGTGTGATGGGACCGTCTGGCAAGCCTGGACTAGAAAGGACCGAAGAACAGACGCGTTGGGGTCTTTGCTGGTGGCCAGGAGCACCCAGTGTCAGTGGGCCCAGTGCTACTCCACTGTGTGGCACCCTGTCTCCGGGGTGGTTGCTGAAGAAGAATGTCAATGTCTAAAAACTTAACACAGCTGGAATAGTTTTTCATTCCTTGAGATGGTTCAAGAATAACATTTTCATTTTCTTTTCAAGATTATTCAAGATAGTCTAGCAGAATCAGCCATCATGTGGTAGAGGAGCTTGGGAAATGGAGTTAGAAGGGTAGGCAATGATTATTTTACATTTTAAAAAATTATTGATGTTCTGACTACAGTATTTTCAAAACAAACTTGAAGCACTTTACAGTAGAAAGCTCAGATACAATAAAACGGAAAATCATTCAAAATCAGGTATTGTGACCAAATGAGACATTGCTGTTGGCTAAGATTAGGGTGTATTGTTTTGCTTTGTTCTTTGCTGTCTTTCATTCATTAAAAGGGCAAGAAAACCTAGCAATTATCTAAATAAAGTGGAAGATAAAGGAAGAGTTTCCTTTTTTTTTTAATGATTTGGGCAGAAAGCAAACAAACAAACAAAAAAACCTTGAAAACCAAAAATGAAGAGACACAAATGTGTTATTTTTGATTTCTGATTAGTTATTTCTGTAGTGAACTTTCCTAGTATTCTATATCTAGAACGATAGATATACTTTATTAAACTGGTGAGATGGTTAAAGAGGCAGCTTATAGGTATGATTATAACATAATTAACTCTAATTTTACTATTTTCTGTGTCACTTAAAGTTTTTGCCACTTGACAAAAACTAACTTACAAAAAGAGGTGAACAGATTTAAAAGATGTTCCTTGTTGCTATGTATAACTGTGAGAAACGGCGATAACACAGAATTTAGCCAATGCTATTTTTAAATGAGAAAGCTTAAGTTATCTAAGCATTTGCCATTGTTTTCAAATTTCACATAAAATCTGGAATAAAATTCAAAGACCTGCGAACAGCTAGGTTCAGATCAAACCCTTTTTCTCACTAAGTTTAGCTGCTACAGGCAGCTTTTGGGAGTTTCCTTTGTCTGCTAAGGACACTTAAAACTTCCAGTGCTCTGAGCATGTGAAAACCAGAGGATCAGAGGACCAATGTTCTTAAAAACTGTTTGTGGTTTGGCATTGAGAGCCCTCACAATTGTGCCTGTGTTACGTTAGAGTCCTCCGCAGCCTGATTTTCTTATGTTCGTGCCCGGCTCTGATTGGCTAGCTTGTTCTCACTTCTGCCTATGTCAGTGCGCATGCAAATGTGTGTGTGCTGTTAGCCAGGGGGCGGGGGCCGAGCCAAAAAATTGTCGTTCTCTGTACCACGTTACGTGATTAGTAAAGGAATCAGACTGAGTTCTTCACGTATGTCTTTTCCTGGTCTGTGCACAGGTCTAGGGAATATTAGTTTTCAATAAAGGAAAACGTATCTTTACCAATTCAGTTCTCAATAATTTTCTTTTTTCTTTTTCAGAGAAACTAATGGCCTCTTTACTAGGTCTTACAGCTGAATAAGTGACTCTGGCAAATCAAAGTGTTTCTTAAAGTCATAACTTTTTATTTTCTTTCTTTTAAACCTAAGGTATTAAATACATGTGTGGCAGGTGCACCAGCACTGTCACCAGGGACTGTGATCATCAGACAATAGGAGTAGATCATGCTGCTACCCTTTGCTTCCTGAGCCTGCATCTGCTCTCAGACCCGTCCCAGCAAGAAGCTCTAGTGAGAGAGCCACTAACAATTAATCAATATTAAATGCAGCTTGAAAATAGTTTTTGATCTTTGCTTTAAATTTTATCAGTGTTTGTAGCTAGTTGTCCAGTTTTTCAGTGCGCTTATTCTGGTGGTATTATTTTCCTCTGGATGTGATTCACAAGGCCCTTCGTGAGCTGGTACCAAGGGTGTTGTTTGTTTATTTTCCTGTTTTTGCTCACACCTCTCATTTCACAAGACTTTTAGAATGGTTTAAGGAAAACCAGATGTGGTAGTACCTACTAGTATAACCAGTGTAGATGAGCTTAAACCCATAGTGCTAAATTTTGTTCATTTTTTTTAAAACAAATAATTATGGAGCATGTGTTAGTTATTCTCTGTACAGAAAGTAAAAGACAGAGTTGCTGCCTTCAAAATTTCATATTTTAAGCAAAGAAAAGATATTTCAGGGAACCATTTATTCTGTTTTCAGAAGGACCATTGATGCTGTCAAAAAGCTTTCCACAAACTTTCGGATAAGCAACCGTCTAAGATACAAACTCTGTGGGTAGCATTCTTCTGCAACCATCCGGCTAGATGGCAGCTCTGTGATCAACACCAACTGCTCCGAAGCTCTGGAGAAAGGCAGGAGCGTGTGTGTGCTGCGTATAATATAGGAATTCCACTGAAATCCGACTTAATCCATTAACTCATAAAACAGACTCAGTGTTTGTTTAGTGCTTGGCAATACATCTTGTCCAATCTCAAAACGCATTGGACATCCCACCCACATTTGAACATATTTATTTCTTCTGAAATTCTTCAAAGTAATCTTTGCAGAATAGGAACACCAGACGGTTCATGTAATGAGGGTTGAAATTCCTACGACACCTGACAACTTGGCACGTTGGAAAAAACATGGTCTTTGATGTCAGAAAGGCCTTCCCGTCTCTTTTATGTAAGCAAGTCAGGAGACTTCTCTGAGGCTCATTTCTTCTTCTCCTGAGTAGGGATAATGACACCTACCTGCCAGGACCCTTATAAGGATTAAAGGGGTAATGCATATTAAAGTCTTGGCACATACGAGGCACTTGATAAAAATTAGCTGTTATTATCATTCTTCTTATTATCAGTAGTAATCCTGTTAAGGGCTCTATGTTAAGCTAATGCTTACCACTCATTTGTTCATTCAATGTGTTTACTGCACAATGTCTGCTATTTACAGGATCCTGTGTTGGTTACTATTGGGCTAGGGTGGAAATGATAGAAACACATGAATTTTGCCTCTTGTGGTCTTATTTGCTAGTTGGAAAAATGTATGTGCATAAATAATTAGAAGAAGAAGTGCCAAAGAGAGGCAGAATAATGGTATAGGACTTGGAAGGAGGGAAGGGTCCCATTTTATTAGGAATGGATGGAGTGGGGAAGGCTTCCTGGAGAAAAGAATTCTGTTCTTCGTCCCCGCTGAGGGATGTGGTCCCTTCAGCTCATTTAGCTCAAAACAAAACTGTCCCCCCTTCCTCTGAAATCGCTGACATTCTTTGCCATGTTTCCAATGGCTATTAGTAGCCTCCGCTTCTCGTGGTCCCTCGTTTTGGCCTAGCAGATCTGAAATGGACCTTACAGATCAACGCCATGCCAATGAACAATCTCGTAAGTCAAAAAAGGTCTACTTTAAAAAGCAACTGCTTGCTTCCTTTGTGAAGTATGAAGCAACTGTATGCCTATCCCTTACCTGCTCATGGGCATCTTTATTTTGGTTTCACATTATACAGGGTGCGGCAAAAGTAGGTTTACAGTTGTGTGTACTTGAAACACACAGTTCATTCTTGCATTATTATTTATTAATTATTGTATCATTTTCCATACAAACAACTGTAAACCTATTTTTGCCCCACCCTGTAAGCCCCTTGGGTAATGTGAATCCAGGTTTCCCACATAACTACCTGATCTTTGTTAAATTTCATGGCAATAATTTGGTTTCCTTAATCAGTTTGTATGTCATCATTTATTTTTAAAAAGTACACTGAAATTATCTTTGTAACATATGGGTAAACTTGAGATTATTGGGGATGTGTCTTTGCAGAACTAACGATTTCTCCTTCTCTGTTATAAGCAATAAAAACAACATAACTATAATTATAACCCCATTTTTGCTTAGAAACTTCCTGCCTAACACAAAACCTAGCTTCGAGAATTTTGTTCTAGATAGATATTAAAAAGGCAGTTAATAACTTACCAATTATTTCTTGTTAAAAATCTAGGAGGAACAGAATTAAGATACTCTTTCCTTCAAAGATGCACATATATGTGCATACACATCCACACACATTTACCCATGATGCCATTTCCTTTAAGTCAGACACAAGTTAAGCATGTCTGTTATCACCACTATTATTTCACACTGTTTTGGAAAAACTAGCCATGTAAGTAGTTAAGAAAGTAAAGTAAAAGATATGAATACAGAAAAAGGTATAATTTCCAATTTCCATAAAAACCTAAGAAACCAACTAAAAAATCTTAGATATAAAAGAGAAACCAATAAAGTAGCTGGCTTAAAAAACAGATATACAAAACTCAAAGCTCTTACTTATTTAACGGGAAGACTCAAACAGGAAATATAATGGTGAACATTCTGATACAAAATGCAGCTTAATATGTAAAATATTTAGGAATAAACTGAAAAAATAAAGGTTTAGAACTTCAATGAAGAAGACTATAAAACCCCATCAAAGATCATAAAAGAGAGAATAAATGAAGAGTTACACTTGGTTCTTGTGTGAATATTCACTCTCGTGGTGTCATTATTCACTTAACAAACCTGTATATTTAACACAATCTCAATTAAAAAATTTTTATTAAATTATTTTAAAGTTCATCCAAAAACAAATATCGTAGTAAAAAGATTTCTGAAAAGAAACAGCAATTGGGTAGGACACTGAGCTGCCAAATATTCAAATACAGTAAATGAAAGATGGCCAGGAAGCATTTGAATAGATGCCACACTGTACTGATAATCAAAGAAGTACGAATTAAACTAAAAATGGGAGTTTCACTTCTGCCTTTGGGGGGCAAATATTAAAAATTATAAAGATATCTAGACTTTCAAACTATAGGAATCAGCATCCATGTACTGCTAAAGTAAGTGGGTATAGTGTTTTGAAAGAATTTTGGCGATATATTTAAAGAGTGCATACTCTTAGGGTAATGCATGCAAGTATGAAGGTGTGAATGATGTGTTATCCATCAGTTGTTTTGTCTGGGAATTTTTCTTATATGAATACGTGATCTCCAGTGGGGATGTGTTTGCTGGAGTCTGTTAGCTGATTCCTTTCCTTTGTGAGCACTCAGTAAGACTACACTTCCCAGGCTCCCTCACAGTTAGACTTGGTCATGTGTCCAATTTTAAACCAATGGTTTGAGTGGGATTAAGGGGCCCCACTTTCAAGCCTGGCCCATCCAACCTCTCATGGGTGAGCCGCTATGCTCCTAGCCTCTGGCTAGATATTAATGCTCAAGGTGACCTTGAAAACTGTTGAAGGTGACAGAGCCTGGATCTTTGAATGACTTGTGACCGAAGTTTTCTGCCAACCTAGAATTGCCTTGGACTATTTCTGAGTGTGCACACACACATGCACACACACACCAGAGGCATAAAGAAACAAAGCCAAAAGGAAACAAACAACATGAAATATTTCTAGGCTTGAGCCAGTATATATTTTTGAGACTATGTGTTATTGCAGATAATTGACCCTACCTGATCCCCATACTGTGTCCTTTTCCTGTGCAGTACTAGGCCAGTGTCTCTTCTCCAGCTCTGGTTTACATTTTGTACCCTAGTGAGCACAGCTTGTACCCATGAACCATGAACTGGTGTCCCAGCCTCTTTCCACGGGGCTCGTATCCGAGTGCTTGCGGCATAGAAGGGAACGTTCTCAGATCCGTTCACTGTGGTATTATCCCTTCCTCTTCTGCCTTCTCCTTCAGTATGCAGACTCTGAACTTTTGATCTTTTAGCTTAACCAGCATGGCATGTGACTTGTCATGGCACCTGACACCTCCTTCCCAACGGATCAGCTATCCAAGGACAACTTGCAGTCAAACTGGGATTCCTATTATCCCTCAAGAAACTGTCTAATTTCACAGGACATTTGTAAGCTGCTGAGTCTGAAATAAATGACTTAGGAGTCTCAGGCACCAGGGTCATCCGTGAGGAAGTGGGGGTTCGTGGAGAATGCAGCAGGGGGGACAGGGTTTGAGTTCTGAATCCTCTTAGGAGCTGTGTGGACCTCTTTGACTCTCAATTTCCTCTGCAGCAAAGTAGAAAAAATTTTCTATGTGATAAGCCCATTCTGAAATATAAACAGAATAATCTTTGTAAATCGCTTGGTACTTGTGTCACGTTAACTGACATAAATTTGGTGAGATGAAGGATAATGACAATGATAGGAAAAAGGATGGAAAAAATCCACTGGGTTGAAATTCTACAAGAGAGAAGGAAAAGGATTGAAAGAAAGAGAGATGTATGGATACACAGAGGGTAAACGCTGACCTCGTGTTTAAGTAAATTGCATTTTATTTTATTTTATTTTTTTCCCTGAGTTGAAACATTGACTGCCTCCTGCTCTTTTTTTAAAAAAAATAATTTATTTATTTATTTGTTTGCTTATTTATTTATTTATTTAGAGGGAAAAGGAGAAAGAGAGGGAGAGAAACATCACTGTGTGGTTGCCTCTCACTCGCACCCCCAACTGGAGACCTGATGTGCAACCTAGTCATGTGCCCTGACTGGGAATCGAACCAGTGACACTTGGCTCGGAAGCTGTAAATTGCATTTTAATATTACAGGTGACTCACAGTTATTAAATAACAGCCTCAAACCTAGGATGGCATGAGTGTCTACTTGGTCTGCCATGTCTAAGGTGCTCATTCTCTCTCCTTTCCCAAATTTCCATTGTTCTCCTTTGCCATATTTTATGTGTATGTAGATATTTTCAGCAGGTTTTATGGCCGTTGAGATATTAGCACCTCCTAGAGTATTTCATGATTCCATCTTCTTAGTATGTATTCCCATGAAAACAATATAGTATAAGACAACAGAGAAGGGGCCCCATTCGCCTTTCCTGTGTGTATCTTTAAGAAAGACATTAACTAGGGGCATGAGCTAGGAGTATGGGGTCTATTGTGGATTTTCACAGTGTTTGCCTTTGCATCTCTTAAGGAGTTCTGTTTTTAATAAACTTTACTAGAAATGTAACATTACCAAAAAGTATAATCAAGTACATTGTATATGTATGAATCATAATAAATGGGGATTAGATAATGTTTTTGCTTACATAAATAGGCTGTTTCACAGTTGATATTTATTTTTTAGTGGAAAAATTTGTTTAGGTGAAGCAAGGGACTGCGGGTGAAAGGTTTTAGAGTGAGTTGTCTTATATTCAAGTAAAATTTATGAATACACATGAAATCCACCACAGCGATCTAACAGCTTATGGTTAACTTTTCCCCATGCTGCCCTCAAGCACAGGCTGAATGCTTGAGCTCTAAAGGCCCTGATGATGCAGTCATCTGAATCCTCAAGAAGGTCTGTTCTCATGAGAGTTCTCAAACTGAGGGGTTTGAGCAACTGACTTTGCTTAGTCTTGGTTTTCTCATTTGTAAAACACAGCTGGCGAGTGGTGATCCTAGCTCGCTCCACGAAGACGCATGAAGACAGACCTTTTTAAACAACGCCCCCCCCCCCCCCGCCTCTAAGTGAGAAAATGATCTTCCATAACAATCGCAAAATGACTAAAGAGTAATAGTGGCATGAAAGGAAGTACAGAGAGTGAAATTTTTCCATGAATGTGTACATAATTTTGCTGGTAAAAATTACATTATAAAAACGGAATAAAGAATTTTTAGTTACATTAATGTATTTTTTTTTTAAAGAGGAAAATGCTTAAACCTACATTTACATATAACATTTCAGGTTTCTATTTTTGTACCTTGTGGAAAGGTGTCCATGAATTTGTCAAATTTGGTTCTCTTTGCCTGTTTATGTTCAACAGACAGTATGGCCAGACTTGTCAATCCCTTAGAGTTGATCAAACCCTTAGAGTTGATCAAAACTTATTTGTTTTTATTAATTTTAATATTTAAAATTTTCTGTCACAAGACTCAACAGATGCACAGGTAGTTGAGAAACATATTGTACATAGAATAAATTGGACAGATTCATAAGTCCCATTTTACAATAAATTTCAGAAATTATTGTACTGGTTGTGTCTTTGTTTCCTTGGGATCAATTCTACCAGCTTTCAAATGTCTCTGGAGTTAAAAAAAATCCACTGAAATAACTTTAGAAAATTTATTTTAAAATGTCTATTACATTTTGTAAAATCTTCTGAGAAAATCAGGGAAAATGACTTTATGATAACTAATATTGAAGTTATTTGATCAGTTGCTTTAGAATAAGTTTTCAGTTCCTTGAGAAAATTAAGGAGGCAGTCTCACATCCTTTTGTCCTTTGGATTTCTTCCAACAAGGTAAGACCAGTGTCTTTTAATGCTTCTTCGGCATTTTTATTTGAAATTTGAATAATTTTTTAAACCAAGTAACCATTTCTGTACATCTTGTGGAGTCAATGACCTTCTCCATAATTTCTATGTGCTGAACTTCAAGGATTAATTTTAAAGCATGGTGTTTTAAGGTACATTGATTAGGCTGATTCTGGCTATTTGTGAATAGTGCTTCTGGTGTCCAATTAACTTCATTTAAAAATTCACACCAGAAAAATTTAAATGTAGAACAATATTTTCTGAGCTAAAATTTGCATTGACCAGCCCAAAACATAACACCTTGTACCTTCACTGTTTTAAATTTGTTAGACAAAAATTCATATTTTATTTATGCTGAAATAAACTATATAAAATTGATTTTCTTAACCAAAAATTTTAAATGCAAATTAATTTTTCAAGTGCTCACCCAGAATGTCAGAAATGAAATAACACTAGTTCTGTTTCTTCATCCTTGCAATCACTATGCTGTTGCTATTCATTCAGAATCACCCATCTGAATACAGTGGTAGGTAATACCTTAAGTGGTAGGGATGTGAACTGCACTTGGCATGAGCTAGAATGATTCCAAATAGTCTCACCATGACCAACTGTAGCTGGCTCTGTGCACGTTGGGGGCGGTCTGTATAACTGTGAGTTCTCTGAATTAATTTCTGTGTAGAAAATATAATGCTTATTAAAGGGTAAGTAACAAAAAGTGTTAATTTAAAGCTTACATTGATATTATTAAAACTCAGTGGGAACCACCGCAATTGATTAGAATTTAGACTAACAAAAGATCTTTCTCACGGGGGAGTATTTTATCACAGACATTGTTTAGGATTTCTGGCGCATGGCAATAATATAGAGCAGACAGACTTTTCAGTCCATTTTCAATATTGTCTTTAAATCTTTGACGGACAAGGCACCCCTCATTGGCTGCACCCAGGGTAGGCAGCCCACACCATCTTGCCCTTGGTACCTCAAGAACTGGAAAAGCCACTAGAATAAGGGCTGGCTTGTTAGTTGTCAGCAAATGCTAATTTTCAAGTTTACTCAAACCTGTCCAAACTTCACCCTGCAGTTTGTTTGTCTATGTAGGTATATACTGTATGTATACATGCTTCATACCTTTACTATACATGCACATGAGGACAGACCCCATTTTGGGCCTTGAGAATACAAGGATGAAAGACCTAGCAGTCACTGTTTTTGAAGAGCATATCGTCAAATTTTCAAGCATGATTGGAAGTTTCCTTCATATGTGTTTAAAATAAGGGCAGCTGCAAGTAACTGCATGAATGGCTTAAACGGTAAAGTCATAAGCATACTGTTGCATTAGCATGCTGTCCAGAGGTGTGAGGACCCAGGTTTGGTTGCCAGCTAAACTGTGTGCTCGGGGATTCTAGGTCCTTTGGTTCTTAGTTTCTACCACCCTTGGTTTGTATAGTCACAAGTTGGCTGCTGCAGCTCTCAGTATCATGAGCTCCCCAGTGACTGCTCCTTGTGTCTCATTGGCCAGAATTGGGTTGACTGCTGAACTCTGTCTGAGTAAATCAATGATGAAAGGAATTGGGATTGTCTTGACTGTTTTGCATCAATCACGATTGATTATCTGGGCCTGTGCACATGGCCACATGAATAAATTTAGAGTTTTGTTAGCCGAGAAGAAGTAAGGTATGGCAGTTTGACATAGATAGTCAACCATGTTTGCATATCTGAACCAGGAGAACTGTTTGAAAACCCTGTGAAAGCACAATTGGTGAGATTATGCCTCAGTTACTTCTTTGTAACTGAGACTTATTTAGCCCGTACAGATGCTTGAACCAGAGGCTCAGATTTTGGGTCAGAGGAGTTCTGAATTCTGTCTGTTCTTTATAACCTGAGAGAAGACTCTCTTCAGCCCTAAGTCTCCTTCAACTTTAAAATGAGTTTAGGGTTAGGTGAACTTCCAAGTTCCTTCTTATTCGGATACAGCATTAAATAGTTCTCGGGTGCCCAGAGTTTATCAATGATAGCAGCCTCTGTCTTCCTGTGACCCGTCACCATTCAGATGAGATTCTTTACGGCTCTGCCTCATGACTGTCAACAGAGGCATCTAAGTCATCTGCTCTAGCCATTTAATGACTAATTGAAAACCCCTGCTCCATGGAATGCCAGTTAGAGAAGCAAAAGTATTGCTTGTCATTGGGTTATTTCAATCCAGCAACTGTCAAAATGGCATAAACATGTTGGAAATATTCCCAGCAATGTGGAAAATCAGGCGCTGGCTGCAACTCAGGCAGTGTAAGTCATGCAGCAGTTCAAGTACTTCAGTCCTCTGAGGCTCTCTGGCTGCGTGAAACCTCTTGAAGAATGGACAAGACAAAAATCCCCATGGATCTGTGCCTATTTTCTTGAGGAGAAAGTTTGCTACAAATGATGTTTAAAGGACACATCAACATACATCCTCTTAAACATCTAAGGACACTTCAAGGTACTTGAGAAGTGAGTTTCCCTCAACAGACATGAGGGATTCTTAGCATTGATTTGTTCTCCCTAGGTTTTCCCAATATGATAGCAGAGAGGGAAAAAAATAAGTAAAATAAAAATAGTAGAATTGAACAATCTTGGTTTAAATGGTTCCTTTTATTATTTAGTATCTGTGTGACCATAGGCAAGGTATTAGGCCCTCTCCCAGCCTCTGTCCTGCCATCTTTGAGACAGGGATGGTAGACTAGATCTCCTAAAATGAAAGCTTTGCTTCAAGAAGCAAGCCAATGTAATTGGGAGGACTAAGCCCGCCCCTGTGTAGTCTTAGTGATGTCCCTTTATACTAACTTCTTTGGGTTTAAGATCTCACATGTGTGCAGTGAGGGGTTGCACCCAACCCAGATAACCTGTAACTCAATGTAGAAGTTGTCATATAAGTGATCACAAGCGAAGGCCACATATCAAAGAAGAAAGAAACCAGAGAGGGTCTCGGGATCAAGCTGTACTAAGCCAGGTTTAGAGACTCTTCAGGAAATAAAAGTAAGATCAATGACAATTTTAGGACAATTGCTGGACAAATTCAGGTCTATCAAGAGCCATAGATCACCCCATTTTGATTTCTCAGCTTTTGAAAATTTCCCCTTAATCACCATAAAATAGATCCTGAAGTCAGACAGGGGTCCTACTATAGCGACTACATGGCAGCAACTTTGGGAATCATCCCGTTTCTATCTTCACCACACTATTTGCCACTTTTCCCATTGTGAATGTAGGAAGACCAGGGGATACAGAATAACAGGGAACGCTTTCTAGCTACTGCTCCAAAATACTGGGGTTGAATTCTGCTTAGCTCCCTTCACTGTGCTTCGACGTGAAGCCTGTAGTGTGAACAAGGAAGTCTCCCAAGTGGCAGTCGCTTCTCTAGACACTCATGCCTTTATGCTGAATTCCTTTACAACCTGCTCAGCTGTCCTGGCTGATTTCCAGAGTGTATCAAGCAGTCTGGCTTCAAGTGGCAATCAAACCAATAGGGATGAAAGTCTGGGCCCTCATCAACTTTGAGTATTCCTAAGTCACTTTTCATATGATTTATCTGGAAAAGTATTTACTTCTTTATTGACCTACTGAATTCTATTATCCTTATATCAGGTCTAACCTCTGGCTGGTTTGGCTCAGTGGATTGAGCGTCGGCCTGCGAGCTAAGTGTCGCTGGTTCGATCTTCCAGTCAGGGTACATCAGAGAAGGAAAACTCTGACTCCGAAAAACCTCCGCTGCCTTGCGGCATACCTCTTCAGGGGAAAGGCTAAGGGAGTAAACCCCGACAGAAAATCCGGAGCCGGAGTCCCTAAGGCGGTTTGACGTTGTAGTCAACACCGGCAACTCCTGCGGCGCACCTGAAGCCAAGCTGTATTGACTCCGTCTTTCCCTTGGACCCTTCAGCTGCGAAGAGAGGGGGGGTCTGCTGCATGGGCAACAGCAGACCCTCCATATCACCCTGCCCAGGCTCTGTAGCTTCAGCTTCACTGGAGAGGACACTCCAGCGTCATCGCAAGATGTCGATTCAACACGGGAGGAGACAGATACCGTGTCACTCCCGAGTCGGACTGCACAACCATTCTCGGCGGTGCAGATAGACTCTTAAGAAGCTACACCATCGTCTCTCGAGATGGACGGCTGCCGACGACGATATCAGGTCTAGTTATGCCTTTGTTATTGACTCTCTATTCTGCCTTACATATATATGCATCTAAATGATCTATTTACTGGCCTTTGCTTCAACAGACTTTGAGCTCTTTGATGATAAGACCTGTGTCTGACTGTCCCTACAGCACACTCAGTGACTGGTGAATGGATGTGGAGTCTGTGAGTCTGACCCCACTTGGTAACTGATACTGAGCCAACCTCCTCCACAGGTTCCAGGTTTGGAATGCTGGTCTAGTTCTTGAAGCAGCACTTTTTGCATTAGATGGAAATCCCATCTGGATCACATTCCTTTGCTTCAAATGTCGATAAATAATTCAGGAGGTGATAAGCTGACTTGTTGGACATGGGCTCAAACTGAGGAATCTAAAAGCAAATAGTGTGGATACATGGAACAGACTGACAGCTGTGAGAGGGGAGGGAGTGGAGAGGCACTGGATGAAAGGTGAAGAAGAAAGAAGATCATATATGCGTGACTCAGACACAGACAACAGTGCGGTGATGGCCAGAGGGAAAGGGGGTGGGGGCTGTGTGGAGGTGGGCAAAGGGGGAAGGGGTGGGGACCTCTGTAACAGTGTCCACAATAAAAATAAATTTTAAAAAGATACAGTTTTTAAAAAGATGAGATACTCTTTTAAGCTGCAATGTCAAACATCACACACACACACACACACACACACACACACACACATTCAAATTCAAACCGTACTGAAGCAACCCAGAATGTCACTGAAGAAAATTCTCTCCTGATGAGACAGGAGACTGACTTTTAGGCAAAGGAAGACCATAAAGTTTTACAGGGTGGAGGAAAGGGACATTCCTTTTCACCTCTGTGGGTCTAGAGAATTTAAGCGAGTCATCCTTGAAAGCAATACAAGAGGCTGGACTTGAGATTAATTAAAAAGTTATTTAATTGCCCCACCAGTACTCACTAAATACCCATTCTTCATTTCTGAGAATTTAGAAATGGAAAGGAATTTATGGCATTGGGAGAAACAGCTTGTTATTACCCTATTTGGTACGTGCTGTAGTCAAGAAAGTTGCACAGCATAGTTTGGGCCACCTAACACAGCCTGGGGGTCAGGGAGGGAAGAGGCGAGATGTGGGCTGAGTTTTGTGGAATAACAATAATCAGATGAAGTAGGTAGCACGGGGTGGAAAGTTTTCCATGCAAGAGGGCAGCTTTGACAAAGGCATGGGGACCAAAAATTCTAGCAAACTGGAAAAAGGGCAAATCATTCCTTACGTCAGAAATAGAGAAACAGAAAGAATAAATGGCATATGAAAAGACCAACCATGATGGAAGATAAGAAGGGAAAGCCTTGGGAGTCATGATAATAAAATCAGCCCTTCCAGGTGGCACCAAGAAGCCATGGGGAGATTGTTTGAGTATGATGTCACTTATCTTAGTGGCAGAGAGAGGCATGGTCATTAATATTGCTGCTTTTCTGGTAAAGCTCAGGAAGGAAAGGGGCAGTTGAGCCTTTAGCTTCCCAAGGCCAGGATTATAATTTCTTAAGGAATATAGTCAAGGCCATGCTAAAGGAGAACTCTGCCAGGCTCATGTCAAATAGACAAGGTGGTTTACAGAAGGCATTCAATCCTCATTGTTAGTTACCTATTGTATTTAACATCAGAGAATTGGGAGAAAATCATTCAAAGACTGGAATGAATGCATCCCTCACACCCAGCCACCATATTCTATCCAGCAGAAACTGAGTCGCCAAAGAAAGAATTGCAGAATTTGAAAGACAGAAGAAGGAACCATAGAGGTTGGGACCATTTCATCACATTCTAAGAAAAGGGGGTGGGAAGACACAGCAGATAGAGAAAGTCATGAAGGGGATGATGGAAATCAGAAAGGGGTAGAGAGAGAGAGCCTCTGGAATGTTCTGCAAAGGCCCACTCAGCACAATTTTTGGCTATTTATTAGAACCCTTTGATAAATAACTGGTCAAACATCTCTCAGGCTATACTGTGTAATTTAATCATTCCATGGGAAGAGGTGACAGACATTATTTAGAATGGTGAAGGGAGCTCAGTGGTTTCTGACAATGATAGGCTCATTCCTCATCATAGTTTATACTGATTATTATTCTTCACTAGCATAGTTAAGAATATTAATCAGTATAAATTATCAATTGGAGAGCTAGAAGACTTATTCTACTAATTTTTCTCTCTTTTGATCACATCTAGAGATATTTGTTGTGGGGCAAAAAGGATGAGATTAAAGGTCTGCCATAGGGGTTCATACATTTATTGGGAGCATTCTATGTTCCAGGGACTGAGCTAAGTGCTTTATGTACATGATCTCATTTAATCCTGACAATAATCCTGTTTATCAATACTATTTATGTTTATCCTCATTTCAGAGATGAGGATAAAGAGCCTTGTAAATGTTAAGAGTCAGCATAGTAACTTAGATATACTGAAGATCCTTAAGCTACAAGATCCATAAAACTTCTGGTTAAAATATTGAAGAAGGAGAAGGAGGAGTGGGGGGAGAAACATTCCTTTAAATTGATGAATTAGTGGTTTTGAAACTGAAGGTCCTGTCTCATCAATTTAGTGGGTTGTGACTAGCATTTTAAAAGTTGTATAGGATAGGATAGGAAAAAATATATATGAGTGTATTCTAGGCAGTAAGGATAAATATTGTTTCATGAATTATAAGTTTGTGTGAGTACTGGGTTGCAATATAAAATGTATATGTTTATGTGAGTCACTCAGAATTTGAAACCCACTGTTTAAATGTATAGTTGAGCTTGTTAGAAAATTAGGTAAATCTTTAGAAGCCAAAACAGAGTAGAATCCCCCGCTCTAGAGGTATAGCATGAAACTGCTGAGTGACAAACCGGAGGAAAGATCATGCTCTTTTTTAATTGAAGTTTTAAATCTATTGGTAATTTTCAACAGAGTTACAAAATATTGAAGAGGATGCAGAAAGTGCATGTAAGCTAGACTTTCTATAGGAAGTAAATGGTTGTTGGTGGAGGTTGGAACACTTTTTTAATCCAAATGTCCTTTTTTAAGATTATTTATTTATTTACTTATTAGAGAGGTGAAGGGAGGGAAAAAGAGAGGGAGAGAAACATCAATGTGCGAGAGAAACATGGATCAGTTGCCTCTCAAACACGTTCCAACCAGGGACTGAACCCGCAACCCAGGCGTATGCCCTGATGGGAAATCGAACGGGTGACCTTTCACTTTGCGGAACAATGCTCAACTGACTGAGCCACACCAGTCAGGACTACATATTCTTTGAAGAGTTACTTTCCCATTTAAATACATCCTTAATGCACATAAATTTAGGGCTTTAGGATACAATAACTGGTGAATTAGAAAGATTTCCTTTCAGAGACGCTTTTACAAAAATCGTCATCAGAACGATTCTTGCAAACTGATGGAAAGAAAAACCCAAGCATTATTTTTTTTTCCCTTTTGGGAGAACTCCCTAAGAGCAGCATTTCCCCATCTCTAGTTCCATGGAAGGTACAGGTATCATTTCTGTGATTCCACACTGAGGGAATATGCTCAATAGTTGGCAGGAGAGCTTAGCACCTCAGGGAGGAAATCGATTACCATTTCAGGACTTCCATGAAGCACTGTCCAAACCACAGTGAGCACAATATACCATAAATTACACTGACCTCCTGCTGCTATGCCTGGGACACCATAAGAATCTATTTCCAAATGCCATGGAAGGGACCATACGGAACCCTCTGACTTCTGGAGCATCAGATGGAATGGGAACGTGTTTTTTATTATGGTTGGGAATAAAAAAAAATAATGTTTAACTATTCCATGACTTTAATGGAATACAGATTTGGTTTGTCTTGGAAATGACTGTTCAACATTATAATTACAATTCGCTTGCAGCATCAGCGAAGACTCATAGTGGAGTCAGCTTCCAAACCACAGAGGCAAAGAAGAGAGAGGACAGGCACTAAAATACATCTGTGCATACACACGTACACACATACACATCACCCGTTGGTTCATTTGCAATTCATGACACTTTGGAAAAGGGAGGTTTTTGTTTTTTTTTTTTAAAGGCAACATCCGTTCCCTGACAAACTCATAAATCATTTTATTTCTCTGCTATAACGCAAAAATCATTTTTAAAACCAGTGCGATCCTTGAGTCTCTGTTCATTTGGCAAATGCATCTCGTGCTGAAATAAACCTGCTGTCAAGTTTTGACAAAAAGTCCACATTCCTGGAATGTCTGCACTTTGCAGTGGTCATCAGAAGCACACCATGGAGCTTCTCTTACCAGAGTGCTGCACTCAGCATTTGTGTTCATTCCTTGGGTCCTGCCAGCGTGGCCCCCTCACCACGTTTGAGGGCTTCAAAGTTTCACCCAAGGTTTAGGTGTCACAGTACAGTCTGGAAAGGATCCAAATGGGGCAGGAGAAAAATGAAGCAGATTCTAGCTAGTAAGATTCTGCAAAGCACCACGTGTAAATTCTAGGAATTTTACTGAGTGAATGTTAGAGGAGAGATGGGACCGTTGGCTGTAAATTATTCAGTGCCCAGCATTTCGCCAGCTGTGCCTTGGTACTTGCTCTTCTCCCTCCCTTAAAGGTGCATTCCCCAAGTCTTTGCATGGCCACCTCCTTCTTATCCTTTGGGTCTCGGCTCATTTAATTTTGATAAGTATTAATTGAGTTTAGGTTATTATCACCTCTGACAGGATAGAGAAACTGGGGCTCAAATAACCTAGATAGCTTGTAAACTGACTGATAACGAGTAGAGACAGGATTCCAAGCCCACAGATCTGAATTCAGAGCCCATATTCTCAAAGATCACATGCTGCTTAGTTTTCTGCTCTCAGAAGGATTTTAGACTAGTGCAGAAGGAAAGTCAGTTCTCACTAACGAGTTCTGGAATGAAGGCCGTCATGTGATGTCACAGGAGTGTGCAGGTTCACCGAAAGAAGCAAACCTTGCGTTCAGTCTTAAAGGAGTACTAAAAGAGGAAAAAATATTCTATGTAAAAGACCTTGAGGCAAAATAGCACGTGACTGTGAAGTAGCAAAAATTGTAAAGAAAGCTATTCTAAGGAGTTTAGTATTACTTGACCATTATTGTAATAAGGAGGGTGGTAGAAGCTAAGAGCTGGAGAATCTAGTACATAATGTATAAGATGCTAAATTACAGAGCCTCCAACATCAGAGGTAATGGGGATCCATTGTAGGTAGCAGGATGAAATGGTCAGACTTGCCTTTTAAGAATTTCACTATGGCCCTGGCTGGTGTGGCTCAGTTGGTTGGAGCATCATCCCATAACCAAGTTTGTTGGTTAGATTCCCGGTCAGGGCATACACCTAGGTTGCAGATTCCATACCTGATCGGGCACATACAGTCCCTGGTCCATGTGTGTACTATCCCCAGTTGGCCACATAAGAGAGGCAACCAATGGACGCTTCTTTCTCGCAACAATGTTTCTCTCCCTTCCTCTCTCTCAAAAGCAATGAAAAAAGTCCTTGGGTGAGGATATATATATATATATATATATATATCCCTATGGCTGCCATGTGGAGAATGGATTGGAGCAGGGCAAGCCTAGAGGAAAGAAGAATTTTTAGGAAAATATTGTAGTAGAGGAGATAAAAGTTGCTGTCAGCCTGAAGCAAGACAGGGAGAGAATGGGTCAAATTCATGAAGATTTAGAAAATGAGATCAGTAAGCCTTAAGTTTGGGAAGTGGGGAGGTGAAATATGAGTTTTAAGTATATTCCGAGGTTTCTGACTCATGTTTCCTGGGTGGATCATGGTGACATTCTTAGAGAAAGGGGACCAGGGCTTGTGAAGAAAAGAATAAGCTATGTTGGTTTTGTATATGATGGGACATGGAGCAAGTGTCTTGTCATATCCCCTCACAGGAAGTGCCTGAGGGATGACAGCTGGGATGGTGATTGTGAATATGTAAGCATAGAACAGGCTGTTAAAACCATTGGGTCAAGCAAAGCATGTAAAGAGAAAAGAATATAGAGTCCTAGACAGACCTGCATGGCACAGCAGTGTGCACGAATTGCCAGAGCAGGAAGGACTCCCAGGCAATACTTGGCTTTGAATGAGGCTGGGCCGAGGAGCACCAGGTCACCTCTGTAGCCTGCAACTCTCTGTTTTCTGTGAAATATGGATTGACTTCTCTTTGGGGATGAAAACCAGTAGGCAGAAGAACCTGTGAAAATTACCATAAACCATCATTTATCTGAGTGTGCTAACACTAACGGGGCCCAACAATGGAGAACCTAAAAGTGTTCTGAAAAGTTAAAATTGCTCTTGGAATGGACAGTTTTAATATTTTTTAAGCAAAATCCACAGAATTGGAGTTTAATTTAAATGAACATTTTGAATGCAGTAACTATCATCATTATCATTATCATCATCATTATTCTTATTATTAGGAATCTAGCTTTTGTTTCTAGAGGAGTAATATTCACAGAGTTCTAGCCCTTAATCATGATGGAATATCTGATGTTAAATAGAAAATGGAGTAGAGAAGAAAAATATTTTTAATTTTCATCATTAACAACTCAAAGGTTTGGTAATTATTTTCTAATTAGACTTCATTTGAAGCTAGCTGTTCCCATTTATATTGAGATTTAGCAGACTTTTAATGCATGCCTGCTATCTGCCTGAGACCATGCTAGATACTTTGATGTGCAATGTTTTCTTTAAACATCACAACAGGGCCAGAGTGAAGTCAGAATGATTTTGTCCATTTTACAGAAAACAAAATTGAGGCTCAAAGAGATGAAGTGATTTGTTAAGATTTATTCAGCCAGTTAGAGGAAGCCAAGGATTTGAACGCATGTGTGCACATACATTATTCACACACACATTTAAAATTTTAGGTTCAGTGTTTTTTTTTCTGACATTACCGCTGCTGTTTCTAATTCTAAAATGTGGTCCACGTCTTGCTGGTTTTTCTAGCTGAATAAATCTTTTCTTTCTTTAACTCCTGAGCACACTAGTCCCACTGGACAAATGCATAAAAAGGAGGAATAAATAAAATTGTGACCTTTATAAAATAACCATTCCTAGATCGTCTATATAAATTGTTTGGGTTTACATATGTGTTTTGATGATTGGTCTGAAGGAAATAATGGGTTGTGTGAACAATTCAGTATCAATGATTTTTCTCATCAACTTCCTTGAGACTAGAGATGTATAGTGATTTATATAAATTCATACGGCTATTTAGTGTCAGATTATATGACATACTAACCCTGGCTGGTTTGGCTCAGTGGATTGAGCATCGGCCTGCGGGCTAAGTGTCGCTGGTTCGATCTTCCAGTCAGGGCACATCAGAGAAGGAAAACTCTGACCCCAAAAAACCTTCGCTGCCTTGCGGCATACCTCTTCAGGGGAAAGGCTAAGGGAGTAAACCCCGACAGAAAATCCGGAGCCGGAGTCCCTAAGGCGGTTTGACGTCGTAGTCAACACCGGCAACCCCTGCGGCGCACCTGAAGCCAAGCTGTATTGACTCCGTCTTTCCCTTGGACCCTTCAGCTGCGAAGAGAGGGGGGGTCTGCTGCATGGGCAACAGCAGACCCTCCATATCACCCTGCCCAGGCTCTGTAGCTTCAGCTTCACTGGAGAGGACACTCCAGCGTCATCGCAAGATGTCGATTCAACACGGGAGGAGACAGATACCGTGTCACTCCCGAGTCGGACTGCACAACCATTCTCGGCGGTGCAGATAGACTCTTAAGAAGCTACACCATCGTCTCTCGAGACGGACGGCTGCCGATATGATATGACATACTACATCTTTAAATATGTCCAAACTATCCATGAGATTTAAAAACAGGGCAGCTAGGCACGCATGCCTTCAATGAGATAGTCCTCTATGGCTGCAGAACTGTGTCCTGGCTAACACAGTCCTGCGTGGCTTCAGTGTCTAAGTAAACCCCCATGTTTAGCCCAACAAGAGACATATTGCTATTATTGTCATTCATTTTTTGTATCCTTTTACGTCATTTTCATGGGAAACTGAGTGGATACCGAATCTGTATATGGGAGGGATATTCCTGTGTTTTTCAACCAGATTTACCAGGGCATAAGAGAAGACAATAACTAAAAATCAGAAGCATTCATTAATTTGACAAGTATTAATTAGCCAGTCTAAGTTAGAACCTGTGCTTTCTAGACATTGGGGGCATGAAAATAAACAAGATAGATATGGATTCTGCCATTACTCTTTCAGGTAAGCAGGTCATTGTGAGTGCCTACTATTTGCCTTACATATTTTCTGTAGAGACATCATTAGTGGCTATAGATATTTGAGTAGACCAGATGACTGAAGATGAATCACACAGAAGGATTTCTGAACAGAAAATCAAGCATGTATCTTATATGGTGGTTTTCTCTTTTTTAATTATTCTTTTAGGGCCATAACTACTGGTGAAAAAAGCCTGCTATAGGATCTGACAAATAGAAAAGGGACAAGAGCTTGCAATGGGTGACCACAGTGTGCATGTTTGAACTTGCCTGATGCTTTCAAGGAGTAGAGAGAAACTGTACAATATTATGAGGTTTACTGAAAAGGCCTCCATGCAGAAATTCTTCACTTACCTGTGGAGAGGTCCCTCCAATGCCATCATTATTAGTTAAAATAATACTAGAAAAATAATGTTAAAATGTCTTGACTCCACTGAGTGTCGATTATATGTCAGGCCCTGTTCTAGTTATTCTACAAACATGATCTCATTTAATCCTCAGAACACTCGTGTGAAGTGTGCATTGTTATTATTGTGCTCATGAGAAACAGGATCAGAGATGCGGCATGGCTGGATGAAGGTCATGTACCTACTGTGCTTCCCAAGATGCTGGTCTGCAAAATCTGCACTGTAACTATTTTCAGGCTCCCTACCATTTTATATTGCCTAGAATTATTAAGACATTATCCTCTGGTAAACTCGCATTGTTTTCTCCTCTTTCATAGTTCAGATGACATATAAGCCAAAGGCATTAATTATATTATCTCACTCCTGTGCACTATGGCGTGGCCAGCATCCTTATTTTAGTCATGTATATGGAGAATCTCAGAGATTTTTAGTGCTTTGCCGAAGTTCATGTGGCTTTTAAGGAATCATTTTCCCCAGAGGAAGGAATACTTGTCTATGGCTGCATAACAAATTACCCCAAAATTTAGCGCCTTAAAATAAGACACATTTGTTAGCTCACAGCTTTTGTGGGTCAGGAATCCAGGAAGGGTTTAGTGGGGTGTTCTGACTCAGGGTTTCTAACAAGACTGTTATCATGGTGTTGACCAGGGTCATAGTCATTTCAAGGTTCAGCTGAGGAGAGATCCACTTCCAAGCTTTCTCAGCAGCTGTTGGTAGCATTTAGTTTTTTGTTTGTTTTTGTATGTGTGTTGGGGGCGGGGGGAGGGTGGCAGCGCTGGAATGAGGACCTGGCTATTGGCCGGAGGCTGCCCTCCATTCCTTGCCCCAAGGATCTCTCTCGGTAGGACAGGTGACATGGCTCCATCAAGTGAGTGAGTGAAAGAGAGAGTACAAGCAAGATGGAAGCCAGTCTTTTATAACTCGGAAGTGACAGCCTATGTCATTTCCTGTATACCAGTTACCACTAGCAAGTCACTGGATCCAGCCCACACACAAAGGGAAAATACCAGGAGGCAGAAGCCACTGGAAGTCATTTCCGAAGCTGCCTACCACACTACCTAAGAGTTTGCTTAGCCTCTTTTTAGCCTTGGGTTCCCCAGGTCTAACCTAAGAAAACTATCCACATTGCATACTAGATGTGGGAATTAAGCAAAATAGACTATAGAAAGCCCCTGACCCCTAATAGCTGCTCCGTAAATTATAACTATCGTTGTTATTGTTTTGTTGATATTGTAAGTAGGAGAGTCAGAATTCGAACCCAGGTATGTGTGATTGCAATCCATGCTGTCTCTACATCACCTCCTACACAGCGTGGCTTTTGGTCTGAAGTAATTTATCCTGAGATGGGTCCATATTTTCTAAGATAATTTGCTTAAAGTAGTCCAAAAAGAATCATCTGTCTCAATGTCATATGCAAAGGGAAAGGCAAGGTGGATTTTTTTTGTTCCTTAACAACTATAAAATATGAAGAAGCCTTTGTAGGAGAGGTTTTCTTTGTTCAAGTCTTTAGCTAGTCTCATAAGACATTTTAATGTTAATAAGACTCCCAGAGGGATAATATAATTGATACAATACTCTTTCAAAGCTGTTCTAAACAGTGTAGTCACCCGAGTGTGGTAATATATCTTCCCAGTGTCAGAACATGCAGAGTGGTTACTGAACTCCGACTCGCTTGCCTCTGGGATGGTTTCTTTGAAGAAGGATCTTAATGGGGAGGCTGACTTGGGAGCCGTGGGAGCAAGGCTGATGAATGTGCTGGAAGTGCTGCAGTGGCCTTTAAAATGCTTGAATGTCACTGGGGGAAATAAAAATGCTAAGGAGAATTAATGTGACAAGCAAGCGCTGTCGGTGAGCCATCTCAGAATCATGGGCTTCGGATTTGAGCAAAACTGCATAGCGTGGTAGAGAGACCACGGGTTTTGCAGTCAGCTAGACAAAGCTGGGTTTGAGTCCAAGTTCTGCCTCTTTTCTAGCTGGGTGGAAACTTGAGCAAATACTTTCACTTCTTTAAGATTCAGCTACTTACTCTACAAAGTTAGGTAATAATTATGTCACAAGGTTGCATGGGTGTCAAGGGTCACACTAAATAAAGGTGCTTAATAAATTTGAGACCTCATCTTCCTCTTAAAGCTTGCTTTTAATTCAGTGGTAGTAAATATTTAACAACTGGCTCTCCAAAGGGTAGGAGGGGGAACCCTGATTTGTAGCCTCGCCTGTTTCCATGCTGTAAAAACTTCCACCATGCTGCTCTGGCCAGTGTGGCTCAGTTGATTGGAGCATCATCCTGTTCACCAAAAGACTGGGAGTTCAATTCCCTGTCAGGGCACACACCTAGGTTGCAGGTTCTATCCCCAGTCAGGGCATGAATGAGAGGCAGCTGGTCGATGTTTCTCTCTTTGTCTCTCTCGCTCTCGCTCTCTCTCTCCTTCCTCTTTAAAAATAAATCAATATATTTTTTTAAATAAAAAAAGTTAATTAATTTTAAAATTTCCACTATGCTGATGATTTCTAACTACCAACCTGGCCACTGAAAGTGGATTTAGGAAGAGGTATGTGTAATCAGCTCGTGGGAGTTTTGCTGTCCCACTGTCTCTGTCCAACTTTCTAGCTCCTTTATGTTTATTTGTGCCTTTTGTCAGGGCTATGGCCCATTTTTGCAAAATCAAAAAAAAAAAAAAAAGATGACTTTCTCCCTCTCCCCATGCCACTGAGTGAACCACACCCCCCCAAGGATAAGGCTTGGTTAACAGGTGGCACCTTTGTGCAAGGAAAAAGGCACACGCTCCTTCCCTCCCCTGGAAGGATTTGGCCCTAAGTCAGAGCACGTAGCTTGGCAAGAGGAAGACGGACTGTTTTCGGCATCCTCTCACACTCAGCGTCCTCTACACTGAGTGCCCTTGTGTAGGATACAACTTGTCAACTTCGTCTGGTGCCTTGCCTTTTGTGATTTCCCTTTGCAATGAACAATCCCTCCCTGCCCCCCGCCTGCCTGCTGACACAGTGACTCCTCACGAATGGGCCAAACCTCCCAATTTAGTCAAGTAAACTTTCACCCGCCATTCCTGGTGCTTCTCTGAGTCAAGAGAGAAGGTCAGTCTGCCATGGTTTGCTCTCAACCCTTGGTTTTATGTACAAATATGTGTGTAGATGTGAACATGCATGTGACTTGTAAGGTTGGAGAGGAGACACCCAAAAAGATGTGTGATATTTCCTTTATCATTAAAAGGCTTAATCACTGAAATTTCTTCTAGTTCACAGAAGATGCTCACATCTGTACCATGTGGGATGGATTACAAATCTCTTTTGGAAATGTTATCTCCTTTGGAACATACCTCATGAAGTCAGTAGTGTATCCTGTTTAACAGATGAGGAAACTGAGGCTCAGAGAAGTTTATGTCATATAATGCTGAAACTGGGCCTCAAACCAGGGTCTTCTGGCTACAGGTGTCTGGCTTTTTGGACAGCATTATCTCTGTTCCTTGATATTAACTCACCCTTCTGGTCAGTCTTTCTTAACTGGGGTTCCCCATCTGAACCACAGAATATAGAAAATGATTTGAATGGACATTATCTCAACTTTCCAAAGGATGCATCTCATTAGTGCATTCTAGATTGAGGGAGCAGTTCATTCATGACATACAATAGATGACTTATCACAAAAGGACTTAATTCTCTTGCCCAGAAAGACTTTATAACCCATGACTAGATAGTCCCCTATCCCATATCACCAACAAAACTCAAAAACTAAGGTGACCTATTTGGACCTGTGCTCAAAGACATTTTCCTTTCAATTCCACTGCTCCATTTCAGTTCTCATTAGCCAACATTCATCTTTCTGCTAGGACAAATGAAATTAAATTTGTGCTATTAGAAATACCCTGGGTTGTACATACACTATAGTGTTTTCCATATTAAGTGTGCTGCTGATCATCAATTCTTTTGTTATAATTTTACTTATCAATTCTGTTTTATTTGCTTCTTTTAAAATTCATAAACACCAATGAAGTATCACTGTTCTTTGTCCTATACATGTTATCTATTTTTCAAATTATCATTCTCCCGCTTCCCCACTCTCTTCTGCAATTCTTAAAAAATTTTTAAAATTTTATTGTTGTTTAGTTACAGTTGTCCCAAGTTTTCCCCTATTTCTCTCCCCTGCCCCACCCAGCCTCCACTCCCACAGTCAGTCCTAACCCTGTTGTTCACATTCACGGGTCCTTTATACTTGTTCCTTGACTAGACCCTTCCCCTTCTTCCCCCCTCCCCCCTGTTCTGGTTGCTGTCAGTTTGTTCCTTATTTCCATGTCACTGGTTCTATTTGAAGAGTTCTTTTTCTCTGCCTTCCATGTTCTATCCTGAAATGTATACAGTGTTGATTCCCTCCTTTACTGCTTCTACAGCAAATGTTAAGTCTGCTATTGCATTTCCATTCCTTTCCATCATTGTCTTATTTTGTTCTGCTCCCATTTATTTATGCCTGAGTCTAAACTCATATCTCAGAAAGCAATTGCATGGAGGAGATCCCTATAAGATGACTAAAATTTCCAAATGTGGAACAATATATTTGACTGTTTATTACTTTACCTTTTATCTTTTGCTTCCTAGTCCAGAGTTTGCCCAGAATTTTATTAAGAGTAGAAAGCAGATATGGTTCTTTATATAGAAATGCTTTTTAAAAATATGTATATATACTCTTTCTTCGCAGTGCTATATGACCCATGGCTGTCTCTATGGGTTTTATTTCATTGGGACCATTCTCAATTTCTCTTTGTTCAGGCTTGCATTTGGTGAATGAATGGTCTTTGCTTCTCATTCATCCTTGAACACGGGTGAATGAATGATCCTTGTTCCCCTTCACTCTTCACCTGGTTCTTCACATCATAGGCTGGAGAGCCAGTGTATGTGTTTATTCCCAGTCCATTGATAAAACAGCCAGAGGGAAGAAGGAAGAGGGCTGAGGCTCTGAGCTGTCTCCCTTTTGCTGTTGCCTGTGTTTGTTTAAGACATTGTTCCAAGGGTTGCCTTCTGCGTCCGGTTTCCCATTTGATCTTGTTTTCTTGTCCAGGTGCACAGTGTGGCTATAGCCAGGTACCAGAGCGTGGTTAATAAAGGAAAAATCTGTTCCTTTACTAATTTTCTGGCAAAGCTGCTGGTCAAAACTATGATAATTGCCATAGAACAGCTTCCTGTTAGTCCTGTGTCTTCTTGCCCTTTTCCATTTGGAAATGTCATGGGTCTTTATGAATCTCCTGCACTGCTTTGCTTTTTCAGGTGTGGGATTGACAAGTTAGTTTCCACAACCTTCCTTTCAATTTTTGGTCCCACCTAGCTGAGGTCCCTATAATAGAGGGATTGTTCCTTAGGAGGCACAAATGTAGCATTTTTCTAATTTTTTTTCTTAAAAAAATAATCTTGTGATAATTTCAATAGCAATATAGCTACCATCTCATTTGGATATCTTTGGTAATATTTGCATTTTAACAGGGCATTAAATCCTGTAAGGAAATAGGCAAAGAAGTGTGCGTTTCCACTCGCCACTGAAAACCATTTTGGGGAGATTAGGAAGGACTCTAGAGCTTTTCAAATTCTTCTCTTTATCCATAAGTTTTGTCCCAGCAATAGCAGAGAAACCCATTTAAATGTTGGCCCTGTCCTGGCTAAATTGTTTAATTCTACTGGACTATGAAAAAAACAACAAGACAAAAAGCTGTCAGCATGACTATCATAGTTACTTTCAGAAGCTTCTGTAGTTGTTCCACATTATTCCAGTAGGAAACAAGCCTCCTTCCCTTCTTGTTTTATAAGCAGTGCAACCAAGGGGTCAGCAAGCCTTCACATGTATGCGTGGAAGAGTCTGAAATGTAACCCATCTTCCAAGCACCCTTGTGGATCTAGAGAACCATGACCTGAGAATTCAGAGATTTTAGGGAGAGCATGTGAAGCCAGACATTCCACATGCACAGATTCCTTAGGATGAGAGCGTTAAACTGAATTTTTTTTACATAAACTACTGTGACTGTCCCAGTGGTGCTTTGAGAAAAAACAGCCCTGCCCTTGAACATAGCTGATTGAAAAGATAAGCTGGAGGGAGGTCAGCTACTTCAGAGATGTCTTGGTAGAAACTTTGACCAATTGAGAAATTTCATACTGAGTGGCAGAAAATGGAGCCAATTAAGTCTTCTTGGAGTGGGGAGAAAGTTATAAGTGCCAGGCTAATTAGGGCAAGGGTAATTACTTCAGCTCAGGCTGTTGCCCCAACAAAGTTAAGCAAACATTCCAGTTTCTATAAAACCCCATTATTCACCCGAGGTCCAGAAATATTGAAATTCTGGAATCTCATAACACAGTCCCCAGTGTGTGTCTTTTCTTGGCACTGTTATCAAGTGGAACATGACTATGAAGTCCAATGTTTTAGTGGTTAAACAAAAAAGTTTCATGTGCCTTCCAGATAGGAGAGTATTGGTCTTGAAAAGAGCAGTCCAATGCAAATGCTTTTTTCTTCCTGGAAAGTAAGCCCAAAGAAGGGTCCCCACTCTATTCACACCGTCCCCAAAAGCACTCTATGCCTTTTTGTAATGGGAAAGACTCAGATCAGGATCTGGCAGCCTAAAACCTAGCAAAATGGGCCTTCTGACTTGTTTTACAGAATTATCCCTCACAGTATCCTGAGAGCTGCCCCTAGCTCAGATGAAGACAGTTTAGAAAGTTGGATGGGGTTTCTGTTGACAGTATTAACTTGGCGCTAGACGCCTTATTAAACATCCGAGCATTGGAAGATCATTTTATGACTAACATTTGGGTTGAATCTGTAAACATTGTTTATCATTGACATTATTTCTCTAAAGAGAAAAAAAAGGCAATAACAGCAACATTTTTTCCTCCTGTCAGTTTGGCCTGTACCCGGGAAAGGAGGTTGGCGGAATGATGGTGAGCAAGGCGATGATGACAAGATGTTGAGATGCTATCACTCCTTATACCTTCCAGTTTTGCTGGTAGAAGGAAAAAATGTTGACACAACTCGGAAGGTCTTGCCTGAGGGAGTCCCATGAGTGAAAATTGATGGATGTTCACCACCAAATCCCTTTCTTTAAGGGATGTTATCCTGTCACATTTCTGAAAATACAGAAAGCACCCTGGATCATATTTTCACATATGCTGATAAATGCAGCTGCCAAGAAAAGCAAGCTTTAACAAAATCCAAGAGATGTTGAGGATCGTGACTCTTCTTGAACAGAATTTATGTTTTCATGGTCTTGTCTTGATTCTCTGTGATGGTATGCGGTTTATCTATTCCCCTTACTACTTACTTTCTTTAATCTTGCCCAGAAAGGGAGGAGTGGAAATAATTAAAGCTTAATTCTTAATTATACATGGTGGTGGAGATGATAAACGTTCCCCATTTGGGGGTGAAAATGTATGTACACACACATACACAAACACACACACAGCCAAACAAAACTAAATGGAACTAAAATGAAAGACAGTTTTTAAATGTGAAACAAAATGATCTATAATCCATCTATAAGAAAACATTATAACATTTTGATTTTCATTTTCTAGCCTTCAGTTTATCTATTTTATATCAATGCAGTCATTTTGAATTTCATTCTCCAAGTTGCATTGAAGAAATTGAGCCAATTTGGCAAGTATGATTATCTTTTTTATTTCTCCAGAGTAATCAATGGAAAAGATATTCTATATTTTACCTTGTCATTTCTTCACTTTTCATATCTAGGTTGTTTTCAATTTAACCCATCATAGAATTGCAATGACCATCTTTTTTCCTTGGCGTTGGTTTTTCTTTTGATTGAATCACTTTCTTAAGAAAAATATGTAACAATTTTGATTATTGGTGGTTAGCATTTTTACCACATTTGTAAAATAAATTTCCAGGAATAACTATGGATACCATTTTATGTAGCTTTAACTCCAAAAAGCAGGGACATCTTTACACAGGCCTTTGTAAAAAATGTTCACAGACACAATGAGTGGGTGTGGAAATTCAGGTGGGGAGGTGGAAGAAAAAGGAAATAAGCACCTTGGTTATTCTGATGCAGGGTCAGTGAATGACACTTTGAAAAATACTCAATAACCAAGCGCTTTTCTCTTTGCCTTATCTCCTATAAGTAAAACATATAGCCTCTCTTTATCAGAAAATAGAATTATATCTGATTTCTCATTGAGCGATCTTGCTTCTGGTTTCATTTTATTATTTTGCTTTGATTTTTTTCTTAGTCCTAATTTTTCTCTTTTTATTTTTGGTCCATCTTTCTCCAATTATTGTTCTGAGATCATCTTTTGAACTAGATCAGAACAATTAAAAAATTCTACTAGGAAAATACTCCAGTGTAGCATATGCTCATAAAATGATGTTGAATAAACAAGTGGCTGCACTATTTAGAAGGATCATGAATGTTAAAAAGCATTTGTTTTCATACTCTTAGCAAATAAAGCTATGCACTATCAATCCTGCCCTGCTAAGTAAGGTTCTTGCTGATTCGATTTTTTATTGTCATGCCACTTTCTAGTTTAAAAAGTTTTTTCACTTCCATTATCTTATTTTGATCCTCACAAGAATCCTGTGAATTAGAAAGGACCGATATCACTTTCTTCATTTCACAGAAGTGTGAACAAAATCCCAGCAAAGAAAGAAAGGCTTTGAGGCCTTACTACAGATCATGGCCCATGCCAGGGACTTTACTTGTGTTAAATTGTGGCAGGTATTGTTATCCCAATTTTACAAAAAGGAAATAGACTGTCAGAAGAATGAAAGGAGCTTGCCTAGGAACAAGGAGAGCATGGGCCAGTTACTCAGGCTACACCTTTTATATCTCTTCCCCAGTGATCATTCCAGCCACCATTTGGCAGAGCTATGACTACTCTTCTTTTACAGATGAGGGAACTGAGGCTCAGAAAAGGTCATGACTTGCCTGAGTTCATGCAGCTTGTACTTGGAACAGCCAGAATGCAGACCACAGTCTTTGTCAAGGAAATCAGTGCTGTTGACTGACTACCTGAGTGCAAATACAGAATATAAGTTACCTGTGAGGTCATCTGGTATAATAATAATAGCAAATAAGGCAGCTAGCATACTGAGTACATGAATGTCAAACATCATGCTAAGCATTACATATACATACACATGTGCACACACAGTTCTCACAACAACCCTATGAGGAAGGCACGATTATTAACCATGCCCTCACATTTTATAGATGGTAAAACTGAGGCCTTCAGATGTGCAGTTAGTAAAGTTAGTAAAGGCTGAGCACATCTTGCCCCCTGTACGTGAATTACTCCATGCAGCTCACAGAGCATTGTTGGAGCCCCGGTGCCTCCAGAGACAAGGGATCTCCATCTGATGAGGTAGTCTGTCCTGACTGTGAGAAAATTCGCCTGACATCTGCCTCCCTGAAACCCCTCTCATGATCTAGAAGAGTGCCTGAGAAAATTAGTACGGTACCATGTTTGTTAGATAAATGCATACATTTCTTTGGAGTCTTGCTGTGTTAAGACTATTTAGTCTTCCCTGCTGAGGCCTCTCTGAGACTGGAGTGCTGGGATCATGTTTCTCTAAGTTATCTCTTCTCTAGAATGCATGTCTTCATCTCATTTCCTTCCCCCCCAAATATTTCCCATCTGTCAGGGTTTTTAATTCCTTCCTTTATTCGTCTAGAACCTTCCAATATAGCTTGAGTACTAGAAGACCAATGTTTCATCTTCTTTCATCTTACAAAAATAATCCTAAATCTGAAAAATACATATTCTTAGTTAAGTAACAAATATTGCTATGCCTCCCAAATCATGACCCCCATTTCCATTCCTGAACCCCTAGATTTAAGGGCTAAGAGAATCATCACAATAAAGGCAATCCACTCTTTTCATGGTAAAACAGGCACAATGATACTGTACTTCTCTTCTTTTTGTCGTAAATTCTCAAACTAAGCTTGGGTCATCTGTTCATTAAAACTTTTAAGTCTCTTTCCCACAATTAAAGAAAGTGTTTTTTTATTATTAAAGATACAATATTATATTATATTATATTAAAACATTTTTCAAAGTTGAAGATATGCATATCTATTTATCCAGCAGTCTCTGTCCTAAGTATATATTATAAATGAATGTGAGCACATATATACTAGGAAATTCCAACACAGATATTTATATTAGCATTGGTCCAAATAGCCAGAAATTGGAAACAATGTAAACATTCATCAACAGTAGAATGGATCAATATGTCATGGAGTATTTATATAATGAGATATTATATAGCAATAAAAACAAATCAAGTCTAGATACATACAATACCACAGATGAATTTTGAAAACATAATATTGCATAAAAGAAGTTGGACTCAAAAGAATACCTACAACTTGAGTCCATTCATATCGTTTTAAAACAGACAAAGAGTATATTCTTTCAGGAGACATGGAAAAGTAGTTAAACACTGAAGGTAAATAAAATGATTACCGTGTAAGAGTCAGGAAGGTGGGGATGGGTGAGGGTGGGCATGATGATTAGGAAGGCAACCTGGGTAGTGGGAAATGGGTATTCATTCAACAACATTTTATACAACCCTTCATTTATGCAAAAAGAATAGCAGTTAGGAGAAAAATTAATTGCCACATGCCTGCTGCTCAAACCCACCATTGAAAACATCTCAGTGTATTTCCTTGCAACCAGGAAAATATACTTGTAGCCTCTCTGCTCTTCTCGGGGCTTCTGTAAATGCACAAAGAAATGTTGAGGAGGAGAAGAGGAAGGATCCCTTTCGTTCTGTTTACTTTTTGCACCCCCCCCCTTTTTTTCAATGAGCCACAATGAATAAACAACAAGTTGATGGAGAAATATGTGTCCAAGCTCTCAGTTCTCCTGTGTGTTTTAGGTCGCTAACACTTACCACAGTAAAAATAATGAAATATTAGATTGGCCGTATATTGCTCTCCTCTTGCAAGCTCTCGTTTTGTGAAATGGTCAAAAAGGGCCAGGCGGTAGATTTTATGAAGAGCAGTGAGGAGGGGCAGGAATAACAAGCAGGGCTGGCGTGATCCATACTCACGCCTGTCACCACACTCTGCTCTGTGAGGAAGCTGAGGGGCCATTTCCACGGTGTTCTATCAGCTGAGAGACAGAACTGGGAGGCCTTGATGGGCTGCACACAGCTCTCTGCTGTCACCTTGCCAAGTCTGCTAAGACGTCTTGCTTCTCCCTGAAAGGACTCCCTAGACAGGCATTCAGTATGCACCCTATATGCTCCCTCACTGATCCCTGCATACATCACAAAACATTTTTGTTTCATTTGGATTGCAGCGTTTCCTAAACATTTGTCCTTATTTTCCTAAGATGCAGGGAAACTGATCAGGCTGCGTATGAAGCAAACCAGGCCTGTCTCATTCATCCAGGTCACTCACTAATGTCCTCCGGTTCATTCACTCAGATCTGAGGCTCATTTTAGGTCCTTTCCATGGTGATTAAAAGAGGGGCTCAAAGCAACAATAGCTGCTAGGTCCATTGAGGTTCTTTACCAAGGCAGAGTGAACCTCCACAATTAGGGGTCATTCCAGACCCACTGGTGTGCCCTTCGGAATTAGACAACGACTTAAATGGGGCAAATACATTTGTGCCTGATTAAATTTATTTAGGACCACGTTTACTGAGCATCCACTGTGTGCCAGAGCCCAGGAGGAAATTAAGTTTCACAACAGACATGGAAACAAATGCATCTCAATCAAGTGAGATAAACGCAATGTCAGGGGTGTTTTTATGGGGCATTGAGAAAGAAGTTATTAGTGGTTAATACTGAGAAGGGCAAGGGCAAGGAAAGCTTCACAAGAGACTAATACTTCTGTAAAGGAAGGAATAGTCATTGCAACCCCAATAAAGCAATTTGGAAAAAGTAGGACTTACCCAGCCCTGGGCAGATTAAGGGGCCTAATTAGGAAATGCCCCAAAGAAAACTCCTAGTGAAGAAATAAAGAGCAGTAGATAGTTAGGAGTTCAATTCTCTTATCCCATCAAGGTGGTTAAAAACAAAACAAAATACACAACAGTAAAAACAAAGAACCTCTAAGGTTCTTTAAAGCAGTGGTTCGCATAATGCCGTGACCCTTTAATACAGTTCCTCACGTTGTGGTGACTCCCAACCATAAAATTATTTTCGTTGCTACTTCATAACTGTAATTTTGCTACTGTTAGGAATCGTAATGTAAATGTCTGATATGCAGGATGTATTTTCATTGTTACAAGTTGAACATAATTAAAACATAGTGATTAATCACAAAAACAATATGTAATTATACATGTGTTTTCCGATGGTCTTATATGACCCCTGTGAAAGGGTCGTTCGACCCCCAAAGGGGTCGCGACCCACAGGTTGAGAACCGCTGCTCTAAAGTGAAAATACAGCATAGTAAATATTCCTCTCGTGGTATTCTCAGGACCCAGTATGTCTCAGTAAATGCACATTGATGGAATGAATGAATGACTTATTATACAACCTGAAACTATATATATATACACATGTGTAGAAAGTGTGTGGGAGCAGGTATCATGGGTGTAATATGTGGAAACAGACGTTTTCAGAGAGGGTTGCTTCTAACTGGTTCAGCTGTTGAAAGCATGGTGCTAATAATAGGTTGGGTAAGTACTAATTTTTGTATAATCTGGAGAATATGCTCAAACCACACCAGATACCTGCAGTAGACTGTCTTTTGTCATCACTTGAAAAGGAGATTGGGTTAGAGAAAAGAGACATAGATGGGTTTCCATTCACTTTCTTCAGTAATGGTCTTCTGTATTAAGAACAAGGTCATGGCCCCTAAGTGGAAGCATACAAAGAGCAAACCAAAGCCGGAAGTTCAGATTCTGAGCCATCCTTCCGTTGCCCACTCCTGTCTTCCTTTGGCCATCCTCCCCCCACCCCACCAGCCTTAACTGTGTTTCTTCAGAATAGTCTGGCTACTTGTGTTCTAACAGGCCTGGTGACCACCTCAGGGATAACTCCAGACACTTTTCCCATTCTGCCATATTTGAGTAGGATGTTCTCTCTCCTTCCTTGGAGTTGGCGTTTGACCATGGTCTTGAGACTCAGCTTCCAAAATTGTGTACTGGCAGCTCACACACGCTGCCCTGATTGGGATCGGTTTACTCTGGGATGGTGCTCTCCCAGGTGGACTAGACACACCCACTTACCCCCCAGGACAGCTCACATCCCTCTGTGTCCATCCTCACCCCACGCTGGGTGAGCAGGTCTTCACCACGCATGTCACCTTGAGTGTCCAATGCCTGCATCAGAGTAGTGTGGGACAGAATGGCACATCTTTTGATAGTAGGAGGTGAAGATGCATGAGGATTTTCCCTCTAGGGGCAAGACTGTTGCTGTCAGGTATTTGTTCTTTATCTGGGAAAGATGGGCACCTGGACAGGGAGATACCATTGAGGAGAAGGCTACAGTCAAGCTGGAAGGCACAGGGAGAAAGATGGAAGCACCTGCCCACGCATTGGGTTGGAGAGAGGGATGATGGACACAGTCTGCTTCCCGCTGTCCAGGCTCATTCCATTGTCTCCAGCCACGCAATCCATTGTGACTTTGCCGTAAATTGAAAAGGCTTTGGCAGGCCTTCACACCATGCTCTTAGCCTGACTAAGGTGCGGTGATGGGCAGATTACTTCCCATCTGTGGACCTCAGACTCAATCTATTAAATGACTGGGGTTTAAATGTAATGGTCCTTTCAGTTATTACAATCTATTTCATTTCAAAGTGTTTTCAAAGCTGGAGTTGGGGGGAAAAATAATGTAGAAGAAAAGAAAGGTCAGAAGCAGAACGACCCCTTAGTCCTTTCATTTAAGGAAGAAAAACATCCAGACACAAATTCCAACAGTGTCTTTATTGTGCAATGACTTCCCATAATACCTTTTCTCAATAAAATGTAAGTAGTGTAGCACCAAAGTTCCCCACATGAAGGGATTGTCGATTTCGGTGTTCCAGCTCCTTACTAACACATCCTCTCAAAGATTTTATATATTTACCAGTTAATTCCTTACCCCTTTTTAAAAAGGAACTAAAATTTGGAAACACAATGTCACAATACATGCAAATGAAATGGGACACTTTTGATTCCAGGAGGGGCATTGTTATAACAAATTCCACAGTTGCTTTTATGTACAAAATCCTGTGCCTTACACCTGGCTAGTGGATTTTGCTTCTTAGCTCTCCCCAAAACTGAGCACTGGCAACTCTGACCTCCTGAACCCTGCTCCTCTCCCCTTTGGTTTTCATTGTCAGCTAATAATAATTATACTTTATATCTTAAAACAGCAATTATCGGTCGCTACCCCTTTGGGGGTTGAATGACCCTTTCACGGGGGTTGCCTAAGACCATCGGAAAACACATATATAATTACATATTGTTTTTGTGATTAATCACTATGCTTTAGTTACAGTTGGGGGTCACCACAACATGAGGAACTGTATTAAAGGGTCGCGGCATAGGAAGGTTGAGAACCACTGTCTTAAAAGAACTTCACAATTTAGAAACTATTTCAGATGCAGTCTTCATTTGATTTGCATTTCAAATTGTCCTCATTTTTTGGGTGAACCAATTGCCATTCAAAGTAGTTAAATGCCACCTAATGAAGACAATGAATACAGGTCATCACCAGACTGTCAGAGTATGATTTCCATGACTTCACTTGTCTGCTAAAAATCCTCTGCTGGCTTCCTATCAATTATAGAAGGAAGTTCAGTCTCCATAGCCTGGAATACAAGGACTCCATCAGACCCAAGCAGCTTTCCAGTGTTATCTTCCTATAAACTCAGACATTCTTTCCCCAGATGACTCCATTCAAATCACCGTTCCTAATCCACTTGCTGCTTTTCTTCTGCATGTTCTGTTTCTTCCCATACAATTCTGTCTACTGGGATCTTATTCATTCTTTAAGACAGTTCAAATACTGGTCCATAATCCTTTATCTAAAAATCCTTGGGGCCAGATGTGTTTTGGAATCCAGAACATTTTTACATGTAAGAAATGTGATTGAGTTTATATACTAAATATTACAAAATAATTTCACCAGAGTTTAAGGCAGCACCCTGCATTTAAATGCATGAATGTTTTACAGCAAAGCACATGAGTAGTCATGCTAAGTGGAATAATAAAGTACTAAATGGGTCAAGTGAGATTTTGCCACCTAATAAGAAAATACTTGGTTTTCAGAGCTGCAGGGTTTAGAATTAATTGCTCATAAGTGACCACATTTTTGAAGACCCCCTGATTTGGCCTCATCTCTTTTCAGTGCATGCTTCTTCCTGGCCCCTGAGAATTTTATCCTATGTATTCATTAATTCAATGACTTATTCTGTAAGTATTTCTTATGTATTATGTCAGATACTGAAAATTCTGTGATAAGTCAGGTAAGTCAGACTCCTCCTGCAGTTCTTGGTCTTATGGCAAAAGCAGAGACATCAAAAGGCAAAAGCGGTCAGTTGCAGTGAGTCCGAGGATGGAGCAGAATACAAGGAACTACAGGAGCAGAGGAGGCACGAAACCAGCTGCACTAGCAGGTGAAGGGGAAAGGAAGAAACCGTAAAGGCTTTCCAGAAGTGAAATCATCGGGGCTGAACCTTGAGCAAGAAATGGGAGTTAGCAAAGCTAAGAAGTGGGGAGTAGGATTGGAGGCAGAGAGAACAGGATGTTAATAACAGGGAAGAGAGGGGAAGCTAGGGTGGCTGGACTCTTTAAGTGTTTTGGTTGCGGAGGATGGAAGGATGTGTCGGGGGAGAGGGCCAGAAGTGAAGTACTGAGCTTGGATGGGTGCTAGGGAGTTAATACTTGATCCTTAAAGACCATACGTACAGGACTGAGCCCTCCCTGCACTGTGGAAAATGAACCTGAGGAAGGCAGGACTGTTCAGGTTGTTCTCATGAAAATCAAGGGGGGAAAGAAGGGGAAGGGTCTAGTCAAGGCACTAGTATAAATGACCCATGAACATGGACAACAGGGTGGGGATTGACTGTTGGGGAAGGGGAGATGGGTGGGCAGGGGAAAGCAATGGGGGGGAAATGGGACAATTGTTATAGAACAATATAAAATAAAATCAAGGGGTGGCGGCAACACTGAGGACGGAAAGGCCCTAGGACCTCCCAGTTTGCCTTATGGCCAGTTTAATTTTGCAAATGCATGATGGGGAAAGAGATGGCAGATAATTCCCGGGCTGAGAGCCCAAACCAGCTTGAGTGACCAAGGCTCAGAGAACCGTGTAGTGCCAGTGGGGCCTGAAGAGCTTAAGGGCGGTAGCCCTGTGTCAGGCGTGAGGCAGGTGGGCGGTGACGGGGTCATGTGACTGGTGGTAAGGCGCTTAGATTCCATTCTAAGTAACTCGGAAAGCCATTCGAAGGTACAAAACAAGTGAGTGTTCTGATATGGTGCAGATTTTACAAAGTCCACTTGGCTGTTGTGCAGGACATGGACTGAAAGGTGACAAGAGATGAATTAGGATCCTACTGCAGAGATCCATGTGAGTGTAATTGACCAGGGTTGGGGTGGTGAAACGGAAGAATGTAAGAAATCGTGGCTCTGTTTGAACTTGCCTCTGAGGGTGGGCGGGAGTGTGTGTGGGGGGGGCAGGGTAGAAAGAGAGAGGGAGAGGCTAATTCCAGAAATCAAGATTACTGCGGTCACCTCAAGACTTGGCATGTAAGTAGCGCTATGCAAGTGTTTGATGCATTGAAAGCATGTGTTTCTCTTTATTTAAAAATTATCATTCCTTGGAATAATGATTTAATAACTACATAGCCGATGTATCATGCGATCTTAATGAAAGTGGTCTGAGAGGTTTTTCAACAAAATTGCATTCAGGAGTAAATATTTACTTGAGTACAACTCATTTGTAAAGTTAAGTCATCTTTATGAGGCATACTCAATTATTTTTGTAACTAGTGAGCAACTTAATATCTATGGAATTATACAATGTGACGGCTTTCTAACTGAGTATCCTATTTGGAAAACATAAACACAGATTTTTTTTTTTTTAAGTGCAGTAATAGACAAAGCAAGTTTCTTAACACCTCAAAAACATCCAGTAAGTGTATATGCAGTGCCTGATTGGGACAACTGGAACTCTCAGAGAAGCAGGAAGCCATGACTTCTCTGACCCTTTCTCAGTTACAAAGGACCGCTGGGCAACCCTCTTTACTCTCCACCTAACGTTACATGTATCTCCTCCTTGGAAACATATGCTCCAATCATGATAGAGTCCTTGCAGTTTTATACCTCAGGGCTTTCAGATACATTCTTCCCTCTGCCTGGAATGCCTCATTCTGGGCCTGGGGAAATCACACCCACACTACAAGTCTCAGTCTACACTTTCTGTCACAGAGAGGCCTTCTCCTACAGCCTTCCCCATCTCAGTTATCTCCCCCCTGTTTTACTCTCTAAGACATTGTTATTTCATTTCATCATGTCATTTACCATAGTGTGGAATTACATATTTAGTTGCATGGTTATTTACTCAATGTCTGTCTTCCCCAATAGATAGTAGGCCTCTTGAAAACAGAGAACAGGTTGGCTTGGCTGACCTCACTCTCAGTACATACCACAAGGCCCAGCTCTGTGGACACCGTGGTCACGGACAATAACAACTGGTCCGTGTCATTTACTAGCCAGTAGATACTGACTAGGAAAATCATTCATCTCCTTGAGTCTCAGTAGGAAACATGGGTAACAATCCCTGTCTTGCTCACTTAAGGGTCATTTGAGATTCAAGTAGGAGGATGGATCAGAATGTACCTTGTGTACCATAAGGCATTACTTACACATTAGCAAAATTTCTAATGTTTTCCAATAACTATCAGCTCAACCCACCTGTAAGTTGGATCTCTTCTTTATATAGGTCAGGAAAATGATTCAAGGAGCTCCAATCATTTGCTTTAGTCCGAAAGGTGCCAACTTGCAAGCAGAGAGTAACCAGGTCCTACCTAGCAGTCTATCTCCTCTCTTCCCTCCTTCTTTTGGCTCTGCATTATCTCAACTCCCACCCCCATCTCTCCACATAATACTTTTTAACACCGATAATCCTTACTTGACCTCATCCTCCAAACTTTTATGCACAAAGGAACCATTTTCTAGAACCTACTGCGACGGGAAATTATCTAACAGTGCCCAGCGTGCTGCTGAGAACCAAGGCAGCTCTTCAAAATGACAATGCGAACCAAGGATCCAGGGAAATGTGACCCCTTTACAGGCTCAAATCATTCAATTACTCTTCTCAAACTGGAAGAGTGGGGAATGAGAAAGCAGCAGAGGACTCAGTTCACAAATGGGATTTGCTTTAAGAGCCTAACGTGTTTTTGATGGGGAGAGTGAGGAAATACAAACAGCATTCATTCATTCTGTAGACACTTAGTGAACACTGAGTGCAGTATGACCCAGCACTTACACCAACACTATCAGCTTGTATCCTCATTTTCTTATCTGATTTGAACAACAGCTCTGTGAATCCCATTTTATAATGGAGAGCACTCAGAAGGGCCCTCTAGATGTGTCCAGGTCACATAGCTGGGAAGTGGTGCTGACGTGACTGGAAATTCTTAAGCCAAATCTTGGATTTTTAAAAATTATTATTATTGTAGCAAGCTACCAGACACTAGGAAGGCTTGCATGGGGAATAAGGAATTCAGGAGACATTTCTCAACTGTTCTTTCTGCCCGGGGCACCCTCTGCCACCACTATTCCGTCCTCCTGGTTACCCCCACTTCTTAGAGGCTGCTGCTGCTGCTGAGAACTGCTTCTTTATCCCGGGGTCCTCCACCCAGGCAGAGCCCCTCTGTCCCCTCTCTGCACTGCCTTTACCCCCTCCCTCCCTGGAGGGTTTCTGTGAGTATGGACCTTCTTTCTGATTGGTTGGATGCTGCAGATTCTGATGGCGCATCACCCAGACCTCTCCCTTGCCTCCCTCCTGTTCTGGCTTCTTAGGTCATTTTTCTGAATTTCACATAATCAGCTGTAAGTCAACCAAGGGCCGGATGCTGCTGTCTTTCCTCCCCGTCCCAAAACCCTGAATGCCCAGGGATCCTTCCCAACCAGAGTTGCAAAACAAAATACAGGAGACCTAGTTAAATTTGAATTCCATATACACAGTGGAGTTTTTTTTTTTTTTTTTTTTTTTTTTTTGTATGGGTATATTCCAAATCTTGCTTTGGAAATACATACACAAAAGTTTACTTGTTGTTTATCTGACATTCAAACTGAACTGGGCACCCTGTTTTAGTTTTGGTTTTTGCTAACTCTGCCAACCCAAATTCTCATTCTTTTTTTCTCCTGGGGGCCCAGGCAGTGGGAAGGGGGCAGTGGGAGAGGTGTGTGGGCTGAGCTGCAGGAGGCTGGGCTCCAGTCCTAGCTTTGCTCTATACTCACTGTGAGGCCTTCAAGAAGGAAGGCTTTGTCCGTCTCAGTGACTCAGTTTCCCCATATGCCCAGTGGAGGTTTAAATCAGGTGATTTCTAATGACATTACTGGTGCTCATCCTCTGACCTAGGACAGAGGTCCTCTATTTTCCAAGCTCCTACCATTTTGCTCAGAAGGTTGGAGGGAGTGGTTAATTATGAAACATGCTTTCACTAGAGAGAATGTTCTGAGTGTAAGGATTGTTTGTTATTCACAGGCAATATAGTATTATAGAGAAAAAAAAACAAACAAAACAAAACAAGACTTTGACATTCTGAGTTGAAAACCTGGCAATACCATTTACAAGTTACTTAACCTATATAAGCCTCAGTTTAAATCTTTTATTACAATTGGAGGGTTGACATAAGCGCCTAGCACCCTAGTGAGCACATAAGAAGCATTTCATAAGCAGTAGCCATTATCACTGGGTTTGGATTTCTAGAATGTGGCCAGGGTCCAGAGGGCACTCTTAAATATCCTATGGGGAAAAAATAGGAAAGGTAATTGGAGAGCTAAACTTCAAAGATTAACTAGCTATGAACACCAAGAGCCTTCCCCCTTGTAGAAAGGATTCCACTGGGCTGGCATTTACTCAACTTCATGGGAAGGCAGTTACCGTAGGGCCCAGAGTCAGTTCACAGGGATGGGTCTGGCCGGGCCCTCTTCCAGGCTCAGCCAATCAATCAGCTCAGAGTAGTGCATCTTTGAGCAGGAGACATCTTGCAACTGTCAGAGTTGGCTCCAGTGTACAAACTCCAGGACCAGGATGTCTGGCCATCTCCCAGGCAGTGGGAAGCTTCCAGTGCATTCTTGGCCCCAGCACATAGTATATAGACAAGGAAGTGGGAAGCATAATTTATTCTTCGGCAAACTGAGGGCTGACGAATGGGCATGCTGACCCAATTTTCTGATTGGAGCGCCAGCTGCAGAAGACAGATTGAATCCTGAATCTGGGGGAAGCGGAGAGTGAGAGCAAGTCCAGGGAAAAGGGTGGAGAAAGTAGAGAAAGATGGGGAGAACTGAATCCTAGAGGATTCCTGGCACCCAGGAATGCTGGGGTATAAGTGTTGCTTGAAGGGACTACCTAGAGTGGGTGAGTGTTTGTCTTTTGGTGGAATTGGTTGACTCAGAACAGAGTTCAGGCCTCTTGGAAGCACCATGTCCCTATTAATAGCAATATTAATAGCTAACATTTATTGAGCAATGCTGTATGCCAGGCATTACACTGAGTATTGACATGGATTGTGGAATCTGATCATAATGATTGTTCTCTGAAGCATTAATTTGGCCAAAAAGTTCATTTAGTTTTTTCCATAAAATAAAAGACACATTTTTATTTTCCCCAATAACTTTATTGATTTGGATATTTGGAGTATGTCAGCTATCTCCCGTGTGGTATACCACTGATTGTTCTCAATGAATGTCTTGATTTGATCACTAGCAATTTCAACTAGCCTACATTGGATTATGGAGCATCGTCCAGCAAGAAATCTTCAGCACAAAACTTCGCAAACCATGTTTGCCACATTTGACCAGTCCCAGTACCTTTTCCATACACGGCACAAATCTTTTTTTGCATTTCAGTTGCATTTTTACTTTTCTTGAAATAATAAAGCATAATATGTTGAAAATGTTGCGTATTTTCTTCCAGCTTCAATATTAAAATGGCTACACAAAAATCACCAATTTTTATAAGATTTTTAAAAAATGCTTGCTGATATGACAGCTGCCACAATACAATCTAACAAAATTGTTTCAAATGAAGTTAAAGACAACTAAATGCTACTAGAGCCATCTTATGGAAAATAATCAGATGAACTCTTTGGCCAACCCAATATTTACTAACATGAGGGTTCATATTTAGCTGCTCTGGCTGGGTGCTAAAATACTGAAATAGTTCAAAACCAGTTAGTAAATAGTGTGATCTGATGTCCCCAAGTGACTTCCTACCCTCCTGATGCCTCCACCCCTCTCCTGAGGCATGAAAGCAGGGGACCATTCCAAGGGATCTATCTGTGCCATGTGGCACTGGTTGCTACATGTTCTAATGTTGTGGTGGTAGACTGAATAACGGCACCCCACAAAATCTATGTCCTAATCCCTGAACCCCGAATGGTACCTTATATGGCAACAAACACTTTGTAAATGTGATTAGTTTAAGGATTTTTGAGATGAGGAGATTATCGTGGAATAACCAATTGGCCCTAAGTGCCATCAAAAGTGTCCTTCTAAGCAGGGGGCAAAGGGAAATTTGACACAGAGGGCTGACGGTGATGTGATGGTGGAAGCAGAGGAAGATTTGAAGGTGCTGTGCTACCGGCTCTGAAGATGGGCAGAGTGGCTACAATCTGAGGAGAGAAGCTCCTGAGGCTGAAAAGACCAGGAAAATGGGTTTTTCCCTAGAGTCTCTGGTGGGAGCACAGTCCTGCTCACATCTTGTTTTGGCTCAGTGAAATGGTCTTCAGACTTCTAGGACTGTAAGCACATACATTGGTGTTGTTGAAGCCACTGAGTTGATGATAATTTGTTAGAGCAGCCATTGGAAATGAGTCCAGTTGTCCTGACTAATAAGAGTCCAGCTGAAGAGGCTACAGCTAAATGGGGTAAGTGATTTGCTACAAGTTGATGGCCTGTGTTTGAATTTAGGTTGCTGACTCCAGAACCCCTGTTCATAGCATTAGGCTGTCTTTCTATAATGCTGCAAGGAAATGGTCATTAAACCCATTTCAACATGAGATGGATCACGGAAGCTTAGAGAATTCCATGACTTTGTTCAAGGTCAGACCTTTGCCCAAAGGGCAGAGTTGGGAATTGGAATGTAAGGATATCTCATTCGGATGATTTCTATTTATCAAGTCCTCCTGTCCTGTGGCCTGGGCTTTATAATCACCACAACTTGGAGGCTTGTGGGTACTTAGAATTTTCTGGACTCTCCAGGGGCAGCAAACCTCCCTCCAGTGCTGGAGGCAAGTCTGTAGGTATTCACCTTAGCCAAGCTGGGTGCCTTAGCAATGAAGGCTTAGAAGCAGCCCCTGGGCCTACCAGCAGGGCTGTGGGAGGGAGCTAAGAACACCAGGGTGGGGAAAAGGAAGTCATCCTGACCCAGGCAAGCCACATGCTGCTCCTGGGGAGCCCACCTTCTGGATTTGGCAATACCCAAAGAAATCAGTGTAAGGACCCATTGGCTGGCAGGCAGGCTGAGGCACATGCCACAGAAGGATCATGGGGTATCTGTTAGCCAGGGCTTTCCTGGGAGCTGTGGTCAGTTGGTGCCAGCATCTCCATTCAACCCTGCATCCTGGGAGAAGCTTCCTCAGGCCAGATGATTATGCAGAGTTTCAGGTTCAGCCACAAAATGAATGCAGAAACTCTACCTTCAAGGAGAGGCTATGCAAGCGTAAGAGTCTCTTGGGCCCAAATCAATGTTTTCTTTTCCCTGTGCAGCCCCCTTTTTTTTTGGAGGGGGGTTGTTCTCCAAATTCACATATCTATGAGGCAGTATAAGACAAGTACCAGAAGATGGAGACCGATTCCTGAGACAGTGGAGGAAGTATGGGCTTTATCTGGTTAAGGCATAAGGGAACATTTCCTAAGGGTATTAGACTGGGCCTTGAAAAATGAATGGGAACTGTGAGCCTTCCAAAAAGATATGCTAACCCTATGTACCTGTGAATGTGACCTAATTTGGAAATAAGGCCTCTGAAGTTGCAATCAAGTTAAGGGAAATTCGTTAGGGTTAGCCCTTAATCTAATCTGACTGGTGCTCTTGTAAGAAGAGCAGGATGCCCTATGAAGGCACAGAGACACACAGGGAAGAAGGCCGTGTGACAACAGAGGCAGAAATTGGAGAGATACAGCTGTGAGCCGAAGAACACCAAAGATTGCCACCACCAGAAGCTAAGGATCCTTGGAAGGATTCTATCTCTTAAGGACTGCATGGCCCTGCTGATACCTTGATTTTACACTCCTGGCCTCCACAGCTGTGAGAGAATACATTTCTGTTAAGTGACCTAATTTATTTTACTTGGTTCTGACAGCCCTAGGAAACTCATACAGGACCAGTTGCTTTTTTTTTTCTTTTTTTTTTTTTTTGAGAGGGGCAGAGACGGGGAGAGAGAGAGGGAGAGAAACATTGATGTGGGAGAGAAACGTCAATCAGTTGTCTCTCGTATGCGCCGCAACCAGGGACCACTCCCACAGCCCAGGCATGTGCCCTCATGGGAAGCAAACCCATGACCTTTTGGTTTATGAGATGACACTCCAACCAAGTGAGCCACACCAACCAGGGCTGCTCATTTTACTTATGTCTCCTTCAGATCTGGCTCAAGTTCTGGCACTCAGAGGGTTAAACTAAGATTGCAGGTGAAGACATGGGAAGATGCATATGAGCAAAGGCCTGGAGGCTGAAAGGTTTAAATCATGTTTGAGGGAAAAGTGAATTTGCCGGGATAGGCAGAGCCAGATTGTGATGGGCCCTATTCTCAACCAAACACAGTATCTTCAGCTCTGAACCTCCTCTTTCTCGGAGAGGTGAAGCATGTGAGTCTCCCAAAACATCACAAAGACAAAACATCAGAGCCAGCCAACCCCATTCTCCACACCTTACACAGACACACTGTAAGTTTTTGTTTTAACAATTCCTGCTTCCCTGTTCTGAAAAGGTGATAACCCCGTGATTTCCACCTATAGTTAGCACAGATTGAAAAGCAGATGCAGGGGTCAGCATAATGGACATCAAGAGATGACTTTCAACATGATAAAAACCTTGTTAGAGTGTGTGGTTTAGTGTAGGAACCAAATGTCCCTGCCCTTGGAATACTTAAACTATAAGAAAGCTGGAGTCTGCAGAGCAGACCCACTAAGCCATGTTCACTGCCTCACAGTCACTGGGGAGGGGGTTAAAGTTGAGCAAATCTCCAGGCTTCAGATTTTTGGAGATATCCATAGAGAGCCGTGCAGCAAGAACTGTCCCACTAACAAGGGGACTCACTGTGTCTGAAGAACGAGTGAGGGCAGGGCAAGGAGGCCCAAGTGCTCCAGGAAACTCAGAGGTGTAAGGGATGAGCTTCCCACTCCTTAAAGCCTTAGTACTGTGCCTGCATATCTATGCAACACCTTCCTGGAAGAGATGGGAAGGAGAGAACACCCTTCAAACCCACATCACGATGGCTGAGGCCTGTGGAACACTGAGGGGAAGCAAGGATGGAGTCAGAAGACATGGAGTATTTTTACCTTTGCTATAAACTTCTTGGCCTATTTGCAAGCACCTTCTCTTTTTGGGCATCAGTTTGTCATTTGGATAAAAAGAAAAGTGTGTGTGTGTGTGTGTCATGTCATATATTATATGATATACACTTACATATTTCTATATGCATATATTGTCATATATGCAATCCCTCTAAGCTCAGAGCTAAGGCCTTGATCTTATGATGGGGATCACACTGAAATGTCTCTGGAAGAAAATGAATAGATAATTTTTTAACTGGACATTGATAGAACATTATTTTAACACCAATATTATCTTGCCTGGATGTAAAGAGAGAAACCTGGTCCGTCAGTGCATGATTCCAAGCACCTTACAGAACAGTCCACTTTCTCTCCTATTACTTGGCATCTCTTTGACACGACCTGAGAGCAACATTTGGGGTAATGAACAGAAAATGACTTGACTCCCATAGGCCTCTCAGGATGGGGCTGTTCTAATTTGGAAATGATGGTGTTCCTAGAGGCTAGAGGCGGAGGAGGGCTCCTTCCAGGCCCCAGCCCCACTGAGGCTTGGTGGAAGAGGGAGGGGGAAGCAGGGCACTGGGCTTTCTGGTAGGAGGTAGCCTTCCTCAGGGCCCTGGGCTCCTCATGCCTCTCTCTGCCCTCACCTGAGCTCTGAGGGGTTCCTGGAGCTCCAACCTCAGTCCACAGCTCTTCTTTGGTTACACATTCTCTTCTACTGCTTTAACCACCTCAGTAACACTCTGAAGCCTCCTAGATTTATGTCCCCAGGCTGCTCCAGGTTTGGTTATTCTATTGCCTGGAGGACATTTCCACCTAGATGTCCCAGAGGAACGTTAAACTCAACATGTTGTAAACCAAAGTCAGCATTATCCGCCCTTGTTCCCAGAACTATTTTCCTTTCTCTGTGAATGAGGCAACATCTACCTGGTTCCCCAAGAGAGAAACAGGGAGGCATTCTGAGCATACTTCCTTTGTCCCCACCAAACACCTACTCCTGACAATTCTATTCCCTGAACATCTTCATGCCTGCCCCTCTTCTCCATCCTCATTCCACTGGTTCCTAGCAGGCTCCTAACTGCTCTCCTTGCTTCTGGACTCACTTTCTTCTCCCTCTTCCTCTAGACCAAGAGCCAGGCTTTTTTTTTTTTTTCTGCAAAGGGCCAAGTGGGCCCAGTGGTCTCCATCACAGCTACTCAACACTCTGTTGCAGTGTGAAAGCTGTAGAGACAATACACAGTTGAATGAACATGGCTGTGTTCCAGTAGAACTTTACTTATGAAGACAGGTGGAGGGCCAGATTTGTCCCGCAGGCCATAGTTGGCTGACCCTTGCTCTGTGCTAGGGCCAAAGTGATCTTTTCTAAAAGGCAAGTTGAATCATATTTGATGTCTTACTTGAAGACCTTCAGTGCCTCCCCATCAGCTCTAAGCTCTTCCCAAAGCCCAGTGGATCTCGCCCCTTGCCAGCTCTCACACTAGATACACTCTGCCCCTTATAACTGCAGCTCTGTCCTGTTTGCAGTTCCCAGAACACATGGTTTCATTAGTCAGTGTCACTCCTTTGCACACCTGTCTCCTCAGCCTTGAAGGCTGTTTATATTCCTGCCACCGTGCTTCTGGGGATGCTGCTCACCTCTGTAGATTCAACCCGGGTATCTTCTTTTTCTGACTTCATTCGTTCATTTCTTCATACATGTATTTATTTAGCATTTACTTATAAGGCCCTTGGTGAGCAGTTACTATGCACCAGGAAGGGCCCATATAGAGCCCAGTGAAATGGGGCTGGGGCCCAAGGACTGCTTGGCATGGGTTTCAGGTGAATATGTTGAGGCTTGAGGCATTTTCTCCAAATGAGGTTACCTACAGGATTAAGACAACTCATTTATCATACTGTTCACATTGTTTGTCCCTTTACTGAAACACATTATCCAAGGTGCAATTTAAAAAAAAACAACAAAACTTGAATAATTCTATGACTAACAGAATAACATTGCGTTGTGATTTTAAAACAGTCATTTATTACATGCAAGCATTTAAAACATGGCATGATTTTTGTAATCTCATTCTGGCATTGCTTCATTTTAAATTCCATTAGACATTTAAAATAAATGATTATGGGCCCTGTGGAGTTCTCAGAGGCCCCAGTGCAATGGTGTCACAAGGGGCGGCTAGGAGGGAACTGTCCTGAGCTGCTTTTCCTTAATCTCTAACAGTCTCTCCTCCAAAGCCATGCCAGATGAATGTGTGATCACTGAAAGAAGCAACACAGAGTTGCTTGAAAACAGAACTTTAATCATATTCCCATTCCACACAGGTTGCTGTCCCTAAGCAGCTCCTGGGTAGAAATTCTGGAGATGCCACTGTCAAGCACTGAGTAGTGTTGTAGATGCTGGACTACATTGGTGACCAAGAGTGACCGGGTGTCCCCACTCCTGGAGCTTTCATTACTATGGAAGTCGCACGTAAATGAACAAGATGACGTGAGCTTTTAATGATGAAGGTGATTACACAGGGGGTGTGACACACAGTGGCAACTGGGGGAGGAAGAAACAGATGGGGCAGGGCCACAGGAAGCTTTCCTGAGTTATACAATCTCTGGCTGTGCTCTCCTTACCCTTGGCTAGCTCCGAAATCCAGCCTGTCACATAGCACTTATTCATTGGTTTCCTCGTCAGTCTCTCCCCGTCGAGTAGGAGCTCCTCATCAGCAGGAACCTCACTGAGGGCTCCCTGCCTCCCTCATGCCAGGGACCCAATAGCTGCTTCATTAGAATTTGCTGAATGAGGACATCTACTTGCACCCTCCCAATGCTGCCTGCAATTTCTGCCACCAACCACAGTAATTTAGGGAGACCAAGGCAGCGTCGGGGGAAACCTTGAAGTTAAGCTCAGTGGCAAGCCCACTTCAAAGGCAGATGACTGAAAAGAGACAGTAATACATGTGCCTTAAATTTACCTTAGGAATCAAGAGCCAGCATCTTCCAGACAAGCGCCGTTGGGGTTTCGCCAATCATCTAAACATCTGAAAAATAGCCCACGACATTGAACCCACACAAAATGCGGCTGGGTTTAGCTGCTTGTGGTGATGTCTCTAAAAATAGCCACTGCATGGCCTGATCTTATAGCAAAGACAAAGCTCTCTCAGTTCTGGTGGGGGAGAAGGTTGGTTTAAATCCTACTTTCAAACAAACAAACAAACAAAAAAAAGATTTTTTACATATTCTTTATTTCCCAACCATGAAAGGAACACTTGCTTACTAAAGAACATTTGGAAAATACAGAAAATTGCAAAGCCCCTCATTGAGGGCCTTGACATATTTTCCTCCAATCTCTGCTCAATATGACTCACATGCTGACAGCAGTTAAGAATAAGTAGGATAGAAGGGAAAAGGCTGTCTCTGCCTCTCTTTTTATTGTGGCAAAACATCCATAACAGAAAATTTACCATTTTGACTGTTTTTAAGAATAGCATTCGCTGGCATTAAGTACATTCACAATGCTGTTCAACCATCACCACCATCCTTTTCCAGAACTTTTTCATCATCCCAGACTGAAACTCTACACCCATTCAACACTAACTCCTCATTCACCCCTCCTCCCAGCCCCCGGTTACCTCAATTCTACTTTCTATCTCTATGAATGTGCCATTGAGGTGCCTCATAGCAGTGGAATCATACAATATTTGTCCTTTGGTGTCTGGCCTATTTCACTTAGCATACTGCTTTCAAAGTTTGTCCGTCCATGTGCTAGCAGGTATCTCCATTTTCCTCCCTTAAGGATGTTAGCTTAATTAAACAAGGAGGTGATCATACTGGGGTCACTCTAATGCCTGGGTGGCCTACATAAGCAAGGCAGAACCTAAGCTGTAAAATGCCTCAGAGTTACCAAATCAAAACCTCAGGATAGCCATTCACCAATAGCCAACCAGGCTTTCCCATATGTGACAACCACTTAATGATAGCCAATCAAATAATTTCCTTGTTTCACCTCCATACTTTCTCTATTAAAGTCCCCTCGCTACTGTTGTGGAGTGCTCCTAATCATTTATGGTTGGTGCTGTCCAATTTGAATTAATTTTTGCTCAAATAAACTTGTACCCTTTTTAATAGAGTTCACTTTATCTTTTAACAAGGGTGAAAACTATTACATTGTATGCATATACCATATTTTGTTCATCCATTCATCTATCAACGGACATCAGGGTTTTTCCCTATCTTTTGTATATTGTGAATAATACTGCTATGACCATGGGTGTGCAAGTATCTGTTTGAGCCCCTGTCTTCAATTCTTTTAGGTGTCAACCTAGGAGTGGGACGCTGGATTACATGGTAATTCTATGTTTAACTTTGTAGAGAACCACCGAGTTTCCACAGCTCCACTTGACATTCCCACCAACAATGCACAAGCTTCCAGTTTCTCCACACCCTGACCAACATTTATTATTTTCCATTTTTTATCCTGATGGGTGTGAATTGGCCTCTCGTGGTTTTGATTTGCGTTTCCCTAACGTATGTCCCTCTTTTTGTAGAGGAGACTTAAGTCACAGCAAAACTAACTTACTCAAGATCACACAGTGAAGTTGTAGACTCAGGATTCAAGTGTAATGTCCTCTTACTCCACTGCCCTTGCTTTTGATGGCCTCACTGGTTCACCTTCCTTCAGATCAGAAAAGCTGCAGGTGGCGAGTGGTATAGGTCAGAAATGGTTTTCAGCAAAAAGCCATTCCTTAAGTGAGAGATTCCACAGTTATCCAGACCTTCATCAAAACATTCAATTAGCCCTGGCCAGTGTGGCTCAGTTGGTTGGAGTGTTGTCACATAACTGAAGAGCTGCGGGTTTGATTCCTGGTCAGGGCACATACCTAGGTTGTGGGTTCAATTCCTGGTCTGGGCACATGCAGTCCCCAGTCTGGACTTGCATGGGAGGCAACTAATCAATGCTTCTCTCTCACATCATTGTTTCTCTCTTTGCCTTCATCTCTTTCTAAAAGCAATCCTAAAATGTCCTCAAGTGAGAATAAAAACAAAAACAAAAACATTCACTTAATGGATACTAAAAGATGGTCTCTGCTTTCAAAGATCTCTCAAACTTTGGGATAGTGCTTCTCAAACTTGAGATAAAGAACCATTTTTATTTCTTTAATTTCCAGTTCTTTACATACTGGTATTATTGTAAGCCACATTAAAAATGAATTCCTAGAAAAATAAGGTAAAATAAGATGTACATAAAATAAACCCAAAGATCTTAGTTATTTGATTCCCTGCAAAAAAAATGACTGTCAGATAGCTATAAACTTTTACTTACTTTCAATTTCTGTACTTACCATGGACCAGGAATAATACACACAGCACTGTACACAAATTCCATATCAAGGGAGGCCCACGATCCTGAAGGTGAAGAGACACATGTTGAATGTTGAAGAGCAAACATGAGCTGGGCATTATTAGTATGGAATGCCTGGCCCTTTTTGTTTTCATCTATTTTCTTGAGGAACTAGAACCTAGAGCACATGAAAAATTCCAAGAGCATTAAAATTTGACTGCCAAGAATTGGCATAGTAAAATTAAAGTAGACTTTGAAGTCAGGAAGATCTGGAGTTAAATTCCAGAAGCTCTGTGACCCAGCTTGGGTGACTTGCTGGTGAGCAAGTCAATTCTCTCCTAACCTCATTATCATCATCCTAAAAAATGAGACTAAAAAATCCTATCTTACAGGGATGCTGTGAAGATGGAATGTCCCCAAGTATGTAGATCACTTAGCACAGCGCCCAGTCTGTCATAGCCACTCAACCAATAAATGATAGTCCCTTCCCTTTTCCCTTGGCAGAACTCTGACAGCTTTCAAAGGCTGCCAGCAGAGTACCAGACCTCTGCAGTCTAAAAATGCATCCTCTCTTAATTACTGTTTGGTTTGGAGGGAGACTTACTCATCTTTAGCCTCAGCAGCAGCATGTCCTGGTCAGGATAGAGGTGATGCTGGGTCACTGGCATACCCTGGAACGCTGCCTCTTCCCAGCATGCTCTGGGCTGCTGCCACATTGGGGCCATTCAGATTCAGCAAAGCAAAAATGCTTTTAACGTGTCACTTTATTTGAAAAATCTGGACTTTGGAAGAGCCAAAAAAAAAAAAAAAAAGGAGGGGGTTTTAACAAAGCAAATTTAGTGTTTTCCATGACCTTGGCTTTACTTCAAAAGAACCAAATACTCTACTGAAGATTCTAGCACCATCTTTTAAAACCTGTGAAATCCTGATATCCCAGGACTTTGGCAAATATGTCATGTCCCCCATCTTCCTCCCCTTCCCTTCCTTTTGGCAGGATTTTTTTGGACATAATGTGTGGAAGATGTTTGGTTTGGGGATCTGGGTTTAAATTTCAAATCCATAACACCAGCTGTGTGATCTTGGAAGAATCACATATAAAATGGGTTTATAATTATTATACTGCTATAATTCCTGTTTTTGAAAGAAATAGATAAGATTATGAATGTGAAACTGTTGCACAGTTTCCTCCCCCTCTCCTTTTCCTCTCCTTGAATGATAAAGGGCAAATGAGTTTCAGACACAACCAAATGTTTTGGGGCCCATGGCTCAAGGAGCAATTTCAGGGATGTTTTGCTTCCCATCCAGAATACCAGTTACCTCTGGGAAGGTGGAGTATAAACTTTTACTGTTTTGAGGGCACACATCAAAGCCTGGTTTGACTGCCTGCATACCTCAGAGTTTGCAATCCTGAAATGTGAGCGCAGCCACTGAGTTTTGTGCCGCTGAACAAGGAAATAATTTGTTCGCCGTTCTTTAAAGGGACTCTGAACTTACACCAATAACAAGGAGCCTGTGTTTATCTGGAATCTTTCTCTCAAAATTTTTATAGTTCAGCACAGGCCTGGAAAAGAGGGACGAGGAGTGATGGGGACCACATGGCCCTAAAAATGCAACTGGCTTTATGCTCAATACATATAGGATGTATTTTCCCCATTTCTTGACTGGAGAGTTGGACTGGCCTTTCAATATGCCTTTAGGGGAGACCACGTATTAATTAGCATGGCTCCCAGAGAGTGGGCACCAGAGCAGAATATATTCAGTAGTAGCAGCATTAGACCAGGCCTCACTAGAGATCAGCAAGGTGCTTTTACCCTGGTGCCATCCTCAGCAGCGATTCATGCCTTACAGTCTGTCATTTTACTACATGTTCTGCTGTTCTGTCTTTGTCTGGATGCCCAGAAAGCTTTTGTTCCCTTGGTCAAAACCTTGACAACCTGGCCAAGCTGCCGCGTGCAACATCCCTCCCTCTTTGACCTTGGCTCTAGGATCCTTTCCACTTCAGAGGTGTTTTTACAAGCAGCTCTCCATCTTGACTTTCCCATTCCCAGCATAACCTGTCCATCCTGAATACCTATCGAGCTAGTGGGATTGAAGGTAGAGCACCTCTCTTGACAATTAATCAATGGATCTGTTCCGAAGCCTGAATGTGTTTGTGAGAGGATATATCTGGAAAAGGAGCAGTGCCTTCCATTTTTAAATTAGCCATAGGACTAACCATAGACAGGCATCGAGTTCTCTATTTATATTGTTGACTGATCTTTTGCTTGTTAAGGACATACCCCTGAAAACATGCTCTCTTAAAATAGTAAAGAGAGAGCTAACTTCCATTTTCTATGCTGAAGGAGGAGCAGAGGCCTGGGTAACCCAGCAGGGCATGTAGTCCCCCCAGTCCTTCATATTTATATTTTGAACTTATTATGATAATGGAACAACTGATAAAACATGTACCTCTGGTAAGATGCAAAATATGGGATGAAGGCTTTTCATAATTGTTGTTAAGGATCTGTAGGCAAATTTACTCCCATAATTCACGTAATTTTTTTTATCACCTTGGAACCTGGAGCAACTGAACAAGCAAATAAAACCAGATCCTTCTGTAGAAAAGTGGACTTTGTGTTTGGAAGACTTCATGGTTCCAAGGGAAAGGAATAGACTTTGAACCTAATTTTTTTCTTTCTTTTTTTTTTTTTTTTATGTATAGCAGCAGAATAAAAGAAACGCTCAGTTTTAAAGAACTGTACCTACTTATATATTATAGCTGGGTTCATCTTTGGAGGCGTATTGCTGTTTCGTTGTAAAACATATTTTGATGAGGCTACTATTAGTCAAATATAAGGCCTTGAACCTAAATGGAAAGATGTTTAGGCAAAGGGAAGATAAATTGCTCTGCATGTAAGGTAAAAGGGGTCCTAGTTGGGAAAACACTTGTTTGAATGTTAACTATACTTTATATTCTTTAGAGGTAGAGAACCCAGGAACATAGAGTCTGGGGCTCTACAAGACAGAGTGAAAAGAAGACCCAGGTGTGATAGGAGTGGACCTGGCAACATGGCGGGAAGTGGGTGACTGAAGAGGCAGGGGAGGAACAGGGGCAAGCTGTGGCTCAGATATGGCTCCACACCAGTACTGGGCAGCTACCCAGCACTTCTCAATCTTTACCCCAACTTAAATGATGCTGGAAGAGGAACTAAAAAATAAGAAAAGAGAGGAGGAGAAAACCTTGGGCTGACAAAGTATTTATCTGTAATTGGCCAACTACACATTAAAAAAAAAAAAAAAACTATTAAATTTGCTGTGATTTTACTTAAATTTCATTAAAGTAAAGTTCTGGCTTCACCCCTCTTTGAGTCAAATGATATGAAATTCACACCCACAGTCATGGTATCTGCTGAGTTTTTAATCTCATCGTTGTGATTTCTGCGGTTCTTTTGTTTCAGGGAGTTGCTGACGTGCTAGAATGACTTCCTGCCTCCATACCTCCTAGCTCTTCCCCATCACGGCCCCTTCCACACATCTGTTTGTCTGTTTACTTTTCTTTTCTTCTTCAGCTCCACGAGGGCAGGCGCTCTGAAGCCACTTTCACGGTCGTATCCCTGTCCTTTAGCAGAGTGCTCAGAACAGAGTGGGTGCTACGTAATCATTTCTTGAATGAATGCCTGAAAGAAGGAGGAGGAAGTGGCCAGAGGAGGGCTCAGTCAGCAAAGGAAGGGATGGTCAGTGGGTTCTGAGGATAAAGGAGGCCACTGGCTGGGTCAGTACAACTAGGGGCTCATAAGGCCACAGCATGGCTCTTGGACATGAGGATAAGAAAGTTCAGGGTGGGCTGGAGAGGGTGTAGGGAAGTTGCTACAATTCTGTGTCAAACACTCAGTGAGCTGACAAATTGCTGATTCTCTGGGATTGACTCCCAGCCTGGTGAAAGATGGTGTGTGTGGGGGGAGGCGAGGCAGCAGACTGGTTTTGGTTCAAGGAGTTTGCCGGTTTTCAAACTCTCACTGCAGAACAGGTGTAATGCCAACTCCATGACTCTATAAGCAATGCCAACTCTCCTGAGCAGCTGCAATCATTTTACTATCATCTTGAGCTCTCCCGTAGAGTGTTCTGCCAGCAGGTGAAGCCAGAAGCTCAGGGTAAACCAAAACCTTCTGCCACAAATCCTAAAACACCACCTGCATTATGTTACTCCCTCTCCTAACACCTTTGGTGGCTTCTGCTTGCTTTCAAGATTTATTTTAAGGAGATGGGCATTGTTTAAGGTGGGCATTTCCAACAGAATAAACTTTCTTGTATGGACTTGATTTCCCCTTATTCCATATCCTGTTGGGAAAGAGGAATGAGAATAGAAGCACTGGAAACTGAATCCTGGTGGATGGAAGACAATAGGAGGCCAATACTGGGCAGAGGCTTAGGCAGGCTATGCATTAGTGAAAAGAAGTGCTGAGAGCTGGCACCTCTCTCTCCTATATCCTCTTCTTCCTGCTCAGCCCCTCTACATTGCTGTGTCCCAGTGTGAGTTAATAAACATGAAAATCCTTAGAGCAGTGGCTGCCTCAGAGTCAGCATAGAGTAATTGTCTGCTCTTCTTTACACTTATTATTCTACTCTTTGTTTCTTAACACTCATGTTTTTGCTACCTTTAATCAAGGTTTGAGACTCTGCATCGCATGTAAAGGTGAATGTGGGGTGGGGTGTTATACAGCAGGTTCGGTAAGGAGATTAACCTCGGCGTGAGTCTGGAGTGGGGTAGGCGTAGAGAGGCTGGTGGGAGATACCAACGCGAGGATACGATGAAAGTGGCCCATCTCTGTGGCAGCACGGGGGGCAGGAGGTGGCAGGGCAGTGCCCCCAAAATGTTGGCTGAACAAGATGCATGGTGGTGTTTGACTGGGCTTTGAAATGTGGGTAGAATTATCCTCCAGTCAGTGAAAGAGATGTTCGGAGTGACAGTGATTCTGTAGGGGAACTGAAGAATGGGGCAGAAAGAAGCAGTTCTGTGACTGTAATAATAAAAGAATGTGAACCAACTGGGGAAAAAAAAAAGAACAAAAGGAAGAGTAAAAGCAGGGGAGAATTTTGCCTTCCAGATTCTGAGTAAGCTTTCCTCATGTCATGGGGCTTAGAAAAATCCCCATGGAAGTCAGATGTGTGTGCGATGACACCAGGCGGGTGGTCTTCCTGAGCAGAGACACCGTGCCCACCCACTAGCACAAGGAGAGGGCTGAGCATGGCTTCTGGGAATGCTAATAGATTGTGCTGAGTCATCTGTGTTTGCTCAGAAGCTGCATTCCCCAACATATGTTTGTCAGACCACCTCCCTGCCTCTTTATCTACAGGGTAAGTCCAGGGTATTTAGCTTAGCAATGTCCCTGCTGGTTTCTCCAGCTTCAGCTGCACACCTCACCACCCCCATGCGTGCGTGACGCTGTTTCACAGAGATGCTAGTGGGCACTGAGACCAGACACACTGTCCTCTTTTCCGCCTCCATATCTGTGTACGTATTATTCTCTTCATCTAGCTTTCTCTTCCCCTCTTATTTGCTTGTCAAACTCCTATTCATCCTTCAGAACCCAGACCACATGATCTTTTCTTTCAGTAGCGTTCTCTGAAATATTGCAGTACTTTGTTAAGAGCATTCTTCCATTCAGTAAATATTTACTGAGTACCTACTATGTGCCAGGCACTCGGGGCAGTGACTATATGTTGCTCATCTGTATTATTATTTGCAATCTCAATACTTCCAGAAGCTACCACAAATAATCTGAAAGTATAGGGAAAATGAATGAATGAATGAATGAATGAATGGAATGAATCACCTCCCTTGGATTTCTCATGTTCCCATCATAGATAGGATTTGATATCACATGGAAAATTGAGTACACTGTGCCCCTAGGGAAAATGCTCACACCCTCCTCTGTGATTCTCTGGTTGCCTATGCTTTTTATGTAAATAAGTGAATTCTCTGCAGCCTCTGGAGAAGAACTCTCTCTGATGGTCATACAGTCTTTTCTGTTCTGAACTCATGTGTTCCTGTGGTCCAAGAGGTTGAAAAAAGCAGTGACATCATGAATCATCACCCCCTTAGTGGGCCGCAGATGAGCTGCTGGGCCTATAGGCCACCAGGGGAAAGGCTGACCACCTAAACCAGCCACGCTGCCCGCCTGTGTCCTGTTGTCAACCTCGAACCAAGACTGGAGCAATTTGGGGTTTTTCTAAAAATGTTTTGCACCAATTTCAAAGACAACTCTCAAAATGGGGTTTGAGGAATAAATAGGCAGCCATATAATCACATTCTCTTCTTTGGGAGAGACATAATAAGCTCCTCTTTTGATTTGATGATGAGTAGCTAGGTCCATATGTTTCCAGGCTCTTGGCTGGAATCAGGACATTTCTATAAAGGGTGACTATAAATCAATAGGACTGATTTCTTATGAACACACCTGAATGTACATATAAAAATAACAAGTCAGCATCCTTGAGATGGTCACCTTCTGGAGAGTGGCATACTGGAAAGAGCAGTAGATTGGTAGTCAGAGGTACTGAGCATTTGTGTGTCAACTATAATTTAAAAGTAGAAAATAAATTTTAAAGTTTTAAAAAGAAGTACGGGGTATCAGTTCTTAGCCCTGGCATTTACCAAACAGTGCTAGTGGGCAAATCATTCATCACCTTTGTAAAAATGGAGATAATGCTTACCTTGCAGGGTTGTTTTTAGGTTCAAATGAGGCAGTGTAAAGATAAAGACCCTGGCACATAGAAAATGAGTCAATATATGTAATATATGTGAATTTCCTATGTTTCCTTGGAAATTGTGTTCTTTGTACTAATGTACATCCTGGCTGGTTTGGCTCAGTGGATTGAGCGTCGGCCTGCGAGCTAAGTGTCGCTGGTTCGATCTTCCAGTCAGGGCACATCAGAGAAGGAAAACTCTAACTCCAAAAAACCTCCGCTGCCTTGCGGCATACCTCTTCAGGGGAAAGGCTAAGGGAGTAAACCCCGACAGAAAATCCGGAGCCGGAGTCCCTAAGGCGGTTTGACGTTGTAGTCAACACCGGCAACTCCTGCGGCGCACCTGAAGCCAAGCTGTATTGACTCCGTCTTTCCCTTGGACCCTTCAGCTGCGAAGAGAGGGGGGGTCTGCTGCATGGGCAACAGCAGACCCTCCATATCACCCTGCCCAGGCTCTGTAGCTTCAGCTTCACTGGAGAGGACACTCCAGCGTCATCGCAAGATGTCGATTTAACACGGGAGGAGACAGATACCGTGTCACTCCCGAGTCGGACTGCACAGCCATTCTCAGCGGTGCAGATAGACTCTTAAGAAGCTACACCATCGTCTCTCAAGACGGACGGCTGCCTACTACTACTCCATGACTGCAGCGAGGGTGTCTTCATTCACACCAGATCCGATGGCAAGCTCTACAACCTGGCCCGTCTACGAGCCAAGACCAAAGTCAAAGAGGTGCTCATCCGTGAGATGCTCTTCGCCGACGACGCAGCCTTGACATCACACTCCGAAGAGGGACTCCAGCAGCTAGTCACTTGCCTTTCCCACGCATGCAAGGAGTTCGGACTAGCCATCAGCCTGACGAAGATGAACGTTATGGCTCAAGGCACGGGGACTCCCCCATGCATCACCATCGACGGATACACCCTGGAGGTTGTCAACGATTTCACTTACCTCGGGTCCACCATCTCGAGCTCTCTGTCAGTCGACTTGGAGGTCAATCGGAGAATCGCCAGGGCAGCCACAGTTATGGCCAAACTGAACCGGCGAGCGTGGAACAATTCCAGCCTCACTGAGAAAACCAGACTGCGCATCTACCAAGCCTGCGTACTCAGCACTCTCCTCTATGGCAGCGAGACGTGGACCACCTACGCAAGGTACGAAAGGAAACTCAACAGCTTCCACATGAGGTGCCTGCGACGCGTCCTGCATGTCACCTGGCAGGATAAGGTTCCCAACACCGAGGTGCTGAAGCGAGCCAACATGAGCAGTTTGCATGCAGTTCTTAGTGAGAGACACCTCAGGTGGCTCGGCCATGTCAAAAGAATGGATGCAGGCCGTATTCCCAAAGACCTCCTCTACGGCGAGCTAGCAGAAGGCAAGAGGATGACAGGGCGCCCAAAACTGCGGTTCAAAGACATCTGCAAAAAGGACATGACACAATGCTTCATCAATCTCAACACATGGGAAGTTCAAGCAGACGACCGCCTAGCCTGGAGGCTCGCGGTCAGGCAAGGTACGTCACGCGCAGAGGCTGCGCGCAACGAGGAGGCGGCCCAGAAAAGATCAAGGCGGAAGCAGCGTCAGCAGCAGCAACAACAGCCATCTGCCTTCACCTGTAACAAGTGCGGCAGGGATTGTCACTTCCGAGTCGGACTGCACAGCCATTCTCGGCGGTGCAGATAGACTCTCAGGAAGCTACGCCATCGTCTCTTGAGACGGACGGCTGCCGACGACGACTCCATGAAAATGACTAACAAAGTCATATGTGAAGTGACAATATTGCAGCTACCATTTATTGATGATCCTGGCACTTCTATCAACCCTTGGGATGGGCTGGAAACCACTGGCGATTCATTTTCTACTCCTCTGTCATGTTGCCCTTAGAGGCTACTTCTTCAAGGAGGGAAGGGCATTTTTCTGGCCTCAGACCTCCCTCCCACTGGTTCATGCAAAGATGGATAAAGAGACCTTATCTGACAAACTTCAAGGTATTTGAACGGATTAGCTTTAGTCATTAGAATCAATGGCTGTGGCCCACCGACAAGGTCACTCGCCCCACTTTCATTAGGTAGAGTGAGACACAGGGCAAGAGCCAAGAGTGTTCACGGTGCCCCACACCCAAGATGACACAATCTATGAGTCCTGACTAAAGCCAGGTTTGTGGCTGTCCCGGGAGTTGCTGGCCTTCTCACCACCTCACTGATATCAGGAGCCTGTCACTGTAGCCTCCACAGCTAACTCACACCCTATGAACCCAATGGAAAGGCAACAGGCATTCTGAAGCTGCTCATTCTGTCCTGGTGTTGTCACTTGGGCTGTCTTGTTCCTGGTTTCCTCCTGCCTGCCCAGCTTGTATTGGTGCTTTGCTTTGGCTCTTAATGGGGCTTTTGTATAGTTCCTGGGTTTATACTTTTGCAGACAGGCCATTCCCAGGCCGGCCCTTTTCACAGCTGGGAACTCCAGCCCCCAAGTCTGCCCAGAAGAGAATAGTGTCACAGCTGGCTGAGTTCCCACCAAGACTGTGAGGTGCTAGAATAACAAGAGACCTCAGGTGTCCCCTAGCCTCATGCAATGCCTGTCAGAGCCCTGGATCAAAGAACAGGGAGACCCCTTCCTAAACTGCAAAGTGTGACCTCAAATGCTAGCTCAGCCCAGGGAACTTTTGTGAAGGCTCTCTGCCCTTGGGCAGATGATTTCTGTCCCTGTTTGAAATGGAAAAGGGAAAGGTTACAAGTCCCTAGGGTGACTAAACGCTGAGCAAAGTCATTTCTTCGGTTATTCAGAATTATTTTCCAGAAAGAGGAGTCATCTATTAGAAAGACAAAATCAACACTTTATATAGCCATTTAAAAACAAAACCCTGCATTTATATTATTGAAGTTATAACATGCAATGGTATGTTTTCTTCAACCTCCATTTTAAACAGGTAGCAGGTTTTGATTGATTTCATATTTTGTGAAATTTTGCAATGCAGGATGCAAAAGCCTTTAGAAGATCATAATGTTTTTGTTTTGGGTTATCGCTTTTTACTGAAGCCTTATGTGAAAGCATTGTCCTAAGTGTCCTTGATGGTGGGAAGAGATTGGAAATGGGATCAGTTCAATGATTAACCCAGGCTCAGGCCCTGCCCTGTTCTGTTCTCTAGGAGAATGACCGAATCTGAGAGTGACTGGCTGCTTGATAGGAAGGAGTAGAAGGCAGGAATCTGAGCACTGCAGTGGTAAAGGGCCCAATAGCAATGTCACAGAAACAGCTGGACTTCAAGCTACTTCAGGCCTAGAAGCTGTTCCTAGTGACGGTGATGGACTGGCAATGAGAGGTCCCTCCTCTTTTGGGGGAACCAAAGAAGGCTTCCAGATTTTGATGAGGCCTTTTAGGAACAAAGAGGCTACCCCTCATAGTTGAGATTGACATGGTAGAATGACAACTCAGAGTCATATTTAATTTGATTTAAAGAAAAGACAAAAATGTGCTATTTCTTGTACATCTGAAGATGCAAATTGAGATTCAGGCTTTTACATATAAACTAAGTTGAGTCTTTAACGTTAGCTACTTGCAGAAGGAATCTCAGTGGAAGTGTTGTAAATAGGTGTTAGCCTTTAAAAAAAAAAAAAAGAGTTTGGTTTTTATCTTGTTAGCTGAAATGCCCTTTCTTCAGAAGAATTCTTATGCACCATATCAATATACAACTCAGGTAACTGATTGGAGTTGGTAAGACTGTCAGCCCTCCTGGCCTATCCCTCACACTGATGGTCTCATAAGTGACATCTGTGAAGTCCCAGAGCTCTGAGTGTCAGCAGGTCACAGACTTGCTTTGTTAAATAGGTGGCTGAGATATCAAGGAGCTAGTAACTTCTGGGCTATGCCAGTGTGCCTTAGCTCTTTACTTAAGGTCCTTACGTGGCCCATTCCTTTTTCCCAGCTCAGCCCTTGCTCTGCATCCAGCTTTGTATTCTGAGGGACAGCACTAGAGTCCCCTTCGGTGCCTGGTGCAGAAAGGTGTTAAATATTAAATGCAAATAAATAAGTAGAGTAATATATGTCATTTGCAGAAAGTCATCTTGCGGCTCAAATGATGCAGAGAAATAAAATAAAATTGTTGGCGTTGCAGATAAAGAGAGAACAAATTACGCTTTACTTTTACTTTTTTCCTCTCTTACTTTGCAATGACTTCTACACAGTTCTACCCACAGTTGAGGTTTAAAACACCAAAAGTACAGTACTTGAATCTTTTACTATACTTCTTCCACCCTCACAGGGCATGTGTACACCCACATGCTTACATATTGGGTTGGAAATCAACTGAGAGAGAAGTCAGAGATGGAAATCAAAATAACTGTTCTTTTGCTGGTGATGCTGGATCAGAGAATGTGGCTTGAGCAGGCTTCCTCCTCTTGTCCTCAAATCTTTGGAAAGAGCTGCCTTAGCTCAGTCAATAGACTTAGTTAACGAGACAGGTGAGCCTCAAGAAAACATGGCCACCACATACCTGAAAGGCCTCAAGATAAGAACAGAGAGGTTTGGGTCTCCGCATCTATCTCTGGGCTCTTATCCACATATACTTTCATTAGGAAGCAGATGCAAACACAATAGGAGGGAGGGAGGGAGGGAGGGGGAGGAGGGTAGGGAGAGAAGGGGGTGGGAGAGAGAGAGACAGAGTCAGAGACAGAGACAGAGAGAAGCTAAGACTATTTGGAGAAGTCTTTCCTTCTCCCTGGGGTTAAGGATGGGAGCAGGATGTATAGAATTAAGAGTAGGGGAGCTACTTCCTAATATTTATGAGTGAATAATGGGTCCAGGTTATGGAACAGAGTAGAGAATTCAGAAAGTGTCTCTAAGAGGCATTTTTCACTGCCTTAAACTCAGTTGCATTCATGAAAGGCCCCACTTGGATCTTCATGTCAATTAGACATTTTAAACTGTGGTCTTTATGTTTATTGGCAGGGACAAGCCCTACACTCATTTCTGGCAGGGTGACCACACTTGGTGGGTACTGCACAATGGCTGAATTCTGCAAAACTGAAGCAAAACGAACCCAAAAGTTATGTGCACTATGTTTACAAATGTATAACAAAGTTGTACATTAAATGCCCTAAAAGAATTTTGCTTTAGCCCTAGTGTACACAATTAAATTCTAGTACACTCCAAACATGATATATATAAGTAGAAATTAGGAATTGTAAACAGATGGGCAGAGAGAGAGCAATGTAAGTAAAGAGACACAGAGCCAAACAGCCTATTAGGTCTAGAGAAAGCATGAACACAGGTAAAGATCAACATATAAAATTAGCCATCCCATTTAGCAGCCCCCTAAATGGAGTTAACACCCATAGTTCTCAAGAGGAGAGACCAAAGGTGACTGAAATCTGAGACCAGGCTGAAGTTGCTATAGAAAGAATCTGTGTTAGGCAGGACACCCAGAAAATGCAAACACAGGTGTTAGAGATGGCTCACAAGGAGAAGAATGGTGGGCCAGCCAGACTCCTTGGTTGCAAGCAACAGCACCTAACGCCTTTGGGATATAAGAGAAATTTTATAATTCATGGAAGCTTGAAGAAGTAGATTTGACAAGCAGGCAAGATTCAAAGAGTGTCTGGAAAGCAGGTGGTAATAGCAACCTGACCAGGACCACATACCACCAATGCTAGACACTACTGCAGCCATGACATGTGGCTCCTACTGCTGTTAGACATCGCTTTGCACTGTAGGTCATCATTGTCACTACCAGACACTGACCTCGGAGACAACGGCTGCTGTGTGACACCACAAACAGTTCCAACTTTGCTTCCCTTTTGGCATCTCACGCTTTCACTTCCAATTTCCTGGTCAGAAGGTATCTTTGGCTCAGTCTAGGTTTTGTGCTTGTGCCCTAGCTGCCAAAGGGACAGGGATATTTCCCTTCATTTGCCGCTGAGAAAACATGCAATGGGAAATGCTCCTCACCTCCCACTTCCCACGATGAAAGGAAATTTGAATGGTAGGTAGCTTAAATCCGTTTACATATAAAATTGATGTATTTATATCCATTCCATCTTTTGAAAAGATTTAACATTCAACTGTCAGAATTAAATGAACATCTAAAAGTCTTAAGTGACACAGAACCAACAGAAACATTGCTTCAAATCACAAAGAAAGTGGTATTCTGTAAAAATCAAGTTACATGTCTTATACTGATTAGTTACAAACTACCAGTCTTATACCTCCCCTCTTATTTTTTTAGAAGATTTTATTTATTTATTTTTAGAGAGAGGGGAAAGGAGGGAGAAGGAGAGGGAGAGAAACATCAATGTGAGAGAGAAACATTGATCGGTTGTTTCTTGTACACGCCTCAGCCAGGACTGAACCTGCAACCCAGGCATATGACCTGACCGGGAATCGAACCAGTGACCTTTCACTTTGCAGGACAACACCCAACCAACTGAGCCAAATAAGTTAGGGTTCCCCTCTTATTATTTCTTTTCCTTCTTCCCTACCTATTTGTGCTTGTAATTTCCAACATATGTACATTATATAAAGAGCTAGGCACTGGCCAATAAAAGTCACTAGGGGAAAAAAGAAGACAAAATGAAGCAATGATGTGGTTTATAGTTGGGTTTTTGTTTTTTTTTTTTGTCATATGGGTTGACTCATATATGTTAACAGGTAGATTGCACTAGCTGTGCTTGCTAAATAAAATACCTGAGATAATAATAATAGACAGCGTTTATTCAGTGTTACTGAGTCACATGCTTTGCATATGTTATCTTGTTCAGTCATCATGGCTACTTGGTTGAAATTATCATTACTATTTTTCAAGAGAAGAAACTAAAGCTCAGAGAACATAAGGGACTCTGGTGAAGGCTATAAAACCCAACAAGGGGCAGAACTGAGATCTTAACCCCCTGGCTGTGTAACCCCTAAAGTCCTTCCACCATGCCATGCCTCCTCTGTGTGTTTGCAAATTTGAATAGAACTGAGTCAATGTTACTCTGATGGGTGTTGGCTTCCTGCACAGGCACATTCCTTCAAAGATAAAAGCATCGCTCTCACAGGTTTCTTGGCAGAGAGAATGGGAATCTCGGGTGCAAACTGAAACTGAGGGTTTGTTTCAGGAAGTGGGAATTGGCAGAAAAAGGAAAAAGAGGGTCTCGAATTGCAAGAGGCAAGCACAGGCTGAACCACCCTGCTTGGAAAAGCAGTGTCCTGTGAGGTTGTCTTGGCCTGCGACATTGCTTTTGGCCAAAGTTGCTTTCTTCCCAGCAAATGGAAACTAATGGTCACCCCCAGATTATGTGACACAATTTGCCTTTATTCGATGGTTCCTTCTGCCTGTGGGATGTTTCCCAGGGTTCTATTTATACAAGCATTGTTATACGTTTTGTAAATCATGACCATTTTGCCTTGGTGTTGGGTCATTTAAAATGCTCAAACTGCATTACAATTAAACTGCAAGCAGAACACCAAATGCATTAAAAAAACCCATAGGTCTATAATACTTTACATACAATACTAAAATCTTTAGTTTTCCCGAGAAAGAATACACGAGCACAAGCTTTGACTATGATGGGGAAAAGAACAAACTGAATGTGAGAAGACTAAAATGAAGTGACTCTTCTCAAACATTTTCTTTCCATGAAGATTTATTTCTTGAATATCTAAATAGCATAAGCCAGAAATCAGTAAGTTAATAAAAGAGAAAATCACTAATTATTTTACCATTTTAGTAAACCAAGCATGTTAAATGTTTCTTTTTTATATGGAGTCATGATATATCTGGCTTTCATCCCTTAACTTTATGTCATAGACATTTCCTGTGAATGTGTCGTATTTTAAATTGCATTTTTATTTGCTGCATCAAATTCATTTGAAGGGATGTAGTGCAATTTACTTAACCAGTTTCTTAATGGGGAACTTTAAAGTTATTTCTAATTTCTCACTATTATGGAAGGCACTGTGATAAGTTCAGTTTTGCATTTAGTTTCCTCCCCCTACCCTTTTAGGGAACTAGTTCCTTAAAATAAATTCCCTGTAGTTGAGTCACTCAATCTAATGAAATGAACTATTTTGCTGTTCTTGGTAGACATTCTGAAATTGCTTTCCAAAAAGGTTTTTTATCAATTTACACTGCCACCAGCAGTATTTTCATAAGCCATTTTTCATAAGCCATTTTCACTACAAACTTAGCAGAACAGGGTGTTTTATGTCTTTTAAATTGAACTTCTTAAGGGAAGGTCTCTCTAAGTTGAAGTGTGGCCATAAAACCACCACTTGGCTATTGTATTAACTCTTTGAGGCTGACTATGAAATCACAGCAAAAAATAAAATAAAATAGAGATGTCAGAGGCCTTTTTAGTTTGATCTGTCCCTCTGCGGCAGGTGTTGGATTGTTACCCACATGCCAGTGGTTTAGGGACACAAATGAGTGGAATATGTTTGTCAAACACGTCAGCCAGAGTTCCCACAAGACTTGGCCACAAAATGTCGACAAAGCTGGAATATAAAGGCCTGGCTCTTTGCCTGCCATCCCCTGCAAGGCTTGGGAGCCCATGAAAGGAAGGGTATCTCCTGGGTTTGCTATAGAGCCCTTCTGGGTTCCAAAACTTTGCTTGGACACCTGGAATTCAAATTTCCACCACTGCTGAACCGGAATAAACAATTGTCCCCCAGGGCTGCCTTCTACTATTTCATTCTCTGAATGTGTCGTTTGTAATGTTGAAATGTATTCTGCTAGAATGCCATTGGACTTACAAGTTCCCAGGGCATTGGAAACCATCTAGTCCAACCCCCTTATTCAAAGAGGAGAAAACTGAACCCAGTGAGTAGGAGGGTCTAATGCCTGGGTTTCTTTATTCCCAGCATGATGATGGTACCCACAACCTTTGCACATTATTTTTCAGGATGAAATATCTTTTATAAAAGCCGAGTCAGGTCTGTCTTGCTAAATTAATTTATTAGTGAGATCGTCCTTGCTACTGCTGATTGTTCCTAGTGTATCAGGCATTTATTGCAAAACATGAATGGAGAAGTTGTGGGCATTAATATCAGGATTTTTGTGAAGTTCGGTTAGAGTGATAAATAAGATTTATTTAGTGCCAGACCCTGTTCCAAGTAATTTCCATGAATGAACTTATTTTCTCCAACAGTTTTCTAAAATATATTTTTTCATGATCCTCCTGTTACAGAGGTAAACTGAAAGTGGTTTTTAAAATCATGTATTAGACAGTATAAGCTAAATTATGCTGCAGTAACAACCCTGACTTACAGCTGTAAAGCTTTATTTCCTTCTCATGTTGTATATGCATTGTAAGTTAATGTCAGTTCTTTTCTCTGGGAGCCACACTGAAAGAGTAGCCCTCATCTACCACCTACTTGTGTCCTAATGGATGGAGTACGGTGGTGGTAGAAAACACAATGGCTCTTAAAGCTACAGATTGAGAAGGGACATGAGCTACTTCCTCTCAACTTCATTGACCAAAGCTAATAACATGACCAAGCCTGGCATTAATGGGACAGATAGTAAGAAATCCCAGTAGCGAAAGCCTAGTGAACATATTGAACAAATGTAATCTACCAAAGACAGTAACAGATCGAGTAAATTTTGCAAGCAGGATTTGAACTCAGTGTGATTCCAGAGCCAACACACTCTACTTACTTGCTTTACTTTCTCAGTGATCAGGTGCTAGGAAATGTCCTTGGAACCCAGATTGAACCTGAGAATCTGTTCTTTTGTCTTTATGAAAAATGCCATTGCGTTAAGCATGCACTCACGCTTCTCAGGCCTGCTATTTCATAACATTCACTGAATCCTTCCTTTATGGGAACACTAGCACATTATTAGTTTGCGTGCCATCTCTTTCTGGGTAAGAGAGTCACTTAATGCTTCTATACATAAAGACATCTTCAAAACCTCATAGATTCCCAGGGCAGTCAGGGCTTCAGAGGATGGAAAGGCCAGCTCCCTTCGTATATATTTATGTACTACGTACATACATAAGTATGTATATGTGCAATGCATAAGCATAAATATCCTTTATATATTATATGCCATTGTAAAATATGTATTATTATTTATATGTATTGTATTATATATTACGTATTATGTATGGTAATACATATATCAAACTCTGTTTATCTATCCCAGCTTTTTATTGGGTTGGCCAAAGTGTCTGTTTAGTTTTTACCATAAAATAAAAGACACATCTTTCATTTTCACCAATAATTTTGTTGATTTGGATATTTTGAGTATGCCGACTGTCTCCTGCGTGGTGTAACGATTGTTCTCAATTAATGTCTCATTTGATTTTTGTAAACATCGACTGGTCTACCTGACTGTGGAGCATCATCCAGTGAGAAATCTCCAGCACAAAACTTTGCAAACCACTTTTGACACATTTGATCAGTCACAGCACCTTCTCCGATACTGCACAAATCTTCTTTCACCGCCATTTCAGTTGTGCTTCTACATTTCTTGAAATAATAAAGCATAATATGCCGAAAATGTTGCATATTTTCTTCCATCTTTAATATTAAAATGGCTACACAAAAATTCACCAATTTTGATGTTTTTTAAATGCACGCTGATATGAGAGCTGTCACAATACAATCTAACAAAATTGTTTTGAATTATGTTGAAGACAGCTAAGCACTACTAGAGCCATCTTACGGAAAAAAACCAAACTTTTGGCCAACACAATATTTTAATGTAGGGGTTATGGCCCTCTAGTTCTTATCTTATCTAGCCTCAGATGACTGAATTTCTGTTACTATGATATGACTTTGCATATCAAAACATGCCAATCTTCATTTTAGAAGGTACTCTGGTCTACCTTCAATTAAAAAGGAGATTTACATAATATTATTCAGTCATCCCCTTTTATTTAGACTTTTGGAGTTTTAATCCAAAAATGAGAAGTTATTTTAAATTTAATAAGACAGTGTGATTTTTTTCTTTGATGAATTACATTCATTTAGCAATTTCATCAATGCAAATTAAGTTTGATATTTAGAATACTCAGAAATGCTAAGAGGTGAGGTTAGACTATTCCCAAATCCTTTAAAACATGCTTCAGAAATTATTACAGGATAAAGAATACCTTACTCTTTGATATTTAAGATGGTTTTGATTTCATATTTATTGTTTACTTAAACATCTGGTTTATATACCAACATAGGATATATATAGGTTCTTTCTCTTCAGTAAATATTTGACAAGTTCTCTTTAATTATTTTTAATTTTTAAATTACAGCTGACATTCAATATTATATTAGTTTCAGGTCTACAACATAGTGATTAGACATTTTATAACTCATGAAGTGTTCCCCCAATAAGTCTAGTATCCATCTGGCACCACATATAGTTACTGACAAATTATCTTTTTAAATTAGCTTTTAATTTGGGAGAACTTTTTGATATGTAGACAGAATCAAGCCACTTTCAGAGATGTTTGTGATATTTTATAGTCTTTAAAATAATATTCGTTTTACTTTATAGAAGCTCTTTGGGGGTTAGGATCATGTCTTTCTTGTACACACTGGTCCTTCAGTGGCTAGTATACTGTGTGGTACATAGTAGGAACTCAAAAAATATTTGCTGAGCTAAAAAGTAAAAACAATGGAGACCACAGAGCAGTGGCCATATATTATGCTTTGGTTTTGCCCATAACAGTTGGCCGTGGTCAAAATATTACAAATTACTGTCATTTATCTTAAGGCATTGGTGGCAGAATGAAAGAAAAGAGATTTGAGGTGTATTTAAGGGTTACAGACTGGTAGGATTTACTGAATGATTGGAAGGTGTGAAAGATTAGGGAAAAAGAGGAGCCTAGAATAACTTAGGAGTTTATGGTTTAAGTGACTGTGGGTAGGTAATTTATAGACTGTTCAAAAACAGTCCACTCCTTGTTTTGTTAATAAACTTTTATTGGAGTTTAGCCATATGCATGCATTTACATATTATCTATGGCTGCTTTCACACTATAATGGCAGAGTCAGGGAGTTGTGACAGAGACCATATGGCTTACAGAGACAAAAAAAAAATTGACTAGCACTTTACAGAAAAATGTTAGCTGGATCTTGCTCAACAGAATATGGAATTTTTGTTGTTAGGGGTGGAAATTGGTGCAAACGGCTTCTCTTTGTTAATGTGCTGAGTTTGTGGTGCTTATTGAACATTCTAAGTGAAGATGTTTAGCAGAGAGTTGTAAATACAAACCTGGAATTCAGGCATGAAATTATGACCGAACATACAGATTTAGCAGTTTCTGGTCAGGACATAGCTTTGGAGGCCATGTTGAAACAACGTGGTAACCAAGCATCAAAAATGAAGATACCTGAGCCCTGGCTGCTGTGGCCCAGTGGATTTAACATCAGCCTGCGAGCCAAGTGTCGCTGGTTCGATTCCCAGTCAGGGCACATTACTAGGTTGCACGTCCGGTCCCCAGTTGGGGGTGCAAGTAAGAGGCAACCACACAGCGATGTTTCTTTCCCTCTCTTTCTCCTTTCCCCCTCTCTCTAAAAAATAAATAAATAAAATAAAATAAATAAACAAACATAAATAAATTATTTCAAAAAAAAATGAAGATACCATTGGTGATGCACAGTACTCACTGAGATCTAGCTGAGGAGGTGGATCAGCAGTTTGATTTTATCTTGTGTAAGCACATGAGAAGAAGGACAGGGAAGTGCTAGGTGCATTGGCTTCCTCTTCCAGAATCGGGATAGGGGATCCAGGCAGCGTCCTCCAGCTGCCACTACCCATTTGGCTTCAGAGTGACCAGTGCTGCCTTAGGTCCTCACAGCGGGCTCCCACGCTGAAACCAGAAGCACCCCTTCCAGCTTCACTGTGCCGTTTTGCAGCCCAACCACAGAACATCTGCCATTGGTTGATTAAGGGGAGGGAAAACGAAATGTTGGTTACAGTTCTAAAGAGGTTCCAGTCCTGGATATGTGAAGCTCTGCTGTAGTCATGGGGGTTAATTAAGCCTAACAAGGGAGCTCATGTACTTTCCAGGCCTTTTTCCAGCTGGTAAGTGAATATTTCTGCCCTGCACGTGGTACAGAGAGCTTAGCACAGTGCAAGAACAGTTTGTTCCAACGGAGGTTTCAGGCCAGTTCCAACATGCCTTTGAATCTTCTTACTTCCGGAGTGATTCACTTCCATTTCCTCTTTTGCCAAGTAGTGGAAATAGCAATCTCTCTTTCTCATCCTCGGTAAATATTGTCAGGACAAATATTCTGGATGAGAATGTATAGTGAGCTGCTAGAGGCAAGACCCTGCAGCTTCTGTGGTGGAGACTGACCATGAGTAGAAGACATTCAGTATATTGAATAAGTGAGTCCTCAACGAATCATTTACTCCAAAAACTGTTGTACAGACTTTCTAATGTAGTAGCGCATACAGTAGACATGGGCTGTCTTAAAGAAGCAAGCTTATTGGCTACTGTGCTAAGATCTTCCCTCTTTTTTTCCTTTTTCATTAGCTACTGGAGATAATGAACTTCATGCATAGAGTTAATCTGATTTTTTGTTGTTGTTGTTGGAGTTAACTTAATACATGGGAAACCCTACTTTGTACCTACTCCAATACACATTCTTGAGTTGTGTTTCTGGCAGCGTAGCTTCAGATCATAAATGTTTGATTTTTCCAGTCCCATCGGAGGCCATTATGCTAGATACTGCAAAGTGCATTGAAAAAATGGGTGGAATCAAAGTGGGGGGCAGGGAGAACATTTAAAATTATGATCAGATTTTTCCTCAGATCACTTTTTAAATCTTCATCAGGAAATTCTTGAATTTTATTTTTAACATTGAATTTCTGTAACTCCTCTTTGAATTTCATGTGTAAGCCAACATGTGCCCTTGTGTATATGAATATTGGGATGTTAAATGTGTAAATGGCCCTGGCTGGTGTGGCTCAGTGGATTGAGCACCTGCCTGCTAAACGAAGGATCGTCAGTTCGATTCTGAGTCAGGGCACGTGCCTGGGTTGCGGGCCAGGTTTCCTGTTGGGGGTGCGCAAGAGGCAACCGCACAGTGATGTTTCTCTCCCTCGCTTTCTCCCTCCCTTTCCCTCTCTCTAAAAATAAATAAAAATAAATAAATAAATAAATAAGTAAAATGTGTAAATGAACCCCTGCCTGGTCGGAGTAAACTTGTGGGTTGTGTGTATGTGTACATGTGTGTGGATAAGTGAGAATGTATTTTCTTTGTGGATGTGCTGGTCTGACGGAAGGAGCTCTTAGATCCCACAAGAGCCACATGCCTATCAGGAGGGATCCTTGTTACGTTTTCAGCGCACGCATTTGGAGAATTAAAGAGTGTAGGCACCAGTCTAACCACAGAACCCTCCATGAACTATTCTGGGCCTCCCCAAAGACCTTTAATTTACAAAGACCTTTATTGTATTTAAAGACAATGCATGGCCTTGCACAGTCATATCTGCACATGTTCATCTGCTCAGTGGCCTTGGAAGACAGATCATCGCCTCACTGGGATCAACTCAAAGGTTGGCCTGGCATCCACCGAATCTTAGCTGGATAATACATTTCACTGGAGAGTTTTTGTTTGCCTGTTTTCCTCCTGGCTCACTCTTGGCCCAGACTCAAGATAAACTTTGCTGCCTTTCTGCCTGCTGTGCTTAATTTTCTGTGGTACCTAAAATGCTGGATTTGTAGCCTTTTTCGTTTGGCTGCGGTTTGGCTTCTCCTTTCCAATTCAATGTTCAAGTTTCCTCTGTGTGTAGGACTCAGAAATGTTTCATTTGAGAGTTTAAGTTTCATGATTTTAATTATTCACATCGTCTAAACTTGGCTTTGAAATCAACCATATCAGGCATGACAATTCACCCAAGAGTCTGAAATGGAATAAAGAAAGCAGAGAGGAGGAGACATCTGGTGCCAAACCACCCCAGCGAGGTGCCCATATGTTTACGAACGGGGCTGGGGAGGAGTGGGGGGGGGAGGGGGGGCTTGGGAAGAGAAGAGAGCTAACTTTTATGAAGCACTTACAGTGAGACAAGCACTGGATTCGAAATACATTCTGCAATTTACCATCTCTAGAATCCTGTTGGAGGTCAGGATTTACCAAATTATTTTTCAGCTTCTGCTGGCATTTCTATACATTGTGCTTTAGGGTGGATGCTGTAGTTGTAGTGGGGTGAATAAAAAAATGTTACTCTGACACTCTGGGTTACTTAGAAGACACACACACTCTCTGTTATCCAGGAGTTCTTGTCTCTCTGGGTGTTTTCTGTATCTCATTAACTAATGCCACCCTCGTTTTATGAACTGAAGCTAAGAGCTGCCAGCCCTTTTTTTTGGCCAGCAATGTTTTATTGTTCGACTGTTTCCTGCCCACTATGTGTGGGTTCTTTCTGTAAAGAGCATCAGTCTAATATTAAGGATTCTACAACATCAGATACTCCTGTAACATATTGATCTGGAACTGTGATACTTAGAAATGAAGGTCATCCAGTTCCTTAATGGCCAACCAAGGCTTTTTTTATTTTCTGAACTCTCCTTTAATAAAGTAATATGCTATGTAGATACCAAGAATGAGATCTTTTACATGCAAAAATTATTTATCTGATTATACAGCTGTTAAAATATTAGAAAGAGGAGACAACAAAAAATGAAACTTATACATCACCCAACCAATCCAAAAGAACTTTATTAATGTTTCGGTGCATTTCCCCCCTTCCTTCGGTCCTTCCTTTCTTCCCTCCTTTCCTCCCTACCTTCCTGCCTTCTTTGTTCCTTTATTCTTTCTATATGTTTTTCAAAATGTAACGTAACCAGTATCTTGGATAGGGCAAGTCTTGAGATATAATCACAAAGCAAAATTATTTGATCTCTTCCATTGTCTTTTTAAAATTAATTAGAATACCTAGTTCTTCTCCTGTCCTAAGGGTCTCCTGACCCTTATGATCATGCCTAAGTGATAAGAGGGCCAATGGTCCCTTTTACAAGAAACACAATTGCAATTCAAAAACTACATTTCCCTGTCCCTTACAGTAATGAGAATTTGGATTTAAAGTTATCTTCTCCACTTCCCCAGCTAAGTTGGCCACCACAGGGAAACCTGGAGAAGGCAAAGGGTATTGTTGCTCCTCCTCTCAGCTTTTGCTCTCCCCCCCTACTTTTGCCCACTTCTGACCCTTCTAGGCTTGGAGTCAGAGGAGGAGCTAGCAGTTTCTTAGTAGTGACCGGCACTGTCTAAGGCAGGCTTCCCACTCCCCTGGACCACACAGATGCCCAAAGTCAGTGCTCTCATTGACCTTTAACGTGTTCTTCAAGACACTCTTGCCCCCCTACCAGGCCTTCTGCAGTCCTTTAGATGTTGATGACGCACTCTCCTTCTCCAGCTCATTTTACTCCTTTTCTGTCCCTAGCAATCCAGCACTACCTTCAGCTTCTGTCCAATGGGGGCTGTCTACCCTGTTGGATAGGAGTCTAACCCCACACTGGTTCTCTCTTACTCCCCCTTGATATTTGTTCCATGGGAAATGCACATCCTTCCTGAAGGAATACTTGTCACCCAACACAATTATCCCTCCTTCACTCCCACCACCAGAAGAGATAGCCAAGCTAGCTCTTTCTACTGGTGACTCCCAAGTTCAAGAAACATCATTCAACTTTCTGTGGGGTCCTATTGAAATTCTTCTCAGTAGGTTTGAGATGAATTTCAGGCACTCCCCTTCCCCATCAACACACACACACTTAAACACTTTGTGGACACACGTGGAGGGTATACCACAGCAATGGTTTTCTCCAAAGAAATTCGCCCTGATTCTTCTTTCTCTACTTCTCAAACTGGAACTTTTCACACTGGAGAGGTGGATGAGGGATTAAAGAGTCACATAACCTTTTTATAACTATTTCCTTTAGAAATTTTTGTCTTGATTTGGTACCTTACTTAAATGTTATATCTGTTGAATCTAGTGACAGTTGAAACTCACAATTTAACATTTATGCCAGCTTTTATAATCCTTGTTTTTAAATAACATTTATCTTGATAGTTACTCCATATCATTATTTGGTTTTGAAAATATGATTTTTAATGTTGTTTTATTATTAACATTAGTTTCCTATTGCTGCTGTTATAAATTACCACATCCTTGGTGACTTAAACAACACAAATTTATTGTATTGTAGTTCTGGAGGTCAGAAGGCTTAAATCATTCTCAGTGATCTCAAATAAAAGCACTGGCAGAGCTGTGTCTCTTCTGAAAGCTTTAGGGGACAAGCTGTTTCTTGGCTTTTTCCAGCTGCCTGCATTCCTTGGCTTGTGGCCCTACCTCACTCCAACCTTTGTTTCCACCATCATATTGCTTCCTCTCCCTCCACTTCCACTGTCTCTGACCCACTTGTCTCCCTCTTATAAGGACCCTCTGATTACATTGAACCCACCCAGATAATCCAGGATACTCTTATCTATCTCAAGATCCTTAATTTAATCCTATCTGCAAATTTCCATTTGTCATATAAGGTAACGTACTCACAAGCTCTAAGGATTATGGCCTGAATGTTTCAGGAGGGACCAAAGGAACAATTTTCAGCCTACTATGTTTTAGATGTTTCACAACTTAATTCACTTTTCAGTCTTTATTTTATTTATTTTTTGAAGATGTTTATTTATTTATTTTTAGAGAGAGGGGGAAAAGAAGGAGAAAGAGAGGGAGAGAAGCATGAATGTGTGGTTGCCTCTTGCATGCCCGCAACTGGGGACCTGGCCTGCAACCAAGGCCTGTGTCCTGACTGGGAATCAAACCAGTGACTGTTTGGTTTGCAGGCCAGCACTCATTCCACTGAGTCACACCAGCCAGGGCTCAAGTCTTTATTTAAAATTTTATAAACAGTGCTGCAATGAGTTTCGTGATAAATGAAAACACTTTTATGAGTTTCTCTGATGATTTCCTCAGTATAAATTCCTCGAAGTGGAATTATTGGGTAAGAGCATTGATTCATCTTGCTAAATTCTCTTCCAGAAAGATTTTGTAAATTTTTTTATATTATTTTTTTATTTTTTAAGTATATTTTATTGATTGTTGTTACAGTTGTCCCAATTTCTTTTCCCTTTGCTGCCCTCTTCCCAGTACCCCCCTTCCCTGTACCCCACTTTCCTCCAGCAATCCCACCCACCTTAGTTCACATCCATGGGTTGTGCATATAAGTTCTTTGGCTTCCCCCTTTCCTATATTATTCTTACCTACCCTCTGTCTATTTTGTACCAACCAATAATGCTTCTTAGTCCCAGCACCATTCCCTCATTTCTCCCCCTTCCTCCTCCCAGGTGATAACCCTCCAAATGATCCCCATACCTATGATTCTTTTACTCTTCTGGTTGTTTGCTTAGTTTGTTTTTGTTTTATTTTTTAGATTCAGTTGTTGATAGTTGTGAGTTTGTTGTCATTTTAATGTTCATAGTTTTGATCTTCTTTTTCTTAAACAAGTCTCTTTAACATTTCATATAATAATGGCTTGGTGGTGATGAGCTCCTTTAGTTTTACCTTGTCTGGCAAGCACTTCATCTGCCCTTCCATTCTAAATGATAGCTTTGCTGGATAGAGTAATCTTGGTTTTAGGTCCTTGCTTTTCATCACATTAAATACTTCTTGCCAGTCTCTTCTTGCCCAGAAAGTTCCTTTTAAGAAATCAGCTGATAGTCTTATAGGCATCCCTTTGTAGGTAACGCTCTGCTTTTCTCTTGCTGCTTTTAAGATTCTCTCTTTATCTTGAACCGTTGGCATTTCAATTATGATGTGTCTTGGTGTGGTCCGTTTTGAGTCTAGTTTGTTTGGGACTTTCTGTGTTTCCTGGATCCATATGTCTATTTTCTTCACCAAATTTGGGAAGTTACTTTTTCATTATTTTTCACATAAGCTTTTGATTTCTTGCTCTTCCTCTTTTGCTTCTGGCACCCCTATGATTTGGATGTTGGCACATTTAAAGTTGTTCCAGAGTTTCCTAAGCCTCTCCTCATTTTTTTCAATTCTTATTTCCTCATTTTGTACTGGTTACTGTTTTTCCTTCCTTATATTCCAAATCATTGATTTGAACCCCTATCTCCTTCCCTTCACCATTGGTTTTGTGTGGATTTTCCTTCATTTCATTTAGCATAGCCTTCACTTCTTCCCTTATATGTTTGCCATACTTAAGCATATCTATCAAGTCTGTGAGCATCTTTATCACCAGTGTTTTGAACTCTGTCTGTTAGATTAGCTATCTCCTCATTTGTTAGGTTGGCTATCTCCTCATCGCTTAGTTCTCCCACTGGAACCTTGATCCATTCCATCTTTTCAGTCATACTTCTTTCTCTCCTCATCTTGACAGGCTCCTGTGTTTTTGTTTGCCTCTGTGTCTTAGGTAGAGCAGTCGCACCGGTTACATTGTACTGGGTGGAGCATTAGGTTTTCATCAGTACAGGTGACCCGTTTCACCATGTTGTGGCACTCTATGTGGGGGAGGGGTCTGAGAGGGAACAATGCTGCTTGCTCAGCACTCACCCCTTTTTTAGGCACTTCCCCTGCTTCTGTATGGGACTGATGCCTCTCTAGCTGTTACTCTGGCCATCGTTCCAAAGTGGGTATGTCTGCGGTCGTTCTAGGACAGTGGGGGCCCTTTAAGCAAGCAGAATCTGCTGAGAGACCAGCAGTTTCTTCCTCTACCCCAACCCCCCCCTGGTTTTCACAGTCAGAAGCAATGAGGCTTTATTTTCCCTGGTGCTGGACCTGTGAGCTGCGAGGTCTGATCTGGTACTAGGAACATTCCCCAGTTGTCCCTCCCTACTTTTTAAAATGTGTGACTGTGTTTTCTGTTGGCCTGCTGCTGCCACCACCATACTGCATCCTTTCTGCCCCTCTTACCTGTCTGGGTGTTTCTTATTTACATCTTTGTTGGACTTCCATGCAGCTCGATTTTCTGGAACTTCTCGTTGTCTCTAGTCTTGAGATAGCTGTGTTCCTTCTTAGTTGTGGAGGGAGATGCAACATGTCTATCTAGGCCTCCATCTTGGCCGGAAGTCAGATTATGTAAATTTTGGAGCTATAAGGAGTCTACTGTCTACTATCACCAACACTAGTGTTTTTCTTCTTGTTTCTCATTTTTGGCTCAATTTGTTAGCTAAAAATGGCATCTCCTGTATGTTTTTTATTACTAGTAGATTGAATATTTATTATATGTATTAACCAAGTGCATGTCTTCCTTTGTGGAATAAATATTCATTGTCTTTGGCCCCTTTTATCAGGATCTTATAGAAATGTGTCTTTTGTGTGTGTGTGCTGTTTTGTTTGTTTAGCTGTGTGACCTTGTGCAAATAACACAGGCGAACAATTTTTAACATAATTCCTGTTGAGTGATTTTTCAGCTGTTTTAGACTTAAATAGGCATGTTGATTTCAAAACTGCAGTTAGTTTTCTTCTATCACATTAACTTTTTTTCTGTACAGTTTATCTTAATGTGACCACTCTATGCTGGATCGAGCCTGGATTGAGGGAAGCACTAGTGCTCTCCTATTGGCTGAGAGCAAACCTCCCTCAAGTGGGAAGGGGTGAGGGACAACCTTGGAGACCAGTGACAGGTTCATACTTGTCTAGACTATTCAGTTACACATGAGACAATGTGGTGAGAGGTCGTGTGCCGCTCTATATAGTGAATCGTATTCTGAAGTGTAGTCCAAGTTCTCATCTGTATACAAGGAGTTAGCAGAATTAATTTTTTTATTTACATATGTACTTATTTCCTTTCCTTCAGATCATGTCTGCCTCTGCTATTTCTCATCGTAAGTGCCTAAACAACCCTGATTCATTTTGTTCTATCTGTGGCAGTTTCACCACTCCCACTCAAAGGACAAACATCAGCACATTTGTCAGGGATGCCTATTTTGCAAAATTTAAAGTAAAACTTGGTGATCAAGATAAGTCTTGGGCCCCACACAAGGTGTGTAAGCAGTGTGTCGAGAGTTTACAGATGTGGACGAAGGGAACATGTGATAAATTGCCATTTGGTATACCTATGGTTTGGCAAGAGCCCGGAGATCATTCAAGTGACTGTTACTTTTGTATAGTGAAAACATCAGGATATAACAAGAAAAATAGATGTAAAATAGAGTATCCTAGTCTACCATCAGCTATATGCCCAGCGCCTCATTCAGCTGAAATCCCAGTGCCAGTTTTCATTGAACTACCCTCTTTTGAAAAACAGGAGTATGGTGAAGAACTAAGTGACAGCAACCATGAAGATTCTGAAACTGAAGATGACTCAGTTTGTAAGGGATTTGATCAGCATGAGTTGAATGACTTGGCATGAGATTTGGGACTATCCAAAAAGGATTCAGAACTCCTAGCATCAAGACTACATGAGAAAAACTTGCTTGAAAAAGGAGCAAAGGTATCCTACTTTCAATCAAGGGAAAGTGCATTTCTGCAGTACTTTCAAAGTGACAGTGGCTTTGTGTATTGCCATAACATACATGGTTTAATGGAGAAATTGGGAATTCCAATCTATAACGCAACTGAATGACAACTGTTCATTGATAGCTCAAAGTGGAGCTTGAAGTGTGTCCTTCTCCACAATGGCAATTTATTTGGTGCAGTCCCAATTGGCCATTCAGTTTGTTTTCGTGAAGAATATGAAGACATAAAGAGAGTCATTGATCTGTTGCAATATCACAAGCACAATTGGATCATCTGTGTTGACCTTAAAATGGTCTGCTTCCTTCTTGGTCAGCAACGCGCATACACCAAGTATCCCTATTGTCTGTGTATGTGGGACAGCAGAGCTTGTGAGAAGCATCGGGTGGAGTCGAATTGGCCTCCAAGATCTAACCTCAAACCTGGTGATCCAAACATTCTACACGAGCCACTTGTTGACAAAAGAACATTATATTCCCACCTCTGCACATAAAACTGGGTCTCATGAAGCAATTTGTTAGAGCTTTGCCAACTAAAGGAGACTGTTTCAAGTATCTCATTTTGGCATTTCCCTAGCCTGTCATTTCAAAAGATAAAATACCTTAATATGTATGTTTGGTAGTAGAACTTTACTACTTGTACACAATTTGATTTACAGTAACAATATATAGCCTTTATATGAATAAAATAACTCTAAATAAACCATATATTTTAGTAATTTTTTTTCTTTATTTTGCTTTGTATGTACATTTTGTATGTTTTGGGGGACAAAGGGAGGGTACCCTATGCCTTAAGAAGTTGACGTGATAGAGAAAAACTTCAGGTAATTTTTGGATTCAGATTCCAAAATTAGTCAAAAACAAGTGTCAGATCTAACTCAACTTAAACTGTGTTCCCCAGTGTAATATAACCACTCTTTGCCTCAACAGTCTATTTGTCGTCAGCAGCCGTCCGCCTCGAGAGACGATGGTGTAGCTTCTTAAGAGTCTATCTGCACCACCGAGAATGGCTATGCAGTCCGACTCGGGAGTGACACGGTATCTGTCTCCTCCCGTGTTGAATCGACATCTTGCGATGACGCTGGAGTGTCCTCTCCAGTGAAGCTGAAGCTACAGAGCCTGGGCAGGGTGATATGGAGGGTCTGCTGTTGCCCATGCAGCAGACCCCCCCTCTCTTCGCAGCTGAAGGGTCCAAGGGAAAGACGGAGTCAATACAGCTTGGCTTCAGGTGCGCCGCAGGAGTTGCCGGTGTTGACTACAACGTCAAACCGCCTTAGGGACTCCGGCTCCGGATTTTCTGTCGGGGTTTACTCCCTTAGCCTTTCCCCTGAAGAGGTATGCCGCAAGGCAGCGGAGGTTTTTTGGAGTCAGAGTTTTCCTTCTCTGATGTGCCCTGACTGGAAGATCGAACCAGCGACACTTAGCTCGCAGGCCGACGCTCAATCCACTGAGCCAAACCAGCCAGGGATAGTCTATTTGTACACATGACTAAAAGCCCCAACTCTACAGTGTGAAGTATAGATGAGGTGATGGATGCAGAGCAATGAGATGAATATTTATTCGTGGTGAGAAAGGGCTGTTGTATTGCTGCCATCATGATTATCCTAAAGGTGTTAGAGAAAAAGGATTTGTAAGATATATTCTTATATATATTTTTAAATGATACAACTTTTGCTGTTTATATTTGATGAAAATGCATTTCCAATTTCTTATTTCTCTTACTTTTTTATACATTTTGTGTAAAAATGTCTAGTATTGTGTGTTTCATGTGTTATCATTCATAATTTCTTTCATTTCTTTCATATTTAAGTTATGCCCTATTCTCAAGATAATTTAAACATTTACTGTTATTTTTATTTTTTAGTAATTGTTTTTCTTGTTTTCACATATATGGCATTTGAATTGGTGGATATGTGAGATGAGGATCAAGTGAGATTTATTTCTCCTCATATTTTTAGCCATATTCCCCAGTATCATCTGATGAATATCTTTTCTGCATTGAATCTTAAAGCTGCTTCCATTGTTGTCATACACTAAGTTCTATATATAGTATTTTAACATTGTTCCAGAACTTCATGTAATGTTCTATTGCTACAGCTGTCTAGTCTTAAGACATTATGATCATGTTTTAATGATTATAGTATTACATATGCTTTATTAACTCAAAAGAATGTCACAATGGCACTATGTAGTCAATCATTTTAAAATAATAGTTTTATTTCCTATTTCCTAGGATTCTTGCTTTATTTTTTGGCTAAGATGTCCAGAAATATAATAAGTATTAATGTCACAGATGGGTGTCCTCGTCCTTTTCTTTATATTAATTGTAATGCCTCTGGTATTTCACCATCAAGTAGAGCAAAGTAGGTTTTCTCCTCATGGAGGTACTCAGAGATTGTTCCAATTACCTCCTCTGAATATCTGCATTGTTATTTTTTTTAAATGCGTGTCAATAGCCCAGAAATATGCCAGACACCTCTTATGCCATTTGAGTGTCATTTTAGTACAATGGAAAGAACATACGCTTTGGAGTCAGAGGCATTGGGTTTGAATGTTTCTTCCAACACTTACTGGGTAGACAATTTGCACGAACATTTACAGTTGCTACTTTTCTGCCCTTTAAAATGTAGGCCACAGCCCTTATTGGTGTGGCTCAGTTGGTTGGGCATTGTTCTGCAAAGCAAAAGGCCCCCCGGCATGATTCCGCATCAGGGCACATGCCTGTCTTGTAGGTTGGGTCCCTGTTTGGAGCATAGGAGAGGCAACTGATCAATGTTTCTCTCTCACATCGATGTTTCTCCCCTTCTCTTTTTCCCTCCCTTGCTCTCTCTCTCTCAAAGTAAATAAAATCTTAAAAAATAAAATGTAGGCGATAATATTTCGAGACTGTTGAAGATTTAGAAAACTGTATTGGAGATTTAATAAGATATGGGAAAAGTATCTAGGGCAGTACCTGGTAAACAGTGGCCACAGAACAGGAAAGCCATCCTATCCACAGTAGTTTTGCTCTGCAGAATGTGGACTGGAAACCTGCAGAATGAATTTTAGTAAGAAAAGCCAGACCTTGCCGATGACTTCTGTGGACTTCTATTTCCTCCCATATTTATAAGCAAATTTTCCTGGTTGGGAAATTTCTGAAAATTCAGTGACTCTCTAATCAGAGCCATAGGAGTGCTGCTGGCTGCCTGGGGAGCAGCTGCATTTTCCTCCCAGCCCTCCTCGGCCAGCAGTGCTGCGTGTAGCTGCTGTCGTACTGCACTGTTCCACCACATGGATTCATAGTTCGCATTTTTCTTCCAGGCACATTTAAAACATTTGGCTCACATCCTTTCTGAGCTGTTTTATAAGGGCAATAACCGAGGCCAGGGTGTGCTCTTGTCAGCAGGCAAAGCACGCAGCGGAGGCTGCCAAAGAGTTTCCTGCTCGGGGGCCACCCATCCTTGGCTGCAGGATGTGTGGCTGGAGCTCATGGCAGCTTGCACAGAGCGAGCACTGGGACTTTCTGTTCTCAGGGCTCATGCTTTGGATTCCATCCTCTGGTCCTGCTGCATAGATCAGTGGAGGCTGTTGTGTTTGCGCTTGTTTGGGACTAGCTCGGAACACGTGTCACAGCAGCGGTTCAAGGCCTAGCTCTGAGGCTCAGGAGTGGGAAAATACTCTTTAAAGACTAGCGAGCTACCCTTCCCTCCTCTTAATGAAGGCGCAGAGTTCCCACGAATCCGCTGCGGGGGGAGAGGGGGAGGCATTCCCTTCATCCCGTTCTCTGTGAATTAACTTCTGGAATGGGCACGCAGCTCAGGCGCCAAATGCGGAGTTCCAGCCCTGCTACCCGACCCTCTTTGAAGTCCACCTTGGCATGAGCTGATCTCTTTTCATGTATTATTTATTGTCAAGGACTGGGATGGGGAGAATCCATGGCAGATCCCTGAAGCTGTTTTTTCAGGATTTCCTTTGATTGGAAGCTGTTGGCTGTGCCTTCTGCAGCTGGCTCTGTCACAGAGCAGAGGGCTCAGCATGCCGCCCAAGTGACAGCTGCCATGCCAGCAAAAAAGGAGGTTCTGGCTGTGAAAGTGCCTTGATGCTCTAAAATGACTTTAGAAATGGACATAGTATTGTTTCTTTACTCACCAGTAGGGAGGCAATGTGATGTCATCAGTGGAGAGAACACAGCCTCAAGACCAAGAGATGCAAGTCGGAATACCAGCTCCTCCATTGACTCAAAGGGTGAGCTTCACCTCATTTTCCCATTTCAAGGAGAAGATTCACCCTCAAACATTTAGCCAAGAATCAATAAGGTAAGACATGCACAGTGTTCAGCTCCTTTCCTCCAAATTCCAAAGATAGTCTAGAAATTTTAAAGCTGTCTGGATGGTGGCCAATAAATACTCTGTCATTATCTTCTTCATTTATTTATTATTCACTCAGTAAGCATTCAATGAAAAATAATATTTCAGAGCATTTAACATTTTAGATAATATACTAGATACCAGGAATAAACAAATACATGTTTAAGACATGGCTTCACCCCTTGTCTATCTCAAAAATAAAAAACAGAAATGACAAAATATTAAGGATGTTATAGTGCTGGAAGCTTCAGGAAGTAAGAGGTACACCCAAATACTTATACCAGTTTATAGAATGACAAAAGTTCTTCCAGAAGAAGGGACCTTTAACCAAGGAGTGATGTCAGTGTATAGAGGACAGCATAAAATACTCCTAGAATTTAAAGAAAATGACCTTTTGAAATGTGATGAGAGTGACTTCCCTATAGAGATGGACAGTCCATGGGCTGCTATGGAAAGAGTTAAAATGTCAAGTCTGTTAATCTGTAACTAAATTCAGCCAGGTCCCACTCAGCAGGACTGCCTTGGTCAGCTGGGAGCAAGGACAGGCTCAGCCTGGCAGACAGGATTGGGATTGGATCATGAAACGATAGATTTCTGCCTCTTTTTCCTACCTCTATCAGAACTACTTCTGCTTCTCCTTAATATTTTTGTTATTACTTTACCTAAGCTTTTGGCTGACCAGAGGGTTCTAGGCTCAATGAAGACTTTGCAAACCATGGCAGCACACCATATCATCTAGGAAAAATTCCTTGGAAAATGAGTTTTCATTGCTGAGGACAGGGAGTGCATTGTGATTAACTGAATTATTTCTTCTTCTATCTCTTCTTCTGTGCATTCCCCCACATTATCTGAGGATACCTCTTCTCTCAGGAGACCGAGAGCTTCTTGAGAGCAGAGGCTTCGGCTAGTCATCATTTTACCCTGAGCGCTTAGTTGAAAATTGGGCAGATGGTTGTTACTCATGTAAATACTCAACACTGAAACCCAAATAATCATTTTAATGTACAAACCTGATTATACTACTTGTCCAATGCTACTTAATATTCTTCAGTGAAAGTTTATTAAAGGTCAGGCACTGGGTGTGGGGATGATGAAGAGATATCAAACATAGCATGAGAGGAATAAGAAGGAATATCTTCTGTTTTATAATGCAAGTTGGAGTTTAACCCCAAAAGAATTTATCAGACAACCAAGATATGGAAGGAGGTGCCAGGAAGAGGATTAGAGATGAATGATAGACAACAAACCTGAGAAGATTATAATAGAGTCGGTCTTCTGCTGTCCTGCTCCCAGGACTTAGGTAATTTCATCATGGGTTTCCCAAAAAATATTTGGAGGGGATAAAGATGTTTGGATATTAATCTTCCTGGTAGTAAATAATTCTTTTAAGGGACTCTGCTGGGGCCAGAACAATACCAGAATATATACTTCAATAAGCACTCTTTTCTAGGGAAGGCTCTCAGGAACACAGAATGAATGGCCCAGAATGACCACACCAGATGGAAAAAGTGAAATTGTTGAGGTCACGTTTTATGGACGGGAAAAGGAACTCAAAGAGAGGAAGTGAGGTGACCACTTTCTCACAGAGGTTAGTATCTGGAACCAGGACCCATGTTCTCAGACTCCTTGCTCATGTCTTTTGTACTAAGACCATATGTGAAGAGATAATTTGTCTAATTGAAGGCTGATAAGACATCTCGAGTCTAATTCAATCTTAAGAAAGGAAGATAACATGTATTCCTATATATTAGGAATATATTCCTACCATATGACAACCATGGTACCAAACATTTTACACATATTCTCATGGATCATCACAGTAACGTACTAGGTATAATCTACATAGTTTACAAATGAGGTACCTGAGACTTGCAGAAACTACCTGAGGCTTTCTACCTTCAAGGCCATTTAAGATCTATTATGGCCCATGGTTTCACCTTGAGTTCGTGTGTCATAGTTGTGCCTCTGTGTGACATGACATTAATACCACTACATGACAGCCCATGAAATAACCTCTGGCTGTCTGTGGCTTACAAATTATGCATGGTGTCAAGCATAGCAACTGGCGGTTAATCTTCTGGTCAATAGAATCCTGAAATTATATTGGGGGAAATACAATTAAATATCTTTTTGGGTAGATATTCATCTTGATATACAATTTCTCTGAATTTAAATTACAAGTACAGTATTCATGAATGTGAATCTTAATTATTTGAAATTGAATCAAATAACCCATCTATAAAGACTATGCCCTTAATAGATACAATTTTTACCAATCCTATTACTTCAGTGATCAACCGAATGAAGAAATTATGTACAAATTTATAGCACATGTGTGTTCATGTTGTGTGTGTTGTCTGATCAATATTATTCATCCAATTAAACTCTTAGTCCTGGAAGCCATCCTGAATACCACAGGAAGTAATTCTGAAAATTAATTTTTGCATGATCATTATTTCTCAGTAGTGAATTTGTTCACAGAAATGCCATATCTTATAAATGAGTTAGTCACAGTTGGATGAATTTTGAGGAAATGGGATAGCCTGATTATTTTCAGTATCTTTGGGTATGAGGTGTTCGAGAGTGAGAGAGTAAATATGTACAAGACCATGTTTACAAAAAAAAAGTAGCAAGTCAAATAAAAGGAAAAAAATCTTCTGTACTAGATGGCCAAGGTGAGGTCAGTATAAATATTGGCATTGGTACTGCCAAATCCATGTTTTGCATGATGATAATTTAATCAAGATGTGTTGGTGACAAAAGGCTTATCAAACATAGAATGTTTTATTACACAAATTGATTTGTTTGACCAAAGTGACACCCATCTTATTTCACAAAGCTACTGCAAAATTTGTATCCGGCCTTTCAAAATTTTATGTTGACAGCAAAGACCGTGAGGCACAAGTTTATTGAACATTTGACATGCTTATTACTCATCATTTTTAAAAAAAGGTGTTTCTTTTTTGGGGAAACAAGGATGTTTATTTTTATCCCGCAGAAGAAAATGTGTAATGAAAGTTATATGTATAATCTGGGATTTTACACTTATTGAATCTGACAATATTTTACACACTACAAAGAGTACAGACATTATTGTCCTATTTTACTGTTGCTAAACTGAGACATAATGAATTTGAATTACATATCAACCTTTTCTATTACTTTAGGCAACTGTAATAGGCAACAGTTCAGTAAAAGCCATCCAACATAAAACTTGGAGTTCTGAGAGACCAGCTCAGTAGAACATTTTATATGTGATTTATTCTTTCATTATTTATTTCGTTTATTTATCCATTCAATTTCTGCCAAATTTCCAATAGGAATTTTTCTACCCAAAAAAGCCTTCAGAGAAGAGGGAAAATAGAATAAGTTTAACAAAATTTTATTTACAGGCAGCTGCTACAGATGAGGACCAAACTGAACTGACTCTTGTTAGCCAAGACCAGAAACATTAAAAAAGGAAACAGAATGTAACCTCACGGTCATTATCAGAATATCAGACTAAGAAGAAGTGTATCTTTTCATAAGTTGTGACAAAATTTTTCCAAGCAGTTAAGTAAAACAGAAATTCATCCACTGCCTTGTACACACACATACCCACACACAAGTGTCTGTGCACAGCATTTATAAAACAGTCATTATCATAAATACAACCACCAAACCACCTGTGGTACAAATGAGAAGAAGCATGAAGTTCCTTCATATATTATTCAAAGACCTTCCAAAGGTATTGACTGTCTACAGGAAACTGGAGGTCACTTGTAGTTCATTCCCAGGCCTTAGAAACAGTAAAATACTCTACTTAAAAGAGATCACATTCCCTAAATGAAATCTCTTCCATGAAGATTTGTTCTGTGTGGGAGAAGTTTCCAAACATATTCAGATGTGACTGATAAAATGTGAAGTGCATGGCCAACCACATTCAACACACTGTGTCTACATGGCCCAGCAGCCTAATTTCCTGAACTCCGAGGCCTGTAGAAGGAGCCATAACTGCTTCCTGGAACATTCCAACCATTTGTTGAAATTTTAAATCTGGGCCACAACAGTCATCTCCATTTCTTCCTCTAAACTGCAGCCCCTCGACTGTTTGGAGATGGCTGTCCTAAGGGACAACTCCAGACTTCTGTGTAGACAGAGCTGGCACAGGGGGGAGGGGGTGGCGTTCTCACTGCTTAAGAAGCAGGAGGATGTGTAATGCTACCTCTGTTCTGCAACCATGCTGTTCTGATGTCCTCTGTGCATTCCTTTGTGTTGACGGTGTGAGAGAGTGTTACAGAGATGATGGGACTGGCCTTTAGCCATTCCCACCCTGAGCCATTCTGTACTGCTATCGTTGTTTATCAGGAGGGCTTAGAAATATACAGACAGGGCCCACTAGTATATGAGCAAGCAAATTCTGATGACTCTCCTCCTAGCTCCCCATCACTCAGCTACCTGAAAGGAGGACCTTAGAAAGGCACCTCTGCCTGAAGTCATCCATGAGGACAATATCCCTGTAAACCCATATTGTATCCTCGGGAAAGAAATGGCTTAAGGATTCAAGGAATCTGGGTTGAAAAACAGCTCTTAAAGATTGATTAGGGAAAAGGAATGGATGGGCTGGCAAATAAGGTCACAGGTGCCTCTCAGAGACGCCTTCCATGGTCGGGCTGCATGTCAAAGCCCAGGTGTGAGTATAATGTAACCATTCTGTGTTGCTGGGAATGGGGAGAAAGGGCTCATTTGATCTTGGCACTTTGGCTTCAGAGTATCGTCTTCCTGAGCCTACCGTTCATTGTAATATTCACCAAAGAAGCTGTGTTAGTCCCTGAGGTGTGTGAGATCCTATCTCCAAATACCTGTCTTCCCTAATAGAAATGCTGAAATCCACAATCATAATATTGACAATAACAATCTTTGACATTTATCTTGCTTGGCAAGTGTATAAGGAACCTTGACATTTGTTCCTCACAGTACCCCTGAAACCCTATTTGACTGCAAACAAAACTGCGGTTCCAGTAGGTGACATGTTTGCTTTCAGTCGGACAGCCAGTAAGTTGCTGTAGCCCTGGAAAGTAGTCCTCCCCCCTCACCTTTAAATGGGGTCTTTTAAGGTAGAATTGGGTCACAGGGCTTATGAGTAGGACCTTCTCTGTGAAGGAGCAAAGGGATTCAAGTCTGAGGCCAGAAAGGGGAGGTGAGGCGAGAAGAGGCTGAGAGAACCTGCAGCTCTGGGAAGTGGTCCAGCCATCTGTCTTGGCTCACTCTTGACTTTCTCCTTTTCTCTGTTACTGCCTGCTTCCCCTCAGCCTTTGTTAACACAACTAGAAGCTCTGTTGCCCTGTCTCAAAGTCTGGGGTAGTAGGCCTAGGGTTTGGGGAAAGCTCTTTATATTTGGACAGAGTAGCTTTTTGTCTGCATAAGAGTGGTTAGATTCAGGGAGCGAAGGCACTGAATTAGGCAGTAATGTGCTGGTAGACGTTTAATAACAACAAAAGGAAAAAAGAGGAAAGAAAAGGAAGTCCTGATTTGTAGCATTTGCCAAATTCTGAGGTATATATAAATCCTCCCACCATTGCCCATTTCAGGCAATAAACTTGACATCAACTGGCTCTCAAAGTTCCTGAAAATGTACCCATTGATTCTCACAATCCAGTACAGGCTTCTCTAGCACAGGGCTGGTTAGGAAGTGTCCAGAGGAGAACAGCCAGCCAGCTTTGCCTCTAGCTAGGCAATAGGCCTCTTCCACACCATTCAGCCTAACCCCCCAAGGGACTATGTAGATGATTAGAACCAAGCTGCACAGGTACAAAGACAGCACGTGGGTGGGGCTTTATCCTTGGTACATTTATTTCCCTGCAAGGGCACCTATGGGTGAGAGGTCAAAATAAGATTCCATAATTCTCTAGTATTCTTACATCTATCTCTCAACAAACTGTATGTGTGTGCGCACATATGCTTACAAATACAAAAACTCCCTACTATAATAACAAATTGCATAAGCTCCCACCCAAGTTGTACAAATGTTAAGAGACAGGGCTTTGTAATAAAGTAGACGTAAATTTGATTCCCAGCTCTTTCACTTAGACAAGGTACTTAAACTCTGAGTGTTACTTTTCTTATCTGTAACTTAAGGGTATTAGTAAGTACCTGATAATGTTGGTCTAGAGATTAAATAGGATACTATTGGTTTACAACTTAACATCCAATAAATGATATTTGGTATTTGCAGTTTTTATTTTCCCCATACCCACCTCAATTAATTCTCAACTGTTCGCAATGTCTTCCCCGCCCGCTCTCTGTGGATGCCTCGGGAACAGGCTGCAAAGTGCATGAAGGCAGAGTGACATTTATTTGGTTCCTGTTTAAACTGGGCGATAGGGATGTTGATAATCTTGTACATTTTTTATTTAAATAATTCTCCCACATGTTCAAATAATATACTTGTCACCCCTTACAGTCCTGGGAACAGATCTTATCTGCCTTGCCACAAAATGGTACCTGCCTGGGTAAACACAAATACAGAATGGAGAGGCAGAGTCTTTGCTCAGCATTTGTAACCTAATTCGCAAAGGCAAACAGACAATATAGCTGCCAGGCTTAGCCTTCCAAAGCAATTTTAATCACAAAAGCAATGATTTATAAACCTCTAGGATGTCCCAGGTGCTACCTTAAATCCTTGGAGAAAGAGCAAGAATATTGGTGAATATGAATATTTAGAAATTAAAGTAGTCCATGAGAGCCAAGGGTAGAGGTCAATATCTTACCTTTTTCCATAACTTGATATATTAGTTTTTTAAAATAAATTGAGTTTGCCTTTTGTCAGTGTAATTCACCTGAGTAGTTTAAAGAATTAAGTAATTCTAGTTGCAAGTATGTTCACTCATTCTTTAGCTCATTCTTTTCATATTTTTAAGTGATAAGTTGTTCAGAAATTATTAGAACTTTATCATAGCTGTGGTAGTTATTATAAACAATAGTACAAATAACAGAGAAAATATAATAGCACACATGGCAGGAAGAATTCTGAGATGGCCCCATGATCTCAGCCTCCTGGTGTTATTCCTGTGATTGGGTTGTCTATGTGGCAAATAATATGCTCAGCATGCTGCTTCTTAATTTTTATTTTAGTTTAGAAATTATAACTTAACTTCTCAATATGGGAAATGAAAATATAGCACTATTTCACCCTTTGGTCCACTTAGTCCAGGCACATTTTGGCTCTTCCCTGTTTAGCCCAAGATACTTTAATTGTGGTTCAATTAATTTTGATTATTTAAATGCTATTCACAGTTGATCCATGTTGTAGATTTCTTTTCCTGAACAATCTTTTGGTTTTCAAAATATTTTCTTTTCTTTTTCTTCATCTTCCATGTGCATATCACTAATTTATCAACAAATTCTGCCCAAGTAATGACAGATCTCTTAAATATATTGCTGGGGGAAAGCCCCAAAAGTCTAAATTCAGGATCAATTCCAAAGAACTAACACATAGCCTTATTCAAATTCAGGAGAGCTGTAATAGGAGAAATTGCATCCACTGGCAAAGCAGCTACTCCCAGTGGTGGTGGGCTGGGAAAAATCCACCACCCACCAGAACAGGATCCCCTTTTATAGGGAGTTAATAGTAAAGTCATATGGTGGGTAGTGACTAGAAAGACCAATGCATTCCTACGTTAACAGATAACACACTCTATCCTTTCATTAACTCCTTCTTGGGGCCAAGAGTCCGACATTTCCCATATGCGACTCTTGCTGGAACCATATGAGTTCCCCTACATACATGCGTACACATTAGCTAATATTGAACAAAACCTCCCAAATCCTCTGAATTTCTCTTATGTAGACATTTTCTCTAGACCTCTTGCATGAGTGACACTTTGGGGCCTTTTCTGCCATTATCTTGGGGAGTCTCCATTGCCTTTCTTCTGTGTTGGATCTACTATACCTTGGGTTCTATTTCCTTCTTGGTTTTCTCTCTCGGTGCTGTACATTTTCAAATATGATCTGTAATTTCTTTGAGACCTTTTCAGTTTGAAAATACCTTTCTTTAATTTACTATCCCATTTAATGGATAATTTGCCTAGGTATAACATTGCTCAATTTTCTTCTAGCTTCTAGGTATGCTTGAAAAAGTTACCTTTCTTATTCCTGATTCTTTGTATGAAAACTTTTTTTTTCTCTTTCTGAAAGACTTTAAAGATTCACTTTGTTCCCAGTGATCTAAAATTATATGATGATGCATTTTGACACAGGTATATTTTCATCTATTGTGCTGGACCCACTTAGCCTAAAAAATTCATACTTTAACTCTGATATTTTTTTCGTGAGTTATTTCTTTAATGATGTCTGACTTTCTGTTTTGTGTCTTGTATTTCTCCTGAGTTTTATTTTCTCAGATGTTATACCTTCTGGAATGATTCATTTATTATTCTTTATTTTCCATCTCTTCTTTTTTATGTTTTCTTTCAGGATGATTTCCTCAGATTTACCTCAGAACTTTCTCATTTAATATTTAATTTATGCTTTCATTTGAGTTTTTCCCCTGTGTGTTTTGTGGCGTCATTTCTTATATGTGGTTCTTCTTCCATTGATGCAAATTCTTCTTTCATCTCTTGTAGAATATTAATGATAAGTTTCTGGAATTTTCATGTCTCCGCACAGTCCATATTCCTTGTTTGCTTATTCCTTTTGGTCTCTGTATTAAATGTCACAGCTAAGTTGTTACACTAAAAAGCTCTGTATGTCTGAGGGATGTTTTATGTGCTTCAGTATAAGATCATCTATTTGGGCCGTTTCATACTCCAGTATTAGTAGTCATGTTTCTTTCTTTCAAAATGATCAGATCGCCCATAAAGTCCCCTCTAACCTCCATCCTAAAGGGTATAAGTCTAGATCCCTGTATCCTGGAGGCTATGCGAGGGAAAAGTATGAATAGTAACACACAGTAGGGACACTGTTAGTCAATAACATCTTTTCAGTGTGGCACCCCCTTTCCAGTGTGGCACCTGCTTTTCAGCTCTGTTAATGTTCTCCAATTTGAGATCTGTTGTTTTATCCCTTTAGGAGAGAAAAACCTCCAATATTCATCCAAGATGTGATAATAGGTGTGTGTGGGGGGGGTGTTGGGGGGGGAGGTGGTATCTCACTTATTTTTTTTAAGTATATTTTATTCATTATGTTGTTACAGTAGTTCCAATTTTTTCCCCTTTGCTCCCCTCTGCCCAGTACCCACCTTCCCTCCAACAATCCCCCCCCCTTAGTTCATGTCCATGGGTCATGTATATAAGTTATTTGGCTTCACCCTTTCCTATATTATTCTTAACTTCCCCCTGTCTGTTTTGTAACAGCTGATTATGCTTCTTAATCCCTGCACCATATCCCCATTTCTCCCCCTCTCCCCTCCCAGCTGATAACCCTCCAAATGGTCCCCATACTTATGATTCTGTTCCTATCTTGGTTTGCTTAGTTGGGTTTTGTTTTTATTTTTTAGATTCAAATGTTGATAGTGGTGAGTTGTCATTTTAATGTTCATAGTTTTGATCTTTTTCTTAAATAAGTCCCTTTGACATTTCATGTAATAATGGCTTGGTGGTGATGAACTCTTTTAGCTTTACCTTGTCTGGCAAGCACTTCATCTGCCCTTCCATTCTAAATGATAGCTTTGCTGGATAGAGTAATCTTGGTTGTAGGTCCTTGCTTTTTATCACATTGAATACTTCTTGGTAGTCCCTTCTTGCCTGCAAAGTTCCTTTTGAGAAATCAGCTGATAGTCTTATAGGCACCCCTTTGTAGGTAACTCTCTTCTTTTCTCTTACTGCTTTTAAGATTCTCTCTTTATCTTGAACCTTTGGCATTTTAATCATGATATGTCTTGGTGTGGTCCCCTCTGGGTCCAGCTCGCCCGGGACTCTCCTTGCTTCCTGAACTTGTATGTCTATTTCCTTCGCAAAATTTGGAAGTTTTCTTCCATTATTTTTTCACATAAGTTTTCAATTTCTTGTTCTTCCTCTTCTTCTGGCACCCCCATGATTCAGATGTTGGTACGTTTAAAGCTGTCCCAGAGGTTCCCAAGCCTCTTATCATTTTTTTCAATTCTCACTTCCTCATTCTGTACTGGTTGACTGGTTTTTTATTCCTTATGTTCTAGATCATTGATTTGAACCCAGGTTTTTTTCCCTTCACCATTGGTTTTGTGTGAATTTTCCTTCATTTCACTTAGCATAGCCTTCACTTCTTCCCTTATGCCTTTGCCAGGCTTGAGGATATCTTGTCAAGCCTGTGAACATCTCTATCACCAGTGTTTGGAATTCTGTGTCTGTTAGGTTCACTATCTCCTCATCTGTGAGGTTGGCTATCTCCTCACTGCTTAGTTCTCCCACTGGAACCTTGATCCATTCCCCCTTTTGGGCCATACTTCTGTCTCCTCATTCTGACAGGCTCCTGTGTTTGTTTGCCTCCACATCCCAGGTAGAGCTGCCACTCCTGTTATGTTGTAAGGGGTGGAGCCTTAGGGATCCATCAGTAACGGGTGACCTGTTTCACCACGTTTTGGTGCTGTATGTCGGGGAGGGGTCTGAGAGGGAATAATGCCGCTTGCTCAGCACTCGCCCCTTTTCCAGGCACTTCTCTCACTTCCGAATGGGACTGGTGCCTCTCTAGCTGTTGTTCTGGCCATCATTCCCAGAGTGGGTGGGTCTGCGGATGTTCTAGGACCATTGGGGCTAGCAAGAGGACTTTGCTCAGAAACTGGCAGTTTCTGCCTCTGCCCCAACCCCCACTTGTTTGCACAGTCAGAAGCAATGAGGCTTTATTGTCCCCGATGCTGGGACCATGAGCTGCGTGGTCTGATGAGGAGCTGGGAACACTCCCCAGGTGTCCCTCCCGACTTTTTAAAACATGTAACTGTGCTTTCCGCTGGCCTGCTGCTGCCGCCACTGCCACCGCTGCCACTGCTGCCACCACCACACCACATCCTCTCTGTCCCAGCTCCGCCCCTCCTACCTGTCTGGGTGAGTATTTCTTCTTTATATCTTTGTTTGTTGGGCTTCCATGCAGTTTGATTTTCTGGAGCTTCTGGTTGTCTCTAGTTTTGAGGTAGTTGTATTCCTTCTTAGTTGTGGAGGGAGACGCAGCGTGTCTGTCTACACCTCCATCTTGGCCAGAAGTCTGATTTTTAAATATACTTTCAACCAGTTCTCTTGCTTTGAACCCCCTTTGCAGAAATAGCTAATGCCACCAAGCCCAGGAATCTGAAATTTTCTCTACTGTTGACTTATAACTCAGCTTTACTGAATCTGCTAATTCAGTTCCCATCTGCTTCCCATCTTCCAAAAAGTTGTTTCTATTTTCTCCTGTATTCTTTATCCTTGTGGGTTTTTTGTCTTTATATTTTAGTCCCTAAATTGTTGTTCAAGTGGAATTTTGAGACAGAAGTAGAGGAAAATGCATGTGTACAGTAAATAATCTTTAGACGTCTGTATTTACTTTTCAAAGTAATTTTCCTCATTTGTACTCACAGCATGTCTTACCATCTTATTTTAATAATCTTTGTCTACTCTATCATTGCCTTTAAATCTGATTCAACATGATGTATGAAGTCACTACTAAGAATCAAGCACTATACTGAGCGTTGTGGATATGCAGATATGGGAATAAAATCCCCCTTGAGGAATTTTGGTGATAATAATAAAGCCATAAAGTTTTTTTGAAACAGTTACTCTGCTGAACTTAAATGTATCTTCCTGTTCTCAATTTTCTCATCTCCCTTTTGGTTAGTTTCAAATTGCCAGTGTTTACCAATTTTTCTGTGCCTTCCAATGCCAACAACGTGACAATAGCCCTTCTGCTTTTATATTTGATGTGTGTTTATATTTTTCCTCCTATATTTATCAACCTCTCTGCCACACTCTGTGGCTCTCCACTCCGTCCCTACCATGCTCCACACTTAGTGGGTCTTCTTGCTCTGTTTTTCACTTGACACACTCTTACCATGCACACAACATTTAAGACCAGTCTGTTCTTTTCATCTTTACATCTGCAGTCCCTTTGTTCCAAAGATGAAAAAAGACGTAGTCCTTACTTGAGGGACGTACTTGCTTTAGTAGAGAGGTGGATATGTAACCAATAACTTCAAAATAGTATAGCATGTGCACTAATAACTGCAATTAGCAATGACTTACTCTTCAGAAAACTCCCTGAAGATGGTGGCAGCTGAGCTGTTCTGAAGAATAGTTAGGAGCTAACCAGGTACTTTCTATAATATATTCTGGTTATCAGTTACTTCCTCACTATCTTATTAGCATAACAATGAAGGGCCAGATTTTGAGCACTTCGTGAATACTTAATGCCAAGAACGGTGCATGGCACACAGTAGAAGCTCAAGGAATAAGGGACGATGTAAAGATACACAAGAAGCAGAAATTTGAGTTAATTCTATATTGTTTGACCAGAATTCAATAGCTAAATAGGTAAGGAAATAAAACCTATGTTAGAACCTGACTCTCCTACAGCAATTTTGATTAGCTCACGTTATTTACTGTTTGATTCTTTTCTAAAGAAACAATATATGTTTTTAAAAATGTTACTTGCTTTCCAAAATTACCTGGCATGTGTCCACTAATTTGACTGGAAGTTACTGAACTTGATGAAACCTTCTAAGACATTGACCCGTTTCTCCTCTTCCAGAATAATCCCACTTTTGTAGTGTGCAAACAGAAAAATGTAGTGCTTTAACCTGAGACTCAGAGCTAACCTTCAGTGAGAAGGCTGAAAAACAACACGAGGAAATTGTCACTCCGTGGGTTTATTCTGGTTACTCAGGAAGAGCCTGAGCTGGAAAGCCTGGTTTCTCAGCAGACATGGGACATACAGGCAGAAAAAGCCTGCTGAGGTTACTCGTTTATAAAGGAAATTGTTGGTCTGGAATGAAGCTCATTGACATCTGTATCTGTACCCTAAATTTTAGGAAGACAACAGAAGGATCAATGGAGGAACATTGAATTCACGGGTGGGACTCAGAATTGATGTGAGCTACTATATTATTAATATAAATATAAATATTTAGAACAGGTGATCATTATCAGTCACAGGGGTTCTGATGCCAACTTTCAATTCTTCCTCAGAGCTTCAAATTACTCTATTAAGGGTGCTTTAAAAAAAATTTATGTTTATGGTTAGTCATAATTTCTGTTTTGCACCATCAGGCCCTGATTATGTCGAAAAAGTGAGCCCAGGCTCGCAGGTGGCCCCTGTGGATGAGATACATGGTCTCGGCTTCAACCCACTCTGCCCACTTTGCTGCCCAGCCTCCCAAAGCGTTGAACTTTTCTATCCCTTATTATTGGATTATTTGCCTCTTGTGTTGCATGATCTGCAGAATAGCCAATGATAGTTCCATTTCAAAATATATATTTGTTCTCCATGGTCAGCAGTGTATGACACAGCAGCATGGGCTCTGGGTTTGCAGTGCAGCCTTACACCTTCTTGCTGGGAGACTTTAGGGGGTCAGCTACTCAGCCACTCTGGGCGCAATTTTGCCATCTGTAAATTGGAAATATGACTGGTGCACACCTTAGATCTGAAGACAGAATGAGATAGATGACCCATGGAAGGACGTGGCCCACAGATAATAAATATTAGTTCCTTTTCCCTTTCTCCTCCTACTGTTATTGTCAACGTTATTATTGTTATATTATTTGTGGATGTCTTGCTCTAAGTACAGGGGTTAAAAAAACAAAAAGCCTGTGCAAGGTAAGATTATTGACTTTGAAGAACTCACACTCCATCAGTAAAGAGGTATAACAATGTAATAAGTGCAATAAGAGGTGCATTTCTGGGACATATAGGAGCAAAGTTATAGCAAAAGAGGAAGGAAAAGTGGGGAACAGCAGAATAGCAGAATTTTAGTAGTGATGTAGTCAACTTAAAAATATAGACTAATTCTTATCTCTATAATTTCAAAACAAATAATTTTGTAAATAACTTTTATTTTTACCGGAAGTATTAATAACATTAAGGAGTCAAGGACAAAATAAAGTGATTATTTACTGAGCACTCACTGTAGCCTGTTCTTGTGCTGGAATATTCATCTTTACCTCCTATAATTCTCATCCCCAAAAGGCAGAGCTATGGGTCACAGATGAGGAAACTGAGGCACAGGAAGTTTCAGTTCCTGGGTAGGCCATGATTAGAAAGTGGTAGGACCATGATACAAGCCCCTCAGAGAAGGTCAAATTTCTCGAACAAACACTCTTATAGCTGTGCATACTTCCAGTTATTCCCCTTGCAGGGTTCAAGGTAATTGTGTTGTTATTAATTGCATCTGTTTAACCTCTGCCTGCTCTGATAGAGGAGCAGCTCTCAGAGGTCCTAAACTCTGATCTGAGCTGATTCCTGGGTCCCCGGCACAGATCACAGAGCAGTAAATACTTGTTCAATATATGAATGAATGAATGAGTGAGTGAGTGAGTGAAAGCCAGGTCTCTCCCTGATTTCCAAATTAGTTATTTTCAAATTCTGCTTCCCTGTACTTCAGTTCTTTGGAAACTGGGTTTCAGCTGACCACGGGCACAATGTTGCTCCAATACAAAGGAATATTAAAGTTCAAACAATTTACTCTTCCTCCTCATATAAGCTAAGAGACTAGAATGTTTCTCCAAATCTATTGACATTGTAGGAAATAGAATTTATGACAAAAAGTGGGGGGTTCAAAACCAGAAAACCTGGGTAAAAGTGAAGGCAACTCTTGAATTTTCTTTCCCTAAGTGTTAAAACATGATTAGGAAAAGAACTTTGCAATTTATCATCTATATTTTAATAGTCTTTATCTCCTGGTATAGAGCAGAGGGAGAGGACCTAGAAATGGATGGAAAATATCAAGCCCCAGCCTAGGAGACCTGAAGATTTGCAGGAACAGTTATTTAGAAATGTCTTACTTTGACCAAAGCAGCACCAGGTGCTGTGCTCACCTTCAAATGAAACTTATTTCAATAGAAGGCAAAGGAGCCTTCGCTCCGCGTGTTCCAATAAACCCTCCAGCAATCAGTAAAACATGCTCTGAAGAAAGGCCAGGTGCAGAAGTAAAGGCGTCCTTTGTCACCTTGTTGTGCTTGTAAGTGCGAGGGTCCCTCACTCATCCCAGGAGAGAAGGCTGAGCACCAGAGAAATGCTTGGAAAGAAACTGATCACGGGGCTCTGTTGGCTGCATCTTGGAGCCTCTCAGAGGCTTCTGTCCTAAAGGTTTCCCTCCCCCCAGTTCTTGTCCATCCTAAAGGCTGCCCTCCCCCCAGTTCTCGTCCATCCTAAAGGCTGCCCTCCCCTAATTCTCTCCTCTCCTTCTGCATCAAAATTACATGTCAGCATGTAGTAAGATACCCTTGGTCCATCCTGTTGTTGGTGTTGTTTGCTGTGAAACTTAGAATTGATATTGAACATATACCTCAGGCAGATTATGTGCTAAATACTTCATCTGGTTTATTATTAACCTTTATAGTCATCCGATGAGGCAGCTTCATTGTATTATTATCTTTGTTTTATAAGAGGAAACTGAGAAGTGATTTTATTTATCCAAGTTAAGTAATATGAGTTAGAAACTGAACTAGTCTCCAGAGAGTGCAAACAGGAGCCCACATTTTAAAATGGTGTGCGTACTATTATATAGTCTGTGTCAGGGACTATTTCTCCCCTGGACAATTGCCACATCCTCCTGGCTAGACTTCTTGACTCCAGTCCAGTCCCAAATATTCCATCCTCCATAGCAACCTCCAGGTGAGCTTTTATAAAATGTGACTTAGTGCTCTTTCTATATATGCAAATATAAAAGTAGTTATAAACTCCTTATACTTGTCACTCTCTTAAAGCTATCAGGCTTGAACTACGAAAGCAATATAATTTAAATTGACAATTTGGATATAACAAGACATAAAATGTGTTGAAAATGCATCATTAGGTTTACTTTCAGGGCAAATTTCTGAGCGGTATATTTCCCTTGATGACTCAGAGTGACTGCTTTCATCTCAGATCTGATCGCCCTTCTGTCCTTCAGGATCTGGACTCTGACTTGTGCATCAGACCCCTGCCCAGACCCCTGCCCACTTCTTTGCACTTGACATTCCAATCATGACAGTTAGTGGAGAGTTCCCACATGCCTTTGGGTGTACACTGTTTCTTATGCCTTTAGGGCTCATCCATTATACCTACATGATGAACTGCTGAAAAATCCTGAAAAAGTGTCACCTCCTCTGAGAATCCTGCCCTGGTACTCCCAGAAACTGTCATCCCCTGGACTAATTATGTACTCTGTACACATTTCTAGAATTGTATTCATCTTATACTGTGATTGATTTGGGAAACCTGTCTTTCCAAACAACTGTGAACTTCTCAAGGGCAGGGACAGTGTGAGAAGCATGATCATTTTCATCCCGCTAGGACAGGTTCAGAGAAGTACAGCAACTTGCCCAAAGTCACACAACTAGGTCCCCAGGTGTGGAAAAGGGCCCAACAGCATGGCTACTATCCAAAGACCCATGCTGATTATTGGCTTTTCTGAAACAGGCTTCAGATGCTGGCTTGTTTCTTTCATCGTCTATGTCCTTTGGTGACTTAGCACCTAAGAAGAGTCTCAAAAGACCAAGGTGCTGATGACGTTATGTTAGTCCCTCCCTTGCTCTGGGCCTCAGTTTTCTCATCTACAATGAGGGGGTTGGGCCAGATGGCACCGAGCCTCCTTTGACTCAGTCTAATGTGTACGTGTGGCTCACAGCTCCTGGGTGACTTTGTCAGGTCAACAACACATGCTTTGCCAAAAGAGCCGAGCCAGCCTGTGGAAATAGGCAGAGGAAAGAATGGCTCCTTCACACGGGCTGTTTGCATGGAGCCAGCGTTATCGCCAGAGGAAATTGACTCAAGGAGATAGCATGCTAGTATCAGAGAAAGGCAGCCTATCAGTGGGCAGCCCCCGCAGTCCCAGCCCTCCGTGCCAAGGGTGCCTCCCCGGTGAAGATGGTGCCAGGCCCAGGATAGGCCACTGTGGGAAAGTGTGGACCAGCATCAGGCCCTGGGAACTGCTGGGGCTCAAACGGGCTCAGTCCCTTTGTGTAGCCCCATGACGCCCAGGCAACCAGACCTCCAACTGGGTCACTTCTACAGTCACTGACAGAGAGGAGCAATACTTCCCCAAAAAAGACCTTGCTGTTCCTACAGTGCCGGGTTCTCTGTCCTGTGCTGGCCTTGTCTGGCCCCTTGCCTTCCTACCCCATGTGCTCCATAGCGGGGCTAGGGAACACCCAACACGGCCTGTCATTTCCCAGAATCAGGGAACACTGGACAGAAAACATTGAAGCAACTTCATCCCATCTCTTAGGAGTAACACTGAGTTTTTTCCAGCTCTTTCTGCTACCTTTGCTGGGCCAAGTTCACCTTAAGCATCAAACCTTAGTTCAAGGGCCACCTCCTCCAGGAAGCCTTTCTTGGCTTCCCATAACCTGGGTTGGGCACCAGGCCTGGCACTTCCTTCTACCTTGGCGTTATCACTCTGTATGTGTCATCGGTTCTGCGAACTTTGAAGAAAAAAAAAAACCATTTTTCCCCTCTCACTCATCCATGCATTAATTAAGCAAATATTCTTGTATGCGTACTCCCTGAGAGACACAAAATATTGGAGGAAAAAAAAGACAGACAGAAATGATCCCCACTGTCATGGTACGTATAGTCTGGTAAAGGAGTTATGTAAATCATCATCCATTACATGAAAAACAAAGACTTGGCGCTAGGAATGACAACTACCTGGCACACTGAATAGCAGGAGAATCTGAGAGAGTCCAGTTGTTCAGCAAAATCTTTTCTAGTGAGGTGCTGATGGGCCGATGAAGACCTGGAATGACAGGCAAAAAGATCAGGGAGGATCACCCATGTCTCACTGATCCCTGTATCCTCAGCCTACCTCCGGGCCTAGGCCCTAAGTTACTCAGTCAATGTTTATACATATTGAAGCTGCATTTTCTGCAAAGTTGGCCTGAGGCAGTGATCCAGTTACTGCTTGGGTCCATTTGCCCTGGAACTCTTTCAGTGCGTTTTACCTTCATTCTGGGAAATATCCCTGTCTTGCCCATACTATTTCTCCTCAAGATCCACAGTTTTTGATCTATCCCTGGCCTGGAGCCCACGGCTCTACCATCTGCTATAGACTTTCCCATGCCCTCTGTGGGGTCTTCAAAATCCACCTGCATGGCTTGCTCTCGTTCTCCAAAGAACCCATGTGGATTTCTACCTTTTCTGGTTTCTCATGCCTGTGCGACAGTTTGCCTGAGCTAACCGGCCTTCTCTGCCACCGTAATCCCAGCTCTTGCCTGCGCAGCGTACCGATCAGGCTTGTCTGCGCAAGCTCCCTGTTTCAACCAGGGCTTCCCGGTCTCCAGGGAACAGGTTTAGTTCTGGGGCCCAGATGTCCTTGATTCATGCAGCAGACCAGCCATGCCCTGCACTGTCCTGAGACACTACCCCAACTTTTCTGAATATTGAGTTCATCACAGCCAAAAACACATTTCGTTAATCAGTGCTCTTTTTCCATACTGGAGCCACTCTGATCAAGATTGAAAATATGCCCCCATTGTAAGTGGCTACTGTTTCCAATTACATATGCTTCTCTCAGCCACCATGCAATCTGTTCACTTCATGCTGGTTTGCAAGAGCTGTTCACACCAGACCATTGACAGCCACTATCTAAACTGAAACCATCTGCTTAGCCATTTGCCATGCACGGCTGGGTCTTGCAGGCTTACCCAGTCGAGGCCCTGTGGAGCAGTCCATAAAACAAGCATGAATTAGCGCAGCCTGTTTTTATTAAATGTCTTGCAACTGATGGGAAGATGGACAAGCCCGTCTGGCGAGGATAATGGCCAGTCCTCATAGCATCTGAAGTCTTGGATAGACTCCAACAGCATCCTGCATCTCAAGAGCATCGAGTGTTTCAGGAGTGTGGTCGTGCTTAGAAACAGCATGTCTGTAAAAGCCTTTTTAAGGATTTTGTGGTGTCTCCTTTCTTGTGAAAAAGAGTTTATTGGTGAGCTCTTTAGCCGTAACGTACGCTGCTTCTGTGTGATGCTACTTTACTTAAATGGACACTTAGAGAGAAGCAGGTAGGACTGACTAGGACCTTCAGTGGAGCACAGGTATCTCTATTGCTGTGACCACCTCCAGAACATCAGTGTTGGTGGGTTTTCTTTTATTCCTATGGAAAGACTGCACAACAGTCAGATCTGACTTATTCAGTAACCTGGAATAATCTTCCATGCACTTTGTCTAGAATCCTTGGCCAAGGAAGCAAGGCTTCAGAGCAAGAAGATATCTTGACCACTCGCACCAGTCCCATCTTTGTGGCTAGAAGTTTTCCAGTGCATTGGAAAGGAAAACATCAGCTGTCAAACTCAAGGGCACTGCCAGTTAATTGAGCCAATTTAGCGAACTCTGTCTACTCTGATTCCAGCGTCATCAGGCAACTGTATATGCACACTGCAGGCAATTCCCTTAGAATGATATTCAAGAAGTGAGACCCATCACTCTGTCAATTCTTTTGAGCAAATTTAAGGCCTCTGTTGCAGATTGCCACGGTGTTTTCTGGAAGGTTGTTACCAGTGTATCCTGAGACCTGCAGGGCATGTCTCAAAGCCTGGCTAGCACAGTGATGCACAGCAGGAAGAGTACCAGAAACTCATCCTTGCAATAAAACTGAAGACAAGCTGGGAGGACCCCAGCCTGAGATGGGAAACTCCATTTCTGCTCTGCCGTTGGCCCTGTGACATTGGGTTAGTGCTTGCCTCTCTCTGGGTCTCAATTTTCCCAAGTGTGAAATGTAGGAGGCAGAACAGATGATTGTGTGGGCTTTCTTAATTCTAAATTTCCTTGACACTTTGGGAGAATATAAAACCTCTTCAGGCATTAGGTGGCTCAAAATATCAATTAGACAAATTTCCATGTGATGTTTCCCATTGTATATAAAAAAGTAGTTGGTGAATTGTCCTTTAGGGGTAGGTTTGGGTTTTCATTCTGTCTTCATTTAATGTGTAGGAGATGTTACAAAATCACTTCTCTTTTTTGAGCTCTGATTTCATCAAATGTAGAAGGTAGATATAACCTCACAGGTTTTTAGAAAGATAAAATAACATATATAAAACATGGCACAAGTAGGAGCTCAACAGATAGTAGTTCTCGTTATTATGTTTTAGAATAATTTCACTTTTATTTGGAATAGATATATATTTAGCTTTACTGGAGTATTATTGATAAACAAAATGCACACTTTTAATATATACATATTTTTGAATTTGGACATGAGCATACATCGGTGATACCATCATCACATCAAGGTACTAAACATATTTATCACCTCCCAAAATGTCCTTGTGCTCTGTTTGTGTGTGTGGTAAGAGCATTTAACATGAGATTTATGCTCTTAACGTATCTGAAAGTGCACAATACAATACTGTTAAATATAGGTATTTTGTTTTACAGCAGATCCTCCTCCTACTCTTGAGTGAAGAATAATAGGGTTCTTTTTTTTTTGTTTATTATATTCTGCATATAAGTGAGGTCATGTAATATTTGTCTTTCTGTGTCTGGCTTATTAAAGGCACCTCTAATTACCCATTCAAAATTCCTGAGCACCCAGAGGCCTCAGGATTCTGGCTTTTTATCCTAGGAATCTGCAGTTTCCACTATCTCTCAGCTTAACTCCCAACCCTGACTACCATACACCCACGTCCAGGTGTTTTCAGATTTAAATTGGATTTGAGTGCTCCATGTTGACCCTCTGTATATCTAGAGGTACCACCATTGCATGGGTACAAATCTGTCCCTGACATCACAGGTTGGCCTCAGAGGCTTTAATGTTGCAACAATTTACTAATGTCTCTGTCAGTTCAGGGAACTCTTGGAGCTAAACACTGATTGATTAAATGATGAATTCATTCTGCAGGTTGACATCTGTTCACCACACATTTACCAATGTAGACTTTCTCAGGTGATAGGTTTACAGAGATCAATGAGTTACTACCTGCCCTTTGAAGTTCCTAGACTAGTGGGTGAGAGGCACAGGTAAACAAATAATTACAATACAATGTGGTAAGTGTTATAATAGAGGCAGATACATGAGCTTTGGTAGCACAGGGGAGGGAATGATTCATTTCATGGGGAAGAGAAGTTGAGATAGGCTTCCCAGAGGATGTGACATTTAATTTAGATCTTAAAATTTGAATAGAAATGTGTTAAATAGATGATGAGGAAGAGGATGCTAGATTACAGGGAACAACTTGAACAAAGGCATAGAGATCAAAATAAAAAGTTTAGTTTATTTGTGGGAAAATCAGGTAGGAAGCACGGTAGGAAATGAGACAGGTATGTAAATTGGGACAGGCTGAAGGGCTGGGACACCATCCTGCAGGTTTACCATGTCTAATATGGTAGCACTAGATAGGTATAGCTCTTTACATATGAAGCAATTAAAATGAAAACTTCTGTTCCTCAGTTATACTACTGTATTTCAATATTCAATAGCTCATGTGGCTAGTAGCTGCCATATTGCATGGAACAGCTATAGACCATTTTTATCATCTCAGAAAAATTTATGGATAGTGCTGTTGTATATGATGTACAGTGAGAAATGGGTTCTGAGGGGATAGTCACAGGTAGATTTGTCTGTTATGTGTAAAATGGGTTTGCCATGGGTACAAGAAGAGGCAAGGAAAACAGTGAGGAAGGCATTGCAACACTCTCGACAAGAGATGATGAGAACCAGACTTGGAGCAAGGACTGTTCCTACGTGGGAGGGAACCAAGACTACCTTGCTCATAAAGTATCAAGAGACAAAAGACTGTGGTCATCTATGCAGTTTTCCAGTTGGGATCTGATGAGATTTGGGGGAGAAATCAAGGTCATCTTCTGTCATGAGCACCCTTTGGCTTGAAGCCTCAACCCTTAAGCTTCTCTTCTGGCTCTGGAGATATGGGCAAATTCCCAAGTGCATGTGAGCTCCCTGCAGTCTCCCTGCCCCTTCTTGCATCTGTCTTGTTGTGCCATTGGATCTTAACTCAGATGCTATCTCATTTGGCCCCTTCCCACCATGGTGAAGTTTGGAATAAGAGGATTATGTGTCCAGCCAACATGTCTGTTTTGCTTCAAGTGTCTGGGTTCCATGGTTATAACACTGTAATGGATACTGCAGAAAGGCAGTGGCAGATTGGATGATAAGATGCGATTCCTTGTCTCCTCCCTGCCTGATAGGATCTCTGTGAACCGTAAACAAATGACTTCCATTCACAGTTGACAGGAGTAAGAGCAGTACTCTGCCTGGGGAGTTGCTGAATGCACTGTGGTAAGGAATGTAGACTATTTCTTAAGAATGCAAAGATACTCTTAGGGAAAGTCCCAGTGCTGTGGGCAGTTTACCCATCCCCCAGAATACAGGGCCTCATGAGGACTCTTCTCAGCAATGCTATGCTGGCTCAGCCTCTTACATCATAGACAGTTCTTGCTGTCTCTATATATGGCGATCCTGTTCCTGTCCAATGAGGAATGTTAAAGAGCACATGGGGGAAATGCACCCCTATAGAGAGAAAGAAATATTCTGATGGTGTAACACTAATTTTCTAAAACAATACTCATTCTTCAAGGCCCATCTCAAACACTAACACTTTGTGAAATCTTCAAATGCCTAATCTGCTCAAACAAAATCTTCATACAAACCTCTGTTTGGCACACACCAGCTCTAGTTCCTGCCTGCCTCCCTACATAATGAGCATTTCTGAGCAGGGTTTGGCCTAAGTCAGGTTTGTACCTAAAAGACCTGCCCAGAATTCCATTCTGTAAAGGTTCACAAAATTGTACAAATTATCATGCATCATCTCCAGTATATCTGAGGGAAAACATATAAGAAAACATCTAGGAAAGCATTCAAGTAAGAACATATTCATTTATTTTTGGTATTATTGTTTTATCATTCCTTTTCTTTTTTTCTTTTCTTTTTCTTTCTTTCTTTCTTTCTCTCTCTCTCTCTCTTTCTTTTCTTTCTTTCTTTCTTTCTTTCTTTCTTTCTTTCTTTCTTTCTTTCTTTCTTTCTTTCTTTCTTTCTTTCTCCCTTCCTTCCTTCCTTCCTTCCTTCCTTCCTTCCTTCCTTCCTTCCTTCCTTTCTTTCTTTCTTTCTTTCTTTCTTTCTTTCTTTCTTTCTTTCTTTCTTTCTTTCTTTCTTTCTTCCTTTCTTTCATTTATGCATTTACTCCATTACTATACGGACATTTACCTAGCCCCTATTGATAGCCAAATGTTCAGTGCATAGAGGGATTAGCAAAATGAAGAGTTTAGAAACTCATGGGGTATGCAACACTTTAAGTAAGTAATGATATCCATGTAGGAACTGCTCTGCTGGAGGGATGTGCCAACTGCAGGTGAAGGAGAGCAGAGAGAAGCACTCGCTCTGTTCAGTGAGGAGCACAAACCCTGGGCTTGAAACCCTGGCTCCATAATTAGTAGCTGGGTAGCTTTGGGCACTTTGTCCCTCTGAACCTCAGTATCCTCATCTTTGAAGTGGACAGAGATTTTGTAAGAAAAAATACAATAATATTTACAAAAGTCTTTGATCAGGATTGTTTCTACCTTCTCTTTGTTGGAAGATGTACGTGACTAAATGTGTTAAGGAACTTGCAGCCAAAGCAGGGTGCTCAGAGGTCTCTGATAACATTTTAGATGATTCAGTCCTTGGCCAGAGAGCTTTCTCCTAGATTTGGCTTCCAGAAGTTAAACAATGTGAATCTGACTATTCTACTTTCCTGTGAGACTTGACTAATCAGAAAGCTATACATTTTGGGGGCCGGAATTGGTGAGTAATTTTTTGTAGGCTTTCATTGTAAACATATTGAGACACAAGGTTCTAAAGGGGCCATAGAAATTTATTGAAAGGTGTACATTGATATTCTCCACCGAAAGTAGATACATACCCAGATCCTAATTGGGATTACTGTCATCATCATTAAGTCAATAGGGAGTTGGTATTATAATTATTGCAAAAGGTAGTTATTGATGTTTAGAATGTTGGTCAAAACAATGAAGACATGCCCCTGCCACAAAGAATCTGTATCTTCAGAGAGACACGATAATAAAACTCAGAGATACTAACCAGTTAAACAATACTGTTGTTATCTTTCCTCCTGTGGAGTAAAGAAAGGACTGTCTGGTTTATATGCTCACTGGCTCCTCCCTTCACTTAGAATGAGAACCAATTAGAAGCCATGTCAAGTTTTGATAATTGTCTCAAAGAGTCAGGATGGGGTCATTGGCAAGAGAGGGAAAATTCCTCACTAACTTTTCTCTCTGCAGCTATTCTTGCTCCTTGCTGTTTGAGAAGAAACATCTTGGACAATGAATAATCCCTCTATTAAAAAGCTCTAATTTCTAAACCACTGACTGAGATCAAGCCCTGGCTGGTTTAGCTCAGTGGATTGAGCGTCAGCCTGCGAGCTAAGTGTCGCTGGTTCGATCTTCCAGTCAGGGTACATCAGAGAAGGAAAACTCTGATTCCAAAAAACCTCCGCTGCCTTGTGGCATACCTCTTCAGGGGAAAGGCTAAGGGAGTAAACCCCGACAGAAAATCCGGAGCCGGAGTCCCTAAGGCGGTTTGACGTTGTAGTCCGGCAACTCCTGCGGCGCACCTGAAGCCAAGCTGTATCGACTCCGTCTTTCCCTTGGACCCTTCAGCTGCGAAGAGAGGGGGGGTCTGCTGCATGGGCAACAGCAGACCCTCCATATCACCCTGCCCAGGCTCTGTAGCTTCAGCGTCATCACAAGATGTCGATTCAACACGGGAGGAGACAGATATCATGTCACTCCCGAGTCGGACTGCACAGCCATTCTCAGCGGTGCAGATAGACTCTTAAGAAGCTACACCATCGTCTCTCGAGACGGACGGCTGCCGACGACGACGACGACAACGACTGAGATCAATTAACTCTTCTGGAACACACTTGGAAATTGCTACCCCTCCACAAAGTTATTTAAAAGGAAGAAGGAAGGAAATAATATTTAATGGACACTGCTCTTCAAAACAATGGATGATCTTTGTATTTCATTTAAGAAATCAGAAGCTTTTTATTTTTAATACGTGTGGGAAAGCAATGGTAGGTTCCTTTATTAGCCCATCTTGATTTTAAGTTATAGAAATCTAACTTGAAATAATTTAAGTGAAAGTATTTCTTGGCTTATATAACCATGAGGAAGATATGGCTTAGAAATGATTTGAAGGTGTGGAATATATTTTATTTCTCTATCGCTAGTGTCTTCTCTAGTGTGTTGAGCGGGACTGTATTAGTAAGGCAGGGTATTCTGGAGACTTAGTGAATGAACCTGTATTGGTAGAGCAACCAGATAAAACCTTTATGTTTCCAATCACATGTCTCTGGACATGAATTTAATTGAATTGATGGTTGAATCTCTAAATCTCTTCTGCCAAGATTTCTACCCTCTGCTTAAGTACGTCCTTCATAAGAAATTCATTCCCTTCCAAGACAGCTAAATTTCTCTCCTGAGATAATTTTTAGAGCCCCTTTACTTCCTCAGTCCAGTCAGCTCCATTACTTCAATATATATTTTCAGTTGTACCATCATGCATCATTCATATTATTCAGACTAGAACTTTCAATGCTTAATTTATACTCACTGATTCAGTTCACTTTGATTCAACCAAATTTTGCTGAGCACCTCCTGAGTATGTAGAACTCAGCTAGGTTCTGGGACACAAAAGTGAGTACAGTATAGTCATTGCTGTCAAGATTTTATGCCATAAGGGGCACCCAAATATACAAGGAAAATCTTGGATAACTTCAAGAAAGATATTCACAGCAACACACTCATCGTAGGGGATTTTAACACCACATTGTCAAAACTGAATAGATATTCCAAGCAGAGAATCAGCAGGCATATATGTGGCACTAAATAACACTCTCGATCAAATGGACTTAACTGATATATACAGAACCTTTCGTCCCAAGGAAGCAAAATATACATTCTTTCCAAATACACATAGAGCATTTTCAAAGATAGACCACATAATAGGACACAAAGCAAACCTCAGCAAACTTAAGAAAACTGAAATCATATCAGGTATCTTCTCGGATCAAAATGGCTTGAAAGTAGAAACCAACCTCAAAGCAGACAAAAGCCATGGACCGGATGGCTTCATAGGCGAATTTTACCAAACATTTAAAGAAGAACTAACTCCTGTCCTTCATTTTTTAAAATCATTTTTATTTTTTTAAATTATTTATTTGTTTATTGTTTTTCCATTACAGTTGTCCCACTTTCTCCCCCATTGCTCCCCCCCACCCAGCTTGCCCCTTCTCCCACAGTCAATCCCCACCTCATTGTACACATCCATGGGTTATTTATACTAGTTCCTTTACTAAATCCTTCCCGTACTTACTCCTCTTCTCTCCCTCCCCATATCCTTCTCAAACTATTACAAAAAAATTCAAAAAGAGGAAAGGCTCTCAATCTTTTTTTATGAGGCAAGTGTTATCCTAATTCAAAAACCAGGTAAAGAGACAAGAAAGAAAACTATGGGTTACTGTCGCTGATGACCATAGATGCTAAAATCCTCAACAAAATATTGGCAAACTTGATCCAGCAATACATTAAAAGGACCGTATACCATGATCAAGTGGGATTCATCCCAAGTATGCAAGGATGGTATAATATTCATAAATCAATAAGCATAATACACCACATAAACAAAGTGAGAGACAAAAGTCATCACATGATCATATCAATAGGTACTGAAAAAGCATTTGATAAAGCACAGAACCCATTTATGATAAAAACAGTAAAGTGGGAGTATACCAAGGGAGCATATCTCAACATAATAAAGGCCGTATATGAGAAACCTACAGCCAACATCATACTCAACAGGCAAAAACTAAAAGCTTTCCCCCTAAGATCAGGAACAAGACAAGGGTATCCACTTTCACCACTTTTTTTCAACATAGTATTGGAAGTTCTAGCCACAGCAATTAGAGAAGAAAAAGAAATAAAAGGCATCCATATTGGAAAGGAGGAAGTAAAACTGTCATTTGCAGATGACATGATAGTGTACATAGAAAAACCTATAGGCTCCATCAAAAAACTACTTGACCTTATAAATTAATTTGGCAAAAAAGTGGGATATAAAGTCAATACTCAGAAATTGAAGGCATTTTTGTACACCAACAATGAAATGTCAGAAACTGAAACTAGGGAAAAACCTCATTACTCTAGCAACAAGAAAAATAAAGTACCTAGGAATAAACTTAACCAAGGAAGTAAAAGACCTATACATGGAGAACTATAGAACACTAAAGAAAGAACTTAAGGAAAATACAAATAAATTGAAGCATATACTGTGTTCATGGATGGGAAGAATTAACATCATTAAAATGTCCATACTACCCAAAGCAATCATAGATTCAACACAATCCCTATTAAAATACCAATGGCGTATTTCACAGATCTAGAACAAATATTTCAGAATTTTATATGGAACCCAAAACAACACTGGATAACCTCAACAATCTTGAGAAAGAAGAACAAAGTAGTAGGGATCACAATACCTGATATCAAATTATATTACAAGGCCGCTGTATTCTGAACAGTCTGGTACTGGCATAAGAACAGACCCATAGATCAATGGAACAGAACAGAGAGCCCAGAAATAAACCCATGTCTCTGTGGTCAATTAATATTTGACAAAAAGGGCATGACCATAAAACGGAGTAAAGATAGCCTCTTCAATAAGTGCTGTTGGGAGATTGGAGATCTGGACAGGTACATGCAAAGAAAATGAAACTAGACCACGAACTTACAACATACACCAGAATAAACTCAAGATGGATAAAGACTTAAATACAAGTTGTGACACCATAAAAGTCCTAGAGGAAAGCATAGGCAGTAAAATTTCAGATATCCCATGCAGCAATATTTGCACTGATATACCTTCTAGGGCAAGGGAAATGAAAAAATAAACAAATGGGACTACATCAAATTAAAAAGCTTCTGAATGGCCAAAGAAAACATCATCAAAATGAAAAGGGATCCAACTGTATGAGAAAACGTATTTACCAATGATACCTCAGAAAAAGGTTTGATCTCCAAAATATATAAAGAACTCATATGACTGAACACCAGGAAAACAAACAATCCAATTAAAAAATGGTCAAAGGATCTGAATAGACACTTCTCCAAGGAAGACATACAGGTAATCCATAGACATGTGAAAGAATGCTCAACATCACTAGCCATCAGAGAGATGCAAATTAAAACCACAGTGGGATACCTCCTCACACCAGTCAGAATGGCCATCATCAACAAATCAGTGCTGGCATGGACATGGAGAAAAGAGAACCCTAGTGCACTATTGGTGGGAATGCAAACTGGTGCAACCACTGTGGAAAACAGTATGGAATTTCCTCAGAAAACTGAAAATAGAACTGCCTTTTGATCCAGTGATTTCACTGGTAGGATGATACTCTAAAAATCCTGAAACACCAATTCAAAAGAACCTATGCACCCCTATGTTAATAGCAGCTTTATTTACAACAGCCAAATGCTGGAAATAGCCTAACTACCCATCAGTAAATGAGTGTATCAAAAACTGGTACATTTACACAATGGAATACTACTCAGCAGAAAGAAAAAAAGGAACTCCTACCTTTGCACAACAGCATGGATGGAACTGGAGGATATTGTGCTAAGTGAGATAAGCCAGGCAGTGAAATACAAATACCATATGATCTCACCTATAAGAGAAACCTAATGAACAAAACAAACAAGTGAGCAAAATAGAACCTGAGGCAGGGAAACAAGGAACAGACTGACAGTGACCAGAGGGAAGGAGGGAGGGGCAAAGGGTAGAAAGAAGGGGAAGGGGCGAGTCAAGGCACTATATAAATGACCCATGGACATGGACAACAGGGTGGGGATGGACTATGGGAGCAGGGGCTGGGGGGAGGGGGGGCGGGGCAGTGGAGGGACAACTATAATAGAACAACAATAAAATATTTTTTAAAAAAATTTTGTGCCATAGAATGTGTCGAGGATATAATTGTTTTTAAAAATCATATGCACTTTTGGACAAACAGAAGTGTATACAAAGTATAAGGGAGGAAGTGGCGAAGCATCTTCTAGGTACCGGGAACACAGCAATAAATAGAATATTATCACTGTCCTCTAGAAGCTTCAGAACTAGTAAGAAGATAGAATCATTATTCATTTTAATAAATTTGCTGTTACATTAATTATAACGAGCAATAGTATACTGATATTAATATATTGTTTACATTATATAAAATAATAATACTATCAAAATGTTATCATAATAAAATCATTGGTGATTAAGACTATGATGATATTATATATTGTTCATATTAACTATTATATAACTATAACACTTATATCAATATATCAATATAAAACTATTTATATATAATATAAGGGAGTGGTCACTTCCATCACCGGGGAAGGGGGCGAAGGTGGAGGAGGCTTCACAAAATCCTGAAAGTCTATCACTTCCCCTTTCAGACATCCTGCCACTACCTCAAAGTCCCCTCTCCACATTTCCTCCTTTGCTTTCTATGGCTGACTCCTGCTATTTGCTTAGTTAGAAGAAAAAAAAAGAAAAAAAAACAAAACAAGGATGTGCTGGTAGCATTCCTTGTGATGTCGTCTATGCGATGAATATGAATATATGCATTTTCTCTGAGTTATTTCTCCAGGGGGAGTTTCCTGCAAATGGGCAGCCAGCTCCCCTGGCCAGAGGAAGTGTGGTGCAGCCCTAACCGTTTCTCATGGGAGCAGGGATCTCTCTCAGAGGCTGCCCCGCATCTGGATAATTGGGCCTGGTTTTCACATCCCCTGGATTTGAGTATCATGGGGCTGGGCAGGGCTGAGAGAGGCCATGAGGACAACATCCTATTGTTTTTTTTAAAATTTTTCCAGAGCTAACGGGTCTACAACTTTCTTCAAGATGTTTTGTAGTCTCTCATTATTATTTAAAGCAGGCAGTTCTTCCTAAGTGGTGCAGTTGGTATGTGAGGTGGAAAATGCATTTGTCATGCTGAACTCTCCCTTGATTAGCAGGGTGTTTATCCTTGATCCCTGCCACTAAATATGAGGAGAGCCCCCCACCAGCCATTGAGACATTTCCAACACCTACCCACAGGGGAACCATTTCATTTCTAATTTAAACCATTGGATGATGTCACCCAATTTGGTTTCAATTGAGTTTCAATTATTGATTCACTCATGTAAACCTTACAAGAACAAAGCACCTGATTCTTTTGTGCACCTGTAATTGTTATGCACTGCGAGGGCTGCAGAGAAGAGAAAGATACCTACTGAGATCTTACCCCAACTACAAAGAAAAGATGTACACACGTATTATGCTCTTTATTCACTAATTTGAAAACACTCGCTGAATAGCTGTTTACCCTGTGTCAGGGCCTATAACTCAGCCACTGTCCCATATATACAGGACGGAATGGAGTGCAAGCACCCCATGAACTCAGGGGAGAGAGCATCCTTCCCAGTGGGGGTCTGGAGGCTTCCTGGAAGTAGTGGTTCAGGTAATACTTGGAAAGATTTGAGTAGATAAGAGATTGGTGATGCCCAGGGTCCAACAACCCAAGAGATGGAAGTGAGATGGCAGGTGACCTACCTTGACCAGAGTGACAAGGGAGAACATGTGTGAAAAAGGCATCAGGAAACGTGAGAATAAAGGGCTTGAACTCTAGGGAAGTTTGGTGGCCAGTGAAGGCATTCTAAAAGGCATACTTATCCCAGGTCCTGAGGGTTCACGTACTTGAAAGCATGTCTCAGGCTTCCTCCGCCCCCACGCTCCTGTTCTCACCCACAGCACACGCATGCACGTGTACCCAGGCATTCACACACCTTTGCTCCTTTTCAGGGTAAAATATCCTTTGTCCACTTATTCTCACAGGAACCATCAAGGGGATTTTATGTGGCCAGCACTGTGACTTGCCTGAATCGAATTTGCATCTAGTTTGGGCAGGCTCACTCCAGCTCACAAGAGGCCCCAGCACTTCCCAGTGTCCACTGTTAACACTTCCCTTGGTGCTCTTGGGGCTGAAACTCCTGTGCTTGACCTTCATGGCCTCCTATTCTCATGCCTCCATCGACTTTGCCTCCTCATCTTCTGCAGGTGCCCTTGCGCACCCTCACCCCACCCTCCTAAGCTGCACCGTTCGATGTCACTCCCCTCTGCCTGGTTTTCATGACCAATTCCTGTTCTTTCAGTTCTTAAGTCACACCCCACCTCCTCTGTGAGGTCCTCCCTGCGCCTCCAACACCAGTTAAATGCCATCCACCTACCATCCCCTATCCCGTCCTGATTTCTTTCAGTTGAGACCCCAGCCCACATCTCGATGCTCTTTTAAAATACCCAGCCCTTTTTATGCTTTTTAACATTTATTGTCTGAATTGTTCATCTGACTGCGTAGCACACATTGTTGTACAGTTTTATTTTTATATATAGACAAATTACACTCCCCATTGCTCTCCAGCCGTGCTGACCACTTTCCAGTTCCATCCTACCCCAGTGCCTTTGCGTCCTTTCCCTTTCCCAGAATGCAATTCCCACCTTCACCCTCTGCCACCCAACCCTTCCCCTGACCTCCCTTCACTAAATTATCCCCTACTGTTCTTCCATATCTCAGCCCAGTGATCATTTTCTCAGAAAGCCAGACTTCTCTGAGTAATACAGATCAATTTCATGTATTATCTGTTTCACTGCACCAGTATCTGCTCCTTTGCATTCATCTGGGTATCTTTTCGATTAGATGTATCTGTTCCAATAAATTGTCAGCTCAAGTAGGCAAGACACAGTAGTCCCTCTCTATATCATGGCCTCACTGTATCGCGGGATTTTTAAAAATATTATATTTAATTATTTGTAGCAGATTTTTCACTATATCATGGAATTTTGTGGTACTGTATACATATGTTGTTAAAGTTATGTGGGTTTAAGAGTGTAGAATAAACCTAAGGTTCCTACTTTGCAGGGGGGTCTAGAAGGTAATACCCACGATAAGTGAGGGAATACTACTATATTTGGTCTTGCTCACCATTGTTGCTGCTCCAGCATTCACCATGTAGCTGTCCCAGTGGCTCAGAGGCTCTTGGTTACCAAATATATACATGAATGAAGAGGCGAGCTTTCTAGGGTGTGAAACCTAATGTATCATGCCTTGGGATTTACGTGATCTCTACCTTCCGTGATTGATAAGTGACAAGAAATATTGACTAGAAGAGCTTTTTAACTCTAACCTATTCTTAGCCTGGAAAGTTCTAGTCAAGAAAAAAAAGTGGCAATTTTTGTTTTTAGGCTAGACGTTGAAAATGTAGGTTTTGAGAGAATTTTATTTTTCTTCAACGTTGAGACTTGCTGCACGCATGAGACTTTACACACAGGCTTGGCTCCAAAAGGATGCTGTAACTGACTCATCAGGAGAGATTTAAAAATGTGGTTTCTAATCAACTCATCTGTGGAGCTATCGGGTGCTTCCTATGATTTCTATGGTAATTAAGATTCCGCCATGAGATATCGGTCATTAGAAGCTTTTCTCATAATCCTGTCAGTCCTCCTGGAAGTAGAAACTCTTTTAAGCCATCATTTAGCCACACCGATTTATTCAAATCAAATGACCTGAGGCCACAATTAGGATTCCATACTGACGACTTGTTTTCTGGTAACTCCTTTTCTCTGGAGGCCAGAGACAGAATTTACAATTATTAAGATCAAGACTTATTTGTACATATTTACAAATGTGGAAGCAAAATGTACTATCAGCCAAAAAACTAGCTGTCCTTGAACTCTGTAGCCATGGTTCACCTCTCTGTAGCAGCCATCTGAAGGTCTTTGGCCAGAAGAAGTGAAAACTTAGGAAGCTAGGGTTCAGTTCTCCCCTAAGGCTGCTGAGCAAACTCATGACTGACCATCCCATTCTGTGAGGGGCAGAAGATGCTGGCTTGAGCTGTGGCCTTCAATCAATGACAGAGGATTCTGGACAGAAGGAGGGGCCACATTACCCAGTAACTACCCTTCTGCCTGCCAAGCAGCAGCAACAGGGCCCAGGGAAATGCCAATATCAGAACAAATAAGCAGACTAACATAGCACAGTTCCTCTCCATGCCACAAGGGCCAGGACGCATCCTCTGTATCTCTCTGGACTCAGATTCCCCTGCCCATCTTCTTCCCCTGGGCCCCTTATGTCTTTCTCCTCAGCAGCGGTATCTCCTGGACATCTTGTCTTCTTTGTGATTATAGCCTGCAAACCTGGCTGTATTCATTCTCCAGTATTCACAAGGACCAAACATCCTACGCATTCTTCCCGGCACCCCCCAGGTGCACTCCATGCAAAGAATCCTCCTCATTGTATCTAATCCTAGAGGCATTCTTCAGCCATACTGGCTGGATGTGAAAGGGGTGGGAGACGTCCACCATGCTGTCACAGATGGAAGGGCTGACCCTTCCACGCTGATGATATGGAATCTTCCCTCCAAACCAACTTATGGTAGTCAAGGTGATCTTTCAGAAATAGATCCTACTCTCCCCTTTTGAATGTTAGATGTTTCCATGATGTATAAATAACAAAACCCAAGCTCTTTAATAGAGGCGGATTTAATGGCAGGTGCACTGGGCATGCGCCCTGGGCCCCGACTTCTGAAGGGCCCCGCAAAACCCCAACTTTACACTTTTTTCTAATGACACTAAGTTTGGTTTCATCACTACACTGCATAAAATATGGTTAACATGTATTTTTATTTTCCCTGTCTCTTTTTTTTTTAAGGGGTCCAATATTTTCTTTTGCAACTGGGGCCTTAACGGTCCTTAATCGGCCTCTGCTCTTTAAGCTAGCAGCATTCATGAACCTTTATCCTTTCCTCCCAGTGTCACATCTGTCATTCTCCCCAACCCTCCCATCCTACACTCCCACACATCAATTGTCTCCATGGTCCCTGCCATGGGCAACCTTTTCCTTGCCTCTCTGTGCTTTGATAATGCTGTTCTACCTGCCTTAAATAGACTTACACTTGCACAGAGGTGGGCAAAACTAGGTTTACAGTTGTGACTGTGTAAAACACAGTTTATTCTTGTATTGTTATTGATTAGTTATTATATTATTTTCCATACAAACCACTATAAACCTACTTTTTCCCACTTTGTGTATCTCCACGTGGAAAACATTTCTGCCTTCAAGACACAGGTATCACACCCTCTGCCTTCCTCTCTTCCATACCCTCTTCATTTCCAGATGTAAGGATTACTTTTTCTGTGCTCTTACAGCTTCTAGTTCCATCTCTAATTAGTTTCTAAATTTCCACTGGGAAAAAGAAGAACCTGAGGTATCAGATACAAGTATGGAGCCTGAAAGCCAAAATCAAGTTTATCAGGATGATGAGGAGAGAAAGACTCGAGTGTATGGTCACACCAACCATTGAGTATGAATGAAATGGAAGTATGAAGGACTGTACCCAGGTTCAAAGTCCTATTTAAGAGTAAGGGCAAAGGGTTCGATCCAAGGAGGCCACATAGACAGGGAGAAACCAGATATCCTGGAGCTAGACAAGAACAGGGAACTGTACAAAATACTGTGGAAATATGGAGGTTGGAAGGAAACTATTCTATTCGTGGGGTTTGGTCAAGGTCAGCTTTCACTGAGGAGATGACATTTGAACTGAATTTTGATGAACTTCTGCTTGTCAGTATCAAAAGGAAGAAAGGGTAGCCCAAGCCTTTGTCATCAGCGTTCCCAGCACAAGGGAGATAAATAAATTCACACCAGAGAGTGAGGTTAGAGCAGCCCCACTCATTTTCTGTAGAAATGTTATCACTGTGTTATGCAGTTTTGATAATCATTTGCAATTTGTCAGAAAATTATATGGAAATAATGATAAAAATTATCTAGGGTTTTTCATCAAGCTGATTCATAATCATGCTAACTTAAGCTCACAGATTCAGGCAAGTTTATAAACTCTGATTTCAGAATCATCATGAGGAACCTGTTGGGTCATTCTCTGATAAAGATAGTATCTACTATTTATACAGAGATTTTATATAAGATTATCAGCTGGCACTTTCAGTGTACTGTATTTTGTGTTCTCTAGATATAATCCTATTTAATCCTCATAGAAAATCTATTATTATCCACTATTATTCACATTTTTCAGATAATAAAACTGAGGCATAGAGACAAATACAAAACTCACCCAAGATTGTATAACATAAACATTTGAAGTTGACAGTAAGAGTCCAAGCTGTTATTTGTCTAAATCCCATCCCCTTAGCCACTTCTGAATAAGAGTGGGTAGATTTCATTAAGAAAATTCTTTGGCGAGAACTGTTCCAATGCTAAGTTGTTTTCAACTCAAGACAAATGATGGGACTTCAACAGGACCACTTAGAGAACTTTGAAATGTTTGGTTGATGCAGAAATTGGTGTGCCTCCCGCCTGGGGAATCTAGCAAGTGAGAGACTTAAGAGCCAGAAGATCATGTTTGCTTCAGCATCAGTCTGCTTTCCCAGGTTGTTAGAGCAAAGAGAGCTATGGGCCATATGGGAGAGGGTATTCTGTGAGTGTGGGAATGGTGTGGAGGTGGAGCACATATCAGTGGTGTCATTCTGAGCAGTGGTATAGAAACTAGTGGTGGTGGTGGTGGTGGTGGTGGTGTTGGGAGGCTGGGACCATCTAGAATCCTCGGACTGAGAAAAGAGTTGAAAGGAGCCATTTACAAGAGTGCTATGTCCACCCCAATCTAGAAACAGCGAAATAGAGGAGCCTAGGGAGGACTCTCTAAAAATCAATAAAAATCTAGACATTCTCCTGGTCCAGAGAGCCTAGAGACAGCTTAGAATGGAATTTGTTCAAGTAACAATTTACCTGTCCTTTTATCTACCCTTCTTCTTTCTCCTCAACCAGAGATCTTGGTAGAAACAAAATAGAAACCAGCAAAGGAATTAATGGGGAGGATAAAGTTGGAAGTATAGTTGGAGGATGGAAGGCAGATAAACAGAAAAGGCAACATGCCCTTTATTCCATTGTAGGCTTCAGACACAAACATCTCAAAATGGAATGGGGAGATAGTATTACACTGAGTCATTAAGATTTATTTCTGGAAGTGGACACATTAGGATTTTGGAATTGAGATTGTGGTTTTAAAATGAGGGCCTGGTGCCCTCTGACCTATAAGGAAGTGAACAGTGCCTTCCATGCAGCAGATATAATCATCCCGCTGGCCCTTCTCAAAGGTAGTGTGGGAGCTAAAATGAAAGAACATACCTTCAGCAGGCTCAGGGTTTTCAAAATCTAATGATGAAAAGATATATCAGGCAAATGTAAACCTCATGAAATCTGGAATGCCAGTCTTAAAAACTGAAGGATTCTATTTGAGATGATTACAAATCTCTGGAGATGGCTAGTAGTGATGGTTGTACAACAATATGAATGCATTTAATGCGCTGAATTGTATACTTGAAAATAGTTGAAATGGTAAATATTGTATCTATGTGTATTTTGCCATCATGAGCACATATGACCCTATAGGATAGCCTCCAAAAATATAAAGCAGCAAATTGTAAAACTGGTGAGAAATAGATAAATCAGCAAATATATTAAGAGGTTTTTCTAACACATCCTCTCAAGACACAACAGATTGAATAGCCAAAAATAAACATATAATAAATTATCTGAATGTTATAAATTCAAAAATGGGTTAAAAATATATCTTATATTTAAGTAAGGCTTTCTGGCAATGGGAGCATGTTTCAGCATCAGATAATCAATCAATATAAATTTTTCATATTAATAGACCAAAGAAGAATTTCATATGATTACTTCATGGATGAAGAATTACAATTATTTATTCAAAAATGATCTGATGAAGTTTAATGTCCAGTAATGATAACAAAACAAGAGAAGATAAACACAGCTCTTAGCATACCAGGGATAATGGGTTTATACAAAAAAATCTATTGCAAACATTACACTCAATGGAAAAACTAGATACATTATCTTGAAGATCAGATGCAGGTCAAGGATGTCTACTGTCGCTGCTACTATTTAAGACAGAGTAGAACTTCAGAATAGAGGGGAGGCCTTCTTGGACACGATCAGTTGGTTTTCAGAAAGTACTTTTCTCCCTTTCTTTTTTTTCTCTACTTCTTTATTCCTTGAACTACTATTATTGACATATTGGCAGTTCCATTTCTATTTTCCACCTCCCTTGGCCTTTTTAAAAAAAAAATTTCCCCCTCTCCCTTTAGTTTTGGAAGGAATCTGATTCTTAGGCGCACTAAATCCTTCTTCCCTTGTATTCGTTCTGATAATTTTCCCCAATAGATTTGTTTCATATCTTATTTTTTTAACTATTGTATATTTTTATTCCTAAAATTATTACTTGGAATTTTGTAACTTATTTGCATTTCATATTACCAATATTCTTTGTTCTTTGAGTATATGTTTATGAATATTTTAAATTCTTGTCCTCCCTGTAATTCTATTTTATGTATAATGAATGTTGTCTTCTTTTATACTAGTCATACCCATGTAGTAATTTTGGCCTGTGTGTTCACGTTCCCCTAGATAATCACCATTTATTCTGTAAGGTGTTTTGAGGAGATGGTTGGAAACATAGATCCACATGGGTGTCCCTCCAAGTGAGTATAAGAAGGGAGGTTGCCCCTCCTCTTTGCTTTGAATGCCTCGTACTGTCAAGGATTCTTCTTTGAGAAAAGGAGTCCTGGGAGGAGACCACTTGTTTAAGTTGCAGTAATTGGGCCCTGTAGACAGAGGAGGCAGGAAGGAAGGAATGTCCAAGGACAGCTGGTTAGCTAGGGCCTGCTTCATCCTCCCTCTTCCCCAAGATGCCTCTTCCAAGTCATCAATGGCTCCACCAAGTTTCTTCAAGAATTGACAGACCTCTTTCAGCTGCTGTGGGTGAGCTGTAACCCTCAGAAGGGCTTTACACGGTATTCATACAGAGACTCAGGAGGCCAGTTTCTCATGTATAAAGGATTAGAAAGTTAATAGCTTTGAAATCATTCCTCTGTGGTTACAGTTTGTTGTTACACTTTTGCCAAGCCATTTACCTCTTTGAGTCACAGTGTCCTCATCTGTCACACGGAAATAAGAATAGTCCCTCTGATGCCACCACAGGAGGGTCTTCAGGTGAGGTGGCAGTGAGGCTGGGTGAGGGGGTGTTTGGGAAGTGTCCCACACAACTTCCACTCTCTTGGCCTGGCTATACTCCCATATTTTCATGCCTTTGATTCTTCCCTTGGGTGGTGGAATGGTGTGTCTACTTCTGTGGCAGCACCACAGCTGTCATCATGACCAGTGAGGTAGCAAATCCTATTCCCTGGAAAAAGTGCCGCCATCCATGGATCTGTGTCTTGTCCTCACCTGCTCTCAGGGCTCTGAGGCCTGGTGACTACAGGCTCTGTCTGGGTTCTTTGCTGGCTGGAGGCCCACGCTGCTTACACACATCACCCCATGTCTCAGCAAGCCCGTGACAGAAAGCATTTGCCTGTTATTAATTACTGAGAATCTGTGGGCTGAGAGATCTTATCCATTCACCTCTTCTCCGTGTGTGTGTGTGTGTGTGTGTGTGTGTGTGTGTGTAGAGCAGTGAAATGTAGTGATGGGGGAATTTGGGAGAAGGAGCAAACAAAATGCAGCAGCTACCACCTGCAGTGCTGCAAAATGAAAACAACCCCCTAAGGCAATTACACCAGCACTGCAGGGATCTGTGTGCTAACCTGGATGTGCTCTGGGAGATGCTGGGCCACTTAGTAACTGCCAATCACATGCAAGAGAACCCTAAGGAAACTGCTGTGTGTTTATGTAGAAGTTACTGCAAAGAGCAAAAATAATGGCACTCTCTCCTCTTCTCCATTTTTTTTTTTTTTAATAAAATGAGTTATTTGCTGTTAATGCAGTATAAGATAATTAAAAGAGAGTAGACTTTGGAGTCAGAAGTCCTGAGTTTGAATCCTAATTCTGTCACTGAGTAGCTGTATACCTTTAGACCAAAAAATGTAATCTTCCTAAAGATCAATTGTCCTTACTTAGAAACTGTGACAATAATAATTAATATGCTGTGGAGTTGTTGAGATAAGTGAAATACATTATGACATAAAATCAAAACTAGATGATAAATGTAAATAAATGTTAGAGACTATAAGGAGCTTTGAAGATAGATGTTGGCTGTCACCAGTATCAGTGGCTTAGTCCTCAGTGAGATGGAAACTTTAGTAATTAGATTTGTTTGATGGTAATTGTGCTGGGGTGACCACTAAACTCTGCATTGCTGAATGCATCCTTCAGGTTCCAGAACATATGTATCTTCCCTTGAGCGCATAAAACAGAACTAATATTTTTTGAGAGACAACTATATACTAGGCACATGAATCCCTCCACTACAACTGTACACAAGAGGGTTGTAGTCAACCTCCAATATGGGCCCCAAGGATCCTGTCTTCTGCTATTCACACCCTTGTGTCGCCCCCTCCCACACTGCGCTAGCATTGGTCTTCATGACGAGTAGAATATGTCAGGAATGGTGGTATGTCACTTCCAGGTTAGATAACAATAGAGCCTGTGGCTTCCATCTTGGGTGCTACCTCATTGTCCCTATCAGGTCTTGCAGTTTGGCGGAAACCAACTGCCCCACTGTGAGAAGCTCATGCGTGAGTAACTGAGACCCCTTCCAACAACCCTGTGAGTGAACATGGAAGGGCATCTTCCAGCCCCAGTCAAGCCTTCAGATAATGACAGCCTTAGTAAACAACTTGGTTGCAGCCATCTGAGAGACCTGGAGCTAGAATCACTCAGCTAAGCTACTCCTAGATTCCTGACCCTCAGAAACTATGAGATAATAAATGTTTGTTGTCTTCAGCAACTAAGTCTTGAGTTAATTTGTTGTGTAACAATAGATAACTGGTTATGGAGGTAGGATCATTTCTCTTTTATAGATGAGAAAACTACTAATTAGAGAGGCTGAGTAATTTTTTCCAAGGTCATATAGTTAAAAGTAATGAATTTGAACCAGGTCTTTTTTACTTTAAAACAGCATGTTCTTACTACTAAATACGCTGCCTTCTAACAATGGAAATGCATTATTATCCTGAACAGGGAAAAATAACCATAAAATTTAGGCTTTTAAACATTTAAAGACATTCTTTTCATATATAATTTTTATGATTGCTCTAACTGATGCCTCGAAGAATTATTTTGACTGGTGAGTATCACAAGCCGAATATAAAACAGACTTGGTTGGGAGGAAGGAAAGAATAAATTCCTTTTTACACAAATGTCTTGCTACCCACTGAATGCCACCTTGTGGGGATAAAACTGAATATAATTGGCATGGTTCCTGTTCCCATTGTGCTCCCTGTCTGCTGTTGAAAATAGTTCAATAATTGTAACTGATTAGAAAGTGTAGAATAGTAATTGAGAGCCCTGGAATCTGGCAGGATTTGGTAAAAATCTGCCACTTAGCATCTATGTGATCTTGGCCAAATGAGTAATTGCTTACTATGCAAAAGACTGTACTAAATTCTTCAAATTCATCATCTCTTCCAGTGTTAAGCTCTTCACACGCATTATCATTCATACCAAGTTCTGAACTCTTTACATGAATTATCCCACTTAATCCTCACAACAATCCTGTGAATAAGTATTATTACTCCACTTTTATGAATTAGCACCTATCTCATTGGATTGCTCAGAGTATTAAAATAGGTAATCCACATAATGAACTTGACCCAGAATCCAGCTCATGGTAAGTGCTGACTGAATGATTGTGACTTAGTGTGGGTTACTCTAAAACCAGGCCCTGAGACAAGATTATGTGTGCCAGTAGTTTATCTGAGAAAGGAGTAAGGAGTTGTGAGAGAGTAACTAAGTGAAGTGACATAGGAAAGGGAAGAAGATAATAAAGAGTGTGTTAATGAGTAGGTTACTTCTGTGGGCAACTGGGGCTCAATCCCACCCAGGACTCCTTGAGATTGTCCCAATACAGGTAGGAAGACGGGCTATTTATCTACCAACTCTTATGCCTCATTGGTTGAGGTTAACCTTGCAGAGCTTGCAGCCTGCCCTCAGTGTTGGTCAAACATGCTCTGTGGTCAAAGAGCATCTTCAAGGAGAGATACAGGAAACTCCTTATTAGAGAAAATGTCTGTAGATAACTCAGAGGTAGGCCCAGACAACATCTGTTATAAGTAACTCATATTAATATTACTGTTAATTGAAGTTAATAATATTACAGAATGATTATTATTATGATAGGACTACGGTATATCTTGTCTTGGAACACAATGAGGGTCACCTTCCATAAGAAAGTTAGGACAAGATTCTCAGAGGTGGGATCAATGGGACATGAATAAAGGTTTGGGGAAGAAAGGAGAACAGAGAAGTGTTCCAGGCAGAGAGAAGCTTGTGTGAGAAGTCTAATCAAGAATCTGGAAAAAGGAGAGCTTATTCTAGAAAATGAAAGAAATTTGGTTGCCTGAATTTAGAGCTGAAAGAAAAGAGCCTTGAGAGTTAGGTCCGGAAAGATCAGGCGACATTACATCAGATCACGCAGGCCCTGTAGGCCATATTGAAGAATTTTGGCTTTACCCCGAGAGCAATGGGAGATCCTTAAAGGATATTGAAGAGATTCATGCGTTTTACCTTTTATTCAAGCCCCTGTAAGAAAAGTGAATCTGTGAAAGGGAAATTTGCAAGCAAAGAGGCAGATTAGAGGAACATTCGTAGTAGCTTAGATGAGAGTTATCATCTAAGGCAAAAAAAAAAAAAAAAAAAAAAAAGATAATGAAGGATTAATGGTGAATATCCATATCTCACAGAGCTTTTGTGGGCCAGGAATTCAGCTTCTCTGAAGGTTCTGGCTCAGGGCTTTTCATGAGGGTGCAGTCAGAAAGCTGACAAGGATGGCAGTCATCTGAAGGCTTGATTGGGACTGGAGAATCTGCTTGCATCACTCACATGCATATTGGCAAGAGATCTCAGTTTTTTGTCATGTGGACTCCCCCACAGGGCTGCTTGACACTGTCATAACATAGCATCTGACTTCCTCCAGAGTGAGTTACCAGAGAGAGACAAAGAGAAAAACAGAGAGAGGATGCTATACCTTTTATGACCTAGTCTCAAAAGCCACACTCTATCATTTCTGAAATAGCCTATTGGTCACCCAGGCCAACCCTATCCTTGGAGGCTGGCTGTGACAGTCTAACCTCAGCCCCTGGTGGTTCACATCTCTCCCACATGCTTACCCTCCCCAAGGCTCCCCAAAATCTCATTCTATTATAGTATTAGAATGAAGTCCAGAATCTTATTATCTAAATCGGGTTTAGGTACAGAGAGAAGGCTTTTTGGGTACATTGCCTTAAGGACAGCTCCTTGAGTGTAGGTCCTCTTGAGTTGAACTCCTGTGAACTAAAGAGAAAAATGATCTGCCCTGTACACAATGATAGGACATGGATAAGATAACTGCTGTAGACACTTCTATTCCAAAAAGTTCACCATAGCAATTCTGAAATCTAGCCAGTAAAATGTTTGAATTTCCTTGTTTAGTACTCAGTCTTGTTCATGCTGAGCAATGGTTCTTGACTCTCATCTTTCTTGGATCTGCGCTATGTTGCCTTGCATTGGCCATGTAGTCCAGACAAGAAATAAATGTGTGTCGCTGAGATTTTAAGGGTTGTTTTTTCATTGCAGCATGACCTAGCCCATCCTGACTGGTAGAGATATCATGGGTGAAAAGGGATCTTAAGTGAAGGTAGAGGAGGAGCCTGCAATGGAAACTGAGAAGTGGCCAGGGAAATAGAAGAAAAACCAACAAACTTCAAGGTTAAAGAAGAGAGTCTTTCAGAAGTGGGGAGTAGTTAACAATAATCAACCAATACCTTTGAGAATGATTCATGCCTTAGGAGTGATTAGGATTTTTAGGTTTAAGTAAAAGATGGGGAAACCATGGAAAGGAGTCATTTCAGTGGAATGAAAAGATCAGAAGTCTGATTATAATTGTTTGAGGAGACAGTAGGAGGTAGAAAACTAGAGGCACTGAGTATTGGCTTTGAAGGGTAGAAGTTGGAAGGACACATGGGTGTTGGGAGGTTTTGTTAAAATGGAGAGGAGAGTGAGCATTTTTAGGCTTATAGAAGGAACAAGTAAAGAAGAAAAGGAAGAAACCAGAGACAAGATGGTGTCCTGAGGAGGCAACAGGGAATGGGATTTACAGCTAGAGAGGAAGGGCATTTAAACACCTTAATAAGAGAGAAAGAAAGGATGGGCCATTTCTCCTAGAAATGCCAGGTGCAGAACAGGAAGGCTGGGGAGGATTTGCTATGTGCAGGCTCTCTGTGGTTGAAGGGCTGTCTGCCCTGGAGGCCCACGGGTGGAAGCTGTGGGAAGAGAGTGGGTCAGGGGGAGAAGTTAGGGAGGGGCTCCCACCTGAAGGGCCTGGAATGGTACATTTAGACTGTGTATAATGGAGATTCCTTTAGGGATTTTAAACAGCATGATGGGACGTCTCTTGTAGACCTTGGTGACGGATTACCTATGAGGGTGAGGGAGGAAGAAGACTCTGACGTTCTAGTCTGGGAAGACCGTAGAGTGTTGATGCTGTTGACCTGCATAGGGACTGCCATGGCAGAAACAGGATGAGACCTTCATTTTGGAAACCCCGGAACATATTCCGAATTGCTGCTAAGCTGGGAAAATGGGTTCCATTTCACTGATGTAAAATAGAGTCAGCAGTTTGGGGCTTCTTGTTAGATGCCTCCAAGGCCACATCTCACCCTGAGCGCCATGTTGCTACTGAAAATGGCTTTCCACTTACTTCATCAATGGATTGGAGATGAGCTTGAAAGGCAACTTTTCCTGCATCTAGATAGTGCCTACCAGAACCAAGGGACAAATGAAATCCCGGCAAAATTATCAGTTTATAAAGATAGAATCACTGACTATTGGAATTGGAAGTCATCTCATAGATGATCTGGCTCTGGTGGCAGTGGGCAGGTATATGACCCTGGGTACATCACTTGCTACCTGAACCTCAGATTCCTCAGTAAAATGGTGATGGGAATGCCTATCTTAAGAGGTTGCTGTAAAGACGAATGGGTTTTCTTTTTCATTATTCATAGTGTTTGCAATGCCATGGGCATTTTTTAAGCATTTTATAAATGTTAACTAATTACACCCTCATAACTGTTGTGTGGTGTGGAACTATTATGTCTTCATTTTAAAATGATAAAAGCGAGGCCAGAGAGGAGAAGGGACTTAGACAAAGCCACCGAGTATTTCAAACGCAGAGCCAGAACGAGCAGTTGGGCCCCCTGACTCTTGGAACTGTGCTTTCCACACTGTGAACTGAAGAAACAGGCCTTTCCCAGCTGCCTCTTCATGTACCTGGGCGTGGCTTGTTTCCAGGATGTGGCTTATGTCTGCGGAAATGCAGGGAACACTGTGATGTTAAAGTGTCACAGAACTTTCTACTAGCGTTTCATAGACATGCTCTCCCCAGGCCTTCAGCCAGGTGGGCGCTAATGCTGCCGGCTCTGCTCCGCAGGGAAACGGACAGCCAGCCCAGAGGCCGGCGGCCCTGCAGCCGCTGTGCGGTGAGGAGTGGCTAGGATTGTGGGACCCCGTGTCGTGGGAGAACCACCATCCAAGGTCTACACTTTCTGATCTTAATCTTAAAAGGCGGCTTGTTTCTGCCTTGTTTCTCGTTTCCTTCATTCACTTGTTTGTTTATTCATTTCTGAGAAGGGCTCCAGCTTCATGGAATCTTGACAGAATTTGAAGCAATTAATATTCTCTGACTTATATATTAGGTAGGAGATACAGTAACACAGGCTCTACTTCTGTCTTCTGTGGAAATGAGCTGTTACCTCAGCTTTTAGAATTAAAACCGCAAGAATCATAGAATCACTGGGGTAGGAAAACTCAGCAGCCCGGAGTCATTATAGTCAACTAAGTGCATATTGTCAGGGTTGTTAAGAACCTTAAACCTCGTCTGGTCCAAGAGCCCATTTGATCCTTGGGGCTCCTCCACCCCTCTGTGCAATAGATGTGAACATGAGGCACGCTCAGCACCTCCAGAAACGAGCACTTCACTCCCTTATGGGTGTCAAGTCCCCATCCAGAAATTTCTGAATGCTAGAAGCTCTTCATCACTCTAAGCCCAAAGATTTCTTTCTATAACTTCTGCCTATTGGGCCTGCTCCCAAGTGACCAAAAGAGTGTCTCTGTAGGGTCCCTAGCTAATATCCTGGACAATGGAGTCCCAGCTCTTACCTTACTGCAGAAATCTCTCCTGTTGTTTCCTTGTTTAAAATGGAAATAGCTGTCTTTCCTTTCACCATCAAAATCCTTTCTTCCCCAAACTTCAAATAAAGTACTTTCATGATTTCAAAGCTTTTCATATTCTAAATGACCTAATTGTTTTTATCAAAAGAGAAAAGAATGGAGCCACCCAAACCCTTCCACATGCAGATATTTGGGGAACACCTGGTACCTGGGAAGTATTAAGCCAGGTCCTGGTCACAGGAGGAAGTGATTTGGATAATCACGTCTGGTGCTGGACACCATCATTCCGCTCTTCTGTGCGGACCCAGGAACCAGCCTGTGTCTCAGATCAAAGGAGAAGCCCAGGCCGCAGGGGAGCCGGTGGGGAATTGCACGAAGGGCAGCAGCCTGAGAGTGACAGGGAGTGGGCAGGAAAGCTGGTTTCCCAAGAAGGACTGGCTGCATAATTTGTGGGGCCCGGTGCAAAAGAAAAACGTGAAGCCTCCTGTGAAAAGTATTAAGGATTTTAAGATGGTGACAGCAGAGCATTAAACCCAACACAGGCCCTGGGTGACTGGGTAAGAGCCACGCTGACCTCCTGGCCTGCGTGGTAGGTCCTGTTCGTTCTGCTCAGAGAACCCCAAGCTGTGTGGGGCAGAGGGTACCAGGAGAATAGACCTCTCCTCCAGCTCTTTGTCAAGCATCGAGCCCTCTGCGGAAAGATAATGGGACCAGGTCTTCTAACTTCCTTTTTCTGTGCCCTTTGTATTCCACTGGCATTGTTTTCTCATCTAAAGGCAAGAAGACATTTACCTTCTTAGAAGAAATACACTTTCACAATGTCTAAAAGGAGGTGCTATACATACATAGCAGGGGGACAAACAGCATCTGTCATCCAGTTCTAAGGTCCACCACCCACTAGCCACTGATTAGGACATCATCTAAAGTCTCTGAGCCACATTCTCCTCATGTCTAGAGTGGAAATAATAGAGTGGGGGTTGTCTTTATATCACGGGCATCATTAGGTAAAAATAAGACATAGGAAGTGTTTAGCACAGGTCCTGGCATGGTTTGGTCAAAGGATTTCATCAGTATTTTGTTGGGATAAAGATATGGAAGAAGATGAAGAAAGGAAGGAGGGAAGGTAGAAAAGAATTAAGAAAGGAATAGGACATAGCCTGGGATGTTCTGTGTTTCTGTCTTAAATGCCCTTCTGAAACTGCTAGTTCCCTTCCTCTGCGCTCTCTTCTGTCATGGACCTTGTATGGGAACGATGAGTGTCTGCTTTCTTATCTGCCACTGGAGCCAGTGCTCGAGGTGGACACCCTCCATGCCCCACCCACCTCCACATCCCCAGGGACCAGCCCTGTGCTTGCCCAGAGGAAGTGCTCTGTACACACTTAAGGAAGGAAGGAGGAAGAAAGGAGAGAAGAAAAGACAAAGAAACTGAGTGATTGCAAATAGGGAAGACCTGCCAGATGCTGAGCCTAAGGGACAACTGATTCACTGGGGACTTGCCTCTTACAGCAGAACTAGTTTTTCAACACCTGTGAATCACTCAGGCCCACCAGTTATCCTCACCTTCTTCTCCACAAGCCTCAACTTGTAGGCCCAACTGACCATGAGGTTTTCCTCAGAAAGATGGAAAAGGAGGAGCATGGTGGGAGGGAGGAGCAGGATTGGGAGGACCAGGAGATGCTCCCCTCTTCCTGCCCCTCACTACCCCAGCATCCACCAAGCCACAAGCATGGGCCCAGGCAGAGTAGGAGGCTCAGCAGATTCCTGTAAAGCAAGCCCAGGCTGGAAACTAGGAGAGAAGGAGAGGCAGAGAGGGGAAAGAGTGCTGAATGGATAGCGATGGAGGTGGGGTCTCGGGGGCTTGGGCAGTTGCTGAGCTGTCATTGAGGGGGAGGAGTGGAGGCTAAGATCTGAGACTGAGGATCCTGAGGTGGAAGACAAGTCCCCCTTGACTCGGGGAAGATGTGGAGAGATGGAGCTATGGATCAGAACCCTGGCAGTAAATGATCACACCAAGCTTTTCAGACCATGCAAACTGAGATTCGTGGGTACCTAAAATGTCTCATGCAGCCTAGAGGGTGGGGGACTTACATACTCCTGACCTGGTGGTTCCAAAATCTACTCTGCTCATCTCTACTGCATCCTTTTCACTGCTTCCCCAGACTTGTGCGTCCTGAAGTCCTCATCTCAGTTCATGGACCATGTCTCTGTCATCCTAGCCAGAAACACCGGAGTTTTCCTTCACTCCTACCTGCCTCACCCTCCCATGGATAGTTCTCTACACTCTGTTCCACTTGCTCATTCCCCAGGCCCTTCCCCATTCAGGCCCGATCATCTTGAACTTGGAGCATTACAACGTCTCCCTTCTTTCTTCATTTGGCCTCCTCTCATCCATGTTCTGTTCTACAACAAATGACTTATCTACAATACACCTTGATTATGTTTCTTCCCAATGAAACACAGCCGTGCCTCCTGTGCTGCTTACAGAAACAAGTCCTCAGCCTGACTTTAAGGCACCGCTGTGTGACCCATTCCCAGCCTGCCTCCCTGGCCTTATCCTTCCCACTCTGTCCACATCGCCCAAGCATCCATCACATGCCAAATGTCCCTGAGCTTTTACACCTCTATGCCTTTGCTCAGGCCCTGTCCTCTGCCGGGAGTGCAGTCCTGCTCTGCGTCTGCCTGCTCATCTCCTTCTGGTCCAGTGGGAAAGGCCCAGCTAAACTGTCCCACCGTCACCCATGTCTCTGGTGGAGTTCCTCAGCTCAAAGCCTGCCCCCCCCCCCCCCACCGCCAGCTGGTTTGGAGCACTGGTCACCTTATATGCTAATTAGTGGCCCATACCTGTCAGGTCCCTTCCCTGGAGTCTGAGAGCCCCTAACAAGAGAGGACTGCTCCTTCACCTCAGAGCAGACATCAATGAATCGTGGCTGATCCAAACTGCATTGCAGTAAGTCTGGCACCTGATGCTGGCCATGACTGGGGTGCAGTTGCCTAATTAAAACACACTAGGGACACTCTGTCTCTCCTTGCATCAAACCTGCCCTGACAAACCCTGTGGGGACAGAGAAAATATTAGCATGGACAAGCACATTACTGTAAGTGACACATCAGAGACTCGTAATTAGGAGATAAACATCTGGAACGCATGCATTTCAGCAGTTAGAGTCTGCATAGAGTGCCCGCTGACAAGTCGCCGAGAATGGGTTTCAGGTCACATGGCTGTTTGCCAGTGTGGTTATGTAGTATCTGCATGCTTGTCTGAGGGGGTGTGGACGAGTGGGCAGGGAGCTCACGTGTCTCCCTCTCCTCACTTACGCCTCAGAGATGCCAGTTCCAGGAAGGTACAGCAGCTGAGGAGGACAAGGTGGCCAACTTAGTCAAGGGCTGCCCAACTTTGGAGGGACTTGGGGGAAATATTTCAGCTGCTGCTCACAGGATGCCAGCAGAACCCCACCTCATCAGTCTCTTTTCTCACTGAGTTCCTATTTCTCTGCTCTCCTGCTGTAAAACACTCTCAGTCTCAGGCAGCATTTGACAAAGTTCTCTCTCGTGCATGGTCCCATGAGAGGTGCCATGGGGAGCGATTTGAGGATCAGAGAGGGGAAGCCATGTGATCTGAGTTGCCCAGCAAGTAAGTGGTGAGTGGCAAAGATGGGATCCACAGCCACGCCTGTCTGTTTTTGCAGATCCTTTTCTCCTTCTGAATCTGTCTGCAGTGGGTTGAATAGTGACCACCTCAAAAGTTCGTGTCTACTCAGAGCTTCAGTGTCCCTTTTTTGGCATAAGAGTCTTTCCAGACGCAATTAAGGTAAGAATCTCAAGATGAGATTATCCTGGATTAGGGTAGGCCTGAAATCCAATGACAGGCATCCTCCTAAGAGACAGAAAAGGAGAAGACATGCAGGGAAGATAGCCATGTAAGGATGGAGGCAGAGATGGGAGTGATTAGACACAAGCCAAGGAACACCAGGAATGGCCACCAGGCACCAGAAATTAAGAGAAGCATAGAATGGATTCTCCCTCAGAGCCTTCAAAAAGAACCAAACCCATACAATGCCTTCATTTTGGACTTCTTATCTCTAGAACTGTGAGAGGATGTTTCTATTGTTTTAAGACACCCAGTTTGCAGTATTTGTTACAGCATTCCTAGGAATCTAACACACTGTCTGTTACCTTTTGCTGTCAGTTGTATAGGTAGTTGAAAACCCCTAACACCAGCAAACCTTGAAAATTACTTTTCATTTTATTCTTGCAAGGAGATAAAACCCCCTCAATGTCCTCTCTAGATCATTACCCAGGAGGCTAGAATTTGACAGGGAAGATGGCAACAGGAGAAAAGGTTAGATGTTCCACTATGTGTCCTCAATAAGAAAACACCATATCATCATACTTAATCACTCAACAATTTAGTGTGATCAGTAGCATTTTGACTCTATTTTATAAATGAAGCAAGCAAGACTAAAAAGTAGCTGATCTAGGATTAGGACTGTATTGACTGATAGCAAACCCTGCATCCTGCAGGACTGGGTTGATGCTCTTTGGACTCTCCCCCAAGGCTGTCCATATCTTTCCTACACCCAGGAGCCTGGTCTCTGGTTCTCAGAGAGCCTCAGCCCTGCTCATACTGTACCTCACTCCTCTCTCTAATTCTCTTCTCCTTCTCCTATAGCGTTTGGGTTGCAGGCAAATCTCCTCTCCTCAGCATGCATACAGTGGAGACCCTAGGCTCCTCCAAGAAGTCTAGGGAGTCCAGGAGCCTTGAATCATTCAGTCTAAAGACAGGGCCTGACTAAGGGCTTCATACATCTACAACCCTCGCCCTATGCAAATGAGCTCAATTTACCATTACGTAAAATGGGGATGAAATAGTAGTAGTCCTTAGTTTGGACTGGGCTCACGTCCTGATTCTGCCACTTCCCACTGGAGTCATTTTCCTCTCCAAGTCTCCCAGGTCCTGCATGGGGTCAGAGTAGCCAGAGAGACACTGTAGTGTCAGCCAGAGACTCTTTGCTGAAAGATCAGGTGCAAAGCCACATGCAGAGAGCTGTGCAGAGGCTAGTGGTCATTCTTCAACAGATCTAATTGTATTTGATTTGGGCTCTTTCTTTGGCTGCCACAATATGTTTTGACAGCCCAGCATAAGCACTTAAAAGTGTGGCTCTGGAGCCAGACCACCTAGGTTGAATACCAGCTCTGTTGTTTACCAGCAGTGTGGTCTCAGGCAGGTAACCTAATCTCCATGTTCCTTAGTTTCCTCATCTGCAAAGCTGGGAAATGCTAGCACCTACTTCAAGGGCTATTGTAAGGATTAAATGAGTTGGTATACTGAAAGTGCTTAAAATAAGACCTGATACTAGGAGGCATTTAATGAGTGTTGGCTTTCTAATGTTTAACATTTTTCAAAAATACATTTTTATATTCCAGTGGCTTTGCAGTTATAGGAAATGATCCAGACCCGACCTTGTTGTTCTTCTGCTGATATCACCTAACATTTAAACTGGAACTAAGAATGTGCTTCTAGAAAATGTAGGTTGGAAACAAGAACCCACAGAGGTTCTCTTCATTAGAACTGAAAATGGAGCGGTGGCTTGGTAAAGTGATGTCTCTACCCTGAAGCTGCCCCAAAGGGCAGTGTACTTTTCAGCAAGTTGCTAGCTTTAGAGAGATTCACTTACTAATCTGTAAAGTGTGCATGCAGGTGCATGTGTGTGCATGCAGGTGTTGGCAGGAGGCAGGAGGGGCGGCAAGATTCTGTGGTTGGAACAGTCAGTGGTCTAACTCTCAGTGCTAGCAGACCATCCCCGCCACGTGCCTTAAACGTATAGCAAAGATAACAACAGAGACTGTCCAGTGCAAGCCAACATCAGGGCAGCAATCAGGCCAGGCAAGGAAGGAACAGCTCTGCTCAGGTCTGCAGGCCCAGGCAAGCTGGTGACACAGCCAGGGAATGGGGAGGGCGACATTACTCAAGTCACAGTCTGTTCAGGAACAAAGCAGCACTGTGGGTCAAACCACAAAGGTCACCAGTGTCAACACCTCAGGACAGACCAAGGCTGCTGCTTGTCACACTGACACCGCCATGCGAAACCCAAGTCACTTTTTTGTAAGTCTAGCCTTTGTCAACCTTCCAAACAATCATATTTTCTAGCCTCAAAACCCAGGAGGGCTCTTCTATTCAGATAACATGAAGTGTCACAACCACATGAGGAACTTGTAGTGTTGGACATGAGGAGTGTGAGTCACCTTCCACCATATTTGCTGTGTGACCTTATTCATGATGTTCTGTTTCCCAGCTTCTGTTTCCTTGTCTATCCAAGTAAAAGGATAGATCAGTCAGATCTCAAAACATCTTCCAGCTCTTGAATTCTACAATTTTTGTTTTTCATGTGAAACCTCAGTTTTGTATCAAAACCTCAGTTTTGGTAATGGAACACTCCCTATACTTGTCTTAATAATATTAACAGGAAAATCAACTTTAAATAGGTGTCCCTGACCTGAAAGAATGTATATTCATTTGACTGGTTTGTTTATAAAGAAGCTTTGGAAAATACTATTTTACATAAGAAGACTCATTTTAGAATTAGAGGGGGACTTGGGCTGGAAAAGTCTCCTGAATTTGCTTGAGATTCTGTCTGCCCATCCCTGGCCCTCTAGCTGCCCTGTGTGCTCACCCCTGAAGGACTCAGAGCCAGCAGGGATATCAACCTTGTAAGCATCGCCCTGTGCTCCTGATACTTTTGGTTTGGGTCTTTGTAAGCTTTTGATTTCCGACATCTGTTTCAAGTCCTCCTTGTTTCAAGGACCCATGTAGATGGACATCTGGGGGTGCCTGTCTTAACTTTCAGACTTGGCTCAAAATCCCCCACAGGCTACCCTGATTCCAATAGCAGTGAGCACTCTGCATTAAGAGAGGCTCACCCAAGGAACGCTCCGATTTCTCTCCAATCTCTCTCCTCTCCCCACTCTCGAGAAAGGACTTTAACAATAAACTGGGCATGATACTACGTTACATAGCAAATGCAGGAAGAGGGGCTCTGAAAATGGAAAACAGCCACATAAAATGTTTGGCTTGAATACTGGTTCAAAACAGCGGAGAAGGTAGCCGATTGATGGGGCTGGGTTCTACCGCTGGCCGGTTCGGAGCCTGGAAGAAAGCAGCCCCCTTCGCCCCCGCAGTTCTCGCCTCTTGAAAAGGCAGATGTCAGAGATTGCCAGCTCTCTGCCCGGAGGGGTCATGATGCGGTTCCTCTTAATACCATGGGGAACTGGAAACGCACAGCGTGGCATAAAGTATCAATTCAGCCCAGGCTCCGAGCGCTGCTGCGCATCGGGAGGAAAGAGGGAAGTGGTGGGAGGGGGCGTAATTTGTGTGGAGGAATGACAGCTGTGGTTGATCCACTTTGGATTTATCTGCCCATCTGGACTTTCAAAAGAAAAGAAAGTGGTGTGGTAACAATTTCATAGCAAAGGCCACAGGCTGCTTAATCTTCAGGGATTTTCTCTTTTTTTTGAGCTAACTTCTGAAAACGTCGATTTGGCCTATTGATTTCATATTAATTGGCTCTGACTGGTGGGCCCCGTGCCAGGGAAATCCCAGCACGCAGCGAGCTGCGGTTGTCAGCCCTGTCTTCTCTGGTGCTCTCCAGAGTGCCGCATGGCTGCGTGGCTTCTGCCACGGCACGTGGGCCCTTTTCTAGGAAGTGATCTTGGCCAGACTCAGAGATTCTGAAATGGAAGGAAAGTTGATGATGAGGGAGAAAAATTAACCCTCCATGTGCAATTTTCTCTGTCCTAGAAACTGAGCCCATCTCATTGGGAATGTGGCCAAGCTGCTGAGCCTCAGAAAAATTCAGAAGAGAGGGAGTGGGGGGCAGTCACAGGAGGAAGAGAGAGAAAGAGAACAGTGGCACAGAGAGAAAGAAAATCAGAGAAAGAAATGAAAAACTGAGAAATGAAAAAGCGAGATAGCAAGAGACAGGGAGAGAAACTTCCAGAGACAGACACGCAGAGCGAATCAGAAAGAAGGAGAGACGGAGAGAGACGGCGAGGAGAGAAAGCGACAGAGACCAACAAGGCAGAGAAAAGTAAAACTGAGATAGACAGAAAACACAGAAAGAGAGCAACTTAGAGAGACAGAGAAGGAATAGTACAGAGGCGCAGAGATGGAGGTGTGTACTCAGAGAGACAGAGGGGGATGGAGAAGAGACTCATCCCGCTGAGGAGTAAATGTAGACCCATTGGGAGTTGGCCAGAATGCAGGGGTAAGGGAAGAGAGAATTACAACAAGGGGCCCTTCAAGTTGAGAAAAAGATGACGGAGTAAGGGAAACACCAGCAGTGTCAGTCCCAGAAAAAGTCGGGGAGGTCTAAGAGCAGCCTCATAGTGGGTCTGCCCACCCCAGAGCTCAGCTGCTGCCCCTGGGGCCAGCGCTGTGGGCCCCGCACTGGGACCTTTGCCTGCAGCCCTGCAGAAGTGGAGCTGAGGCTTCAGTGCAATTCAGATGCCCGGGCTGCAGAGCAGGTTAGTATTTGTGTGAAGGAGGAATGATTGAATAGTGGACTTCTAAAAACAAAACAGGAGAATGAAGCAGGGAGGAAAAACCCCACGGTCATATGCTGGAGTCCTAATTTCCTACGTGCAGTTGCTAAGCAGTTCCCTTCTGTGTGTGCATTCCCCGTGGTCATGAGAGTACAAGGACCGTGAGGGAAGCAGGTATCAGGGGGGTCTGCTGTGTGGTCTCTGAGTTCTCTGGAACAGAGGGGTCAGAAGTGGTGCAACCATCCTGAGAAAGAAAATTAAAAGGGACTGACTGCTGAGCCTTTAGTAGCCCAATTCCCTCCCAGACACCTACCATACCACAGGAAAAAAACAAACAAACAAACAAAAAAAACGGTGGCCCTTAAATATCTCATGGATATCCTGTCACCTAAGTCAGGAAACTGGTCACGTGGGCTTCTCCCTCTGTGTTATTCAGTAGGTCACTGGAGCCGCTCCTGCCTCCACAGCCATGTCTGAACCCCAATTATCCCAGGCCACAACCTCGCCACCCGGTTGTCTCTGTGCCTCCAGCCTGGGTCATTTCCTCCGACACAAATCTAACTGTGTCACCCAACAACAGAAGCTGCGTCCTCGCCATCTCTCAGTGCCGGTGCCAAGCCCAGAGAAGGTGCTCAGTTAGTGGTTGCTGAATGAATGAAAACTCCAGCACAATAACATTGTAGATTTCCAGTGTCCGGTTATCTTGCCCAACTCCATCATATTACAGATGAGTGAACTCAGAAACAAATTGGGGAAGATACACAAGTTCCCGGTCCGTGATCACTCAATGTCAGTAAAGGTCTTGGTCATTTATAATCTGAAGTTTTATATTGTTTTCAGGTTTCCTGTCTACTCCCCTCTTCCACCTCAGGCTTCCTGCAGCTCACTCAAGGTGTGCCATTACTAGTTTATATTCAGACCTGCCCATAGGTACCAATGGCTGTGACAAGAGCCCCCAGCCTCAGAAAGTAATATTTTCCTTCGCTTGGGACTGCCACTGAGGGTCGTCTTGATCTCAAGCAATAGATCTACAATCTAACCCGAGAAAACCAAACCAAGAGAAGAATTTATTGGAAGACTATAAGTGAGTTCACAGGGATAAACCAAGATTCACAGCAGCCCAGAGGATCTAGTTTGCAGGAAGCTGTGGACGGGCTTCTCGTGACGCAGCCCCCGGGATGAGCAAGAGCTACTTGTACTCCTCCTTGTGGATCTGTGCTCAGAGCTCCTGGGAGGGAGCCTGAGTGAATTAGACCTGGTCAGGGGTCTCCCCTTGGCCAGGAGAGGGTAGAAGCTCTGATTAAAGATCCCACTGAGACAGACACCCAATCCTACAAAGACAGCAGTTACCTATGAGCGATCTGAGTGATGTTATGAAAAGAGGAGGAATGGGCACTGAGGAGCCAATAATCCCCACCATTGGGGTATCTGTGTCCTCCAAGAGGGTGAGGGAAAGCCTGGCTGTGTAGACCATTCACATTTAGGATGCACCATGTCTTCTTTTCAAGTTGTCTTGGGGAGCTGGGACATCAGAAGGGAGAGAAAAGAGAGGTGGCCATGAGGCTTGGAGTACGGAAGAACCCGTCAGGAGGAGCAAAGGGCTGGGTGTTCATGATCACCTGAGCCTGGGCAGCAAGTGGGGAAGGATCACCCTGGTTCCAAGGTGGAAGGACAAAGAGGAACGCACAACATGGGTCCAGCTTTTTCCTTGCCCTGATTGTCTGGAAACCCTAGTTCTTTATAGGCCAACATGCCTCCCTGCATCAAACTCATATGAGAATATAGAAAGATATTATCAAAAGATAATATTTCTGGCTATTCAACCAAGTGAGCTTACCCTTTGGCAACAGTTATAAGATTCTTGTAGCTGAGAGGGATCAAGGTGGGCAGGGCTAGGTCCTTTAATGTCTCAGTGAGCACCTGCCACTCAGAGCTCCCCACGACCTTGTCCCCAGCTCTTTCTCGTAATGGAATATGATGCAATGCCTTGGTGACTGCCTTGTGCTTTCTTTCCATTTATAATATCCCAAAGGCTTAGTAAAAATAAAAAACGTTCTGCATAGATACCACTCCCAGTTATAAGCATCCAGTTTGAAACTTGGCGGATCTTCATTCTGAACACCTGGGCCATTCTGGCTGCAGCCAGTAGCTCAAGGAATGTGCATCTATTTCAGTACAGCCCACACAATAATTAAAAGGACAATTTGCTTCTACATAAAGAATCACAGAATGCAGCCCCAAACCACATAAAAGCCGTTTCTGCGCTTGCTGCAGTTTGGCTCTCCCCGGCCGGCCACAGTCTGTCCTGGGAATAGTGGCTGCTTTGTTTAGTGACTTTCAGAGGTAACAAAGTGGTGGGGAACATCCCCAGTCCTATTCCTTCCCTTGCCCCATGATTCCCACGGAGCCACTCCAAACTGAAGTTTCCCACCTGCAAACTGGAAATAAGAATATGAACTCTGCCTTTCTCAGGGTTGTGGTACAGATCAAAATGAAGAAATGTGTGTGAAATCACTTCCAGAAAAGTCTCTGTACAAATAAACAATCTATTGCTTTGACTTCTGCAAACATAATGCTAGGATTTCTCCAGAAATCCACACAAAGAGCAGATGGGGTAGAACTCAAAAGCACCTTGGGAGGAGGGAGAGAGAATATTGTTCGGGAAACATCGGCACAATTGTGGGTTCCCCATTTGAATGCAACCTTAAGTCAGAGGCGTGTTGGTAAATATTTAACAACCAGCTCCTTGGAAGGCAGAATAGCCTCAGCTGTTGCATTGACCAATTTCCACAATATGAGTATTGCTAACCAGAGCCAGTGTCAAGATATCGAGATACCAAGATGACATCAACTGTCTAGCAAAACTCCTGGGAATTTAACAGTTCTCATATTCATTCTCATTCTCTCTCTCTCTCCCCCCTCTCCCTCCTCTCTCTCTTTCTCTCCCCTGCCCCTCCACCACCACCAAAAGGAGCTGTCTCCAGCACAGGACTATCCATCCTGTCAATGCCAAGGTTGTCCTCCAACACAGCAGCCTTACCTAGACCTGCTTACCTGCTGAATTTCAGAATCCATTGACTGACAAAAGCAGAAATGAATAACTCTGAAAGTCATCCCTCCTCTTTGCTGTGCACATGAGGGAATTGCGGGAACGAGTCCCTTTTCCCAACGCCATTGATGTGGGAAGGCCTTCCCTGGTGAAGGACTGTCTGAGGAGAAGAAGGCTCTCAGGCTGAAGGTCAGGGTGGCCACTTGACCCCCAAGGACCAGGAAAGAGGAGGGTCTCTTCACATTTGTATATTTCATTAAGCACTGCCTGTTGCCTTACACTACAAGCACTGTAGTTCAAAGGATCAGTAAGTTTTGTTGTTTTCCCCCAATAGGGGAACAATGACAATGCAATGAGATACACAGAGTGTACTAGAACAGTTCATCTGGGCTGGGAGACTAGGGAAGACACCCCAGTTTTTGCATAGAAAAAGCATGCTCATTGCTAATAAACAGCATTCGTAGAGAGCTGTGAAGTTTGGGGACACTTTCACATCTGTCACCTTGTTTGATCCACGCAGCAGTGAGTGGAGACTCATGCACCTTCCTCTTCCCTTCCTCTCTCCAGCGGGCAGGGAAACAACCTCAAGTGTGGGCAGAGTTAGCAAGAATGGATATTTTACCACTTGATAGCAAAAAGTTGAAATTTCGATTTGAACTTTTGTATTGGTTATTGCTCCTTCCTAAAGAAATGCTCCAGGTTGGTGTCTAATTGGCATTCGACAACTTAAAGGTCTCTTGAGGTCTAACTGTGGACTAACCATGGAGTAGGAGCACATTTAGAAATGGCCATAAATAGGGCATTTCTTTCACAATTTCTGGAAACAGTATAAGATTTTTTGAATGTGCCAGCATTCTTTTTGCTGAGGACCATACCCTGGAGTTCGTGCAGTGCTCCTTCCAGTGACTTTTGGAGCATGTTTTGTTTTGGTTTGTTTTGACCCCTCATGGTGTTTGAGAAGCAGGGACACCATGCCCTGTGTCACAGAGAGCTGTGACATTAGTGACATGAACGTATGGGTGGCTGGCCGGCACCTGCACAGTTAACAGCAGACTGCACACTCCAGTTATTCTCTCTGCTGCCCTGGTTCATTGGCACTAGTAGGGCTTGTTGGTGAATCCAGAGCCACACAGTTGGTCAGTTACCTCTCTTCTTTATCAGTAAACACCTGGCAAATCTCTCCTTGAGGATCGTCTCAGAGGCAGCTGGAGTGTTGTTCATTTCCGCATCTATGACCTGGCTTTCTAGGTGGCTGTGACATCAGGACACAGGAAAGCTGAGGGTCTGTCAGATCCAAACATTGATTGTCCACAACTAATATGGCTATTCTGGGTACCCTGAATCAATGGGTCTCTGTCTCTGTCTCTGTTTATGCAAGTTGCAGAGATCCAGCCCCAATCCGAACTGTCATGCCCCCAGGGACTCCTGCTCATTGGTCTTATTGAAAAGAAGTCTCTGGTTTCAAGCCTGAAAAATTGAGGCTTAGGAAAGGAGCCTTGGTCCATTCCACACCAAGTGGAGATGCTTTCCAGGAAAGTCACTGGGAATCTCCAAATGGGAGATGATTTTAGCCCTCAAAGCCCAGTCAGGGCAGGAGTTACTGCAGAGGAGAAGTTCTTTCTGTCATGCAAATAACAGCGACAGCATTCAATCAGTTTTTCTGAAGACTTTCTTGACAAGTTATCTAGACCAGCTTGGGCTATGACCACGAGTTTGGGAAGGGTGGAAGCGGACAGCCCCGGCTTCAGTTGTTTTCCAGCCTTATCCATCCAGGTTGTAGCACGTCAGCCGAGCCGTTTGGAAGAACAGCCCATTGGCATGTCTCTGTGTAAATGAAACCCTGGGCCCATCATCTGAAACATGGAAAAAACATGTGTGATTTTGTGCTTGATTTGGTGAGAGGAATCTGAGTTTTGACGTCTGACTCTGAGCCTCAGTTTTCTTTGGTGAAATGGGGATGTATTAGGTTGGCCAAAATGTCATTTACATTTTTCCATACAATGGCTCTTAGTCAGGCTTAGCAGTTTTTAACTTCATTTGAAACAATTTTGTTAGATTGTATTGTGACAGCTGTCATATCAGGGTGCATTAAAAAAAAACATCAAAACTGGTAAATTTCTGTGCAGCCATTTAAATATTGAAGAAGGAAGAAAATAGGCAACATTTTCAGCATATTATGCTTTGTTATTTCAAGAAAAGTAAAAATGCAGCCAAAATACAAAAAAGATTTGTGCAGTATATGGAGAGGGAGCTGTGAGTGACTGAACATGCTAAAAGTGGTTTGCGAAGCTTCTTGGTACTGTTGACATTTTGGCCAAAGAATTAATTGCTGTAGGGCTGTCTTATGCATTGGAAGTTGTTTAGCAGCACCCCTGGCCGCTACCCACTAGAAGCCAGTAGTGGGAAATAGCCGACATACGCAAAATATCCAAATCAATCAAGTTATTGGTGAAAATGAAAAATGTGTCTTTTATTTTATGTAAAAAACATAATAATTTTTTTTTTGGTCAACCCAACAGTAACAATCTCTTTCCTGTCACCCCAGTGGCGTTCTGGGGAGGATCCTGGGAAGTTAGTGCTCTGAAAACATCTGTAAGCTGTAAAGGATTGTACACAGAATGAGCAGATTAGCCTGGCATCCTCCAGCACCATGTGGCATTCCTGAGGAGTGCTTTTCCTACTCCAGTGGGATATGAGTCCTGTCCAGATGACAGCCACACCGTGAGGGACAAACTCCTAAGTGCATCAGTAATATTGTGATTTATAGTAAGAAATATATATTTGCTCTCTATCCCTTAAAACACTTGGAATTTCTTAAGTAATGAGAGCGGTAAAAAAGAATCTTTTATTATGTTAAGGAGGCAACTTTTGAAATACCCCGAGGTCACCTAAGGACAGGGGTTGCTCACCAGAGCAACCAACCATGTGATTAAAGGGTTTTAACCTTCAGTCCTACTGCCCTGACCTCCAGGGAGGGGAGAGGGGCTGGAGATTAAGTTCAACCACCAATGGCCAATGAGTTCAAGTGTGCTTATGTGAGGAAGCTTCTATAAAACCCAAAAGCATGGGTTCAGAGAGCTTCCTGGTAGGGGAATCCATGCAGGTGCTGGTAGAGTGGTGTGCTCAGAGAGGGCATAGAAGCTCTGCACCCTTTCCCCACAGCTTCCCCTAGGCATCCCTTCCATCTGGCTGATCCTGAGTTATATCCTTTTATAGACAACTGGTAATCTAGTAAGTAAATATTTCTCAGTTCTGTGAGCCTAGCAAATCAATTGAACCCTAAGTGGGGAGCTATTGAAACCTCTGATCTATAGACATTTTGGTCAGAAGCCCAGGTGATAACCTGCTCTTGCAAGTGGCATCTGGCAGGACTAGCCCTTAACTTGTAGGATCTGACGCGCACCCCGAGTAGATAGTGGCAGAATTGAATTGAATTGTAGGACATCCATTCAGTTTCAGAAAATTACCTGGTGTGGGGAAAGCCCCACACATTGGCATTGGGAGCAGAAATGCAGCATCTCAAGCAGTTTTTTTACATATAGGTCATGTGGAAGAATACCAGAGGCTTGATGCTCACAGGAGATTGGAGTAGTGAGAACTGTTGGGCAATTGTGCCTTAGTCATCCTTGTAGCAAAGGCATTCAAGTCATGGTTCCTGGCAAGCTCTTGGAAAGCTGGTATTGAGTAATGGGTTCTGGCTTTTGCCAGCTCCCATCGCTTGGTGCAGGCTAGAGGTCCAAGCAGAAGGGTCAGCAGGCTGCGTGAGCCCAGGGCAAAGGTGGTCCAGACTAGAGCCACTAAACAAACAGAACCACCTCATTGATTCTGTTTGGTACAGGGCAAGAGGGCGAGCATTCCTGGAAGCCAGGAGACAATCCACGTTTGGGCAGCTGCTCGGGAAAGGTGCGGGCCAGCTCTGGGAACAGCACTTGGAGACACTTTGAAAAACAGAGTCTGTGTCCCGGGCTTCTGGTGGGAGGGATGCACAGGGACTACCAAGGGACAACTCTGCTTGTTTCGCCACCGATGTCCTACCTGGATTTCTATGAAAGTAAGTGTGGGGAAAGGAGAGAAGAAGTCCAATGGACTGAGCACGTGCTATGTGTCAGGCTGGGCGAGATGCTTCCCATATTTGATATCATTTAATTCTTCCAAAAACTCTTAAGAAAAAAGTATGAAATCGCAGTTTAAGGATGAAAGCCTGAAGCTCAGAAATACTGAACATCTTCCTCAAATTACTGAGAAAGAGAGGCAGGAATCCGACCTGTGTTTCTGACTCCAAAGGCATAGTTTTTCCTCTCTGTGAAGGCGAAACAGCTTTCATCAGCTTTGGAGACATGATTCCTGATCATAGAGAACATTGGAATCACCAGGGGTAGGGCATTTAAAAACTATCCATACCCATAGTCCATCTCTAATGGTTCTGTTTTTATGGATCTGGGGCCTATCCTCTGGTATATCTTAAAATCTCCAGATAATTGTATGATGCAACCTGTTTATTTTGTTGTGTTTTGTTATAAATAATTTTTCAGAAAAGCTTCCAGTTCATCTGGAGCTAGCATAAAGTCTGCTTCCAAGGGGGGATTCATTCATTCATTCACTCACTTATACTTTGAGGATCTCTAAGAAGATGAGGATCAGGAGCAAATAGGAGAGGACACTTGACATGGGGAAATTCGCCTGTACTTGGGATGTGACAGGGCATCTGAGTGGGGTCGCCCGTGGGAGACAAACTCATACTGCGTCTCTTAGAATGATCTAACAGTGTGGCAACATGTATCTGAAAACACTGTAGTCTTTAAGAATTAAATGCACAACCATGCACACACCAAATCACCATTAGTGACAGGAAGTGTGGACCAGGGAAGTAGTTCCTAATTCTTGTCAAAAGGCAGGGAAAGCAGCAGTGCTGCGAGTTGTGAAGTAATAACAGTCAACTTCGCTGGAAATATTTGCAACAGAGTTATTCATCCTTGGGAAATATCTCTCTGGCCCTCTCTATTTCATTTTCCTCCACTCCCTTTTATTTCCCCTTAGCTGTTCCTCGTTTCTTATCTGCTCATGTGTTGCTGACTATCTCTTGATGATGAACGAGACCAGCACACACACATGCACATGCACACAGAGTACACAGTAAGAAGGTATGAGGTTCTTTTTCTCTTTACTCCATTCTCCAAGCTGATCTGATTGTCTCTCTCCTATTGAAACTTCCCCAAGGCTCTGCCTTTGCCCATTAGAGTGCTGGGATTAGAAGCAGGAGGCTGGAGCCAGACTCTGGGGTTTGAATCTTAGCTTGGCTGTATCGCACTGTATTAAGCTCAACCAAGTTACTTAGCCTCCTCTGTGACTTGGTTTCAGAGAGGTCATAATAGTTACTCTCTCGTAGGATGTTTTGAGTGTTCAAGTTAATACATGCAAAACACTTAGACATGTATCTGGTACACATGAAGTGCCCAATAAATGTTGTCGCTGCTGTTGTTATTGCTGCTATCACCAAGGGTCTGATTCTCTCCTGCGTTTCTCTTGTTTTTGCTCCTCCATACAGTTTACATTGCAGCCATGTGGAACTCCCTGCAGTTACTAGAAACTACCATTCTCTCTTAAGCCTCAGGGCATTTGTCTATGCTTCCATTTGGTAAACCTTTCCATTTTGTTAGTTTCCTATTGTTACTGTTAGAAACTTATCACAGGGTTAGTGACTAGAAAAAAAACACACATTTATTATCCCCCAGTTCTGGAGGTCAGAAGTGCAACATGGGGTCTCCAACAGGCTGCGTTCCCTGGCCCCTCCTCCACCTTCACAGGCAGCACTGCTGGGTTTGAGTTCTCACGTCACATCCCTCTGACCATTCTTCCATAGTCCCATCTCCCTTTGACTGTGGCCAGAAAAGAAACGTTCCCCACTTTTAAGGACTCGTGTGATTTTGGGGGACCCACCTGGATAACCTAGGCCAGTTTTCCTACTTAAGTAGGAGAATCTTAATCCCATTAGAAGATTCCCCTTTTTCCATGTAATGTACCATAGTCACAAGTTCCAGAGAGTAGAATGTGGATAACTGGGGGGTGGGAGGGGGGCATTATTCTGACTGCTATACCTGTTACATTCTTGCTGTCTTTCAAGATTCATCTCGAACATTATTTCTCCTGAACATTTTCTGATTCCTCAGGCCTGGAGTTTGTTTGTACTCTCAGCACTTGGAAGATGTGCTGCGTTTTTGGCTTCATCCCATGCTTTGCAGCTATCGCCTTATACATTGCTGACTCCACAGAGCTCTGAGAGCTGAGACTGGGTTTCATTCATATTTTCATTCCCAGTGCCTGATAAATAAACGAAACTTCAATCATATGATTTAGGGCTTCTCTGCCAATGAAAATGCTCCCAAAAATGGGAGGCACAAAGTCTGGTTTAATATTTCATGGCAATAGCTGATAACTTTTTTTGTATCACACCTGACATATTCACATCTGTTGTCTTCATCTGGATCCCAACCTTACGGGAAAGGCGTGCAAGTCAGCAAGTCAGCAAGTCACCATTTAGCATTTGAGAAAACTAAATGTAGAGAAGTGCCTTGTCCAGTCATTCCTGCAACTGTTTATTGACAAAGTGCAGGATCTAAGTCCCATGTTCAGATCTAAATTATAAGGCACATCAATTCTGTTTATACAGAAGAGCACTATTATGATGATGATGATGACATATTTAAGCTGAGAGACACTTTCAAATTGGAACCTCCTGTGGCTAAAAGTCATTGATTTGGAGCAATCGAATGGTGGGGCAGTAAAAAGAAGTAACTGGGAGAGTATGTACTCCCAATGATGACCAAAATAACAAGTCTATTTCACACTCGTGTATAAAAAATAATTATCTCACGATATTACATAATTCAATTACATAATAATTCAAAGTTCTAGATACTTTGGTGGACAGAGGAAGCAAAGGTGAACCAGACAGCATTCTATTCTAATGGACATCATAGGAGAGTAGGCAAGTTCAAATGCACGTGAGTGTCTACAATACAAGACGGTGTGACATCCATGAGGAGGTGTGTTGCCGTACTGTGGGGACTTCGACGGGGATGAAAGTGTAGCTGTAAGTACTAGAGCAGGTGTCGGAAAAAGTCCTTCACATACTAGCATTTATGGATGAATACGAATTGATTTAAAATTGAGTAAATATACATATTTTTAATTGTTTAGAAATAGTCCCTTTCTATGGACATTCAAAAATTTTCTCCTTCAAACAGGCAAAACATGAACTCAATAATTGTGCTTGTTATCATTCATTTGCTTCTTAATCATTTTTTCTCATAGATAAGGCAAAGTAAAATCTTCAATCACTTTCATATTATGAAATTCCACAGCAGTGGCCCTCAAATGGATGAGGTTTCACAAGCATTATCAACCCTTGGTCTAAGAGCTGTCTTTGCTGAACAGGCAGACATTTGGTGATCCCCTGAGTGTGCTTAATATAAACCCATGTGACTGAGCCTAAAAACAACACTCTGAAAATTTCTGTTGATCACCCAGTTGATAGATTGGCAAGTGAGGATGCAGTCTTACACAGGGAAAGTAGTGAAGCATTAGAGTTATCCACTTTCTCAGGCTGTGCTGACCATAATGATGATGACCCATGATAAAGAATGGGGCTGAGGACCACCGCCTGTGAAGACTAAGCCCTCTGCATCCCTCCCCTTTGCATTACACAGAGTGCTGGGCCATGCCCTGAGCTCACTCACTTTCAAGGATCTTGGCTTTGCATAGCTGGTCCTTCTCGTACCCTTGAAGACCCTTCTCAAATGTCACTTCTTCTGTGAAGCCTTCCTGGTAGCCTCTGTGAAGTGAATTGCTTCTTATCGTGTTCTTGCAGTCCTGTGCTGATTTCAATCACATTGTTAGCTCTTTGTGAATCTGTCTTCCCTACTACACAGTTTCTCAAAGGCAGAATGGTCTTCTCATTACTGTATCTGCTGATTCTAGCCATAGGGCATGACATAAAGAGGGTGATTAATCAATTTTGCTTAAATAAATTATATTACGGTTTAACATCATCATCCCAATGGTCTGCCCAGAACCCTGCTTTCCCTTTAATGACTGTTTATAAACACAAGTAGGCACATACAGCCCCCCACTGTGTTGTGGGATTTCAGAAGCTGAAAAGTCATAATTAATGAGACACAGTTAATATACAAAGCGTTTAGTGTGCAGGACAGACAATCTGAAAGTCAAGGAGAGAGTACACCCTTTCCACTTCATTAAGACAAACCTACTCCATGTGACTGCATTTGGGTCGTATCTGTAATTTTTACCACTGTGCTTTATATTTTTATGATTCAATTATCTTTGTCATAAAAAAAGTATGCAATTACACAGTGACTCCTGCCTCACTAAGTCAGAACTGGGCTGGACTTCAGGGGTTCATTTTTTGGTTACTTTTTTTGGAAACACATACCATTCGCCCAAAGGAACTTTCTAAATGTGTAGCTTCCCAAACTTTCCTGTGAAACCCTATTTAACTCTTTTACTCCTACCAGTGCTTTTAGGAACACAAGTTCAATGGCACCGAGTAGCCAATGGAAATGCGCTTGCTAATGTGGAAACAGCAGCAGGATGCAGAAAAAAGGATGGATGAAACAGGTTTACTCCTTGACTCAATTCAAGTGTCAACTCCTCTAGGAAATAGTCCCTCACCCTGAAGGATGAGTTATGGACCTCATTGGTTGACTCCTTCAGTTTCTTGGGCTTGTTTTTCTCATAGGCCTAGAATCCTTGGGCTTGTATCCCCAGTGCCAGGAACAGAGGCCGACATATTTAAGGCTTTGCTTGAATGAATGACCAAAAAAATAATGATCAATTCTGGGTACTAGTAATTTGTAAGTCCTCTTATATCACTTAAGGTTCTTTGCAAAGATGCTATAGAAACTAATTACAGTCAATCTAGGTCAAACAGAAGTTACTGGAATGAGAGACTGTAGGTAACTGCTCAGACCTGCAATTGGGGGAGGCTCTTGAGAGACTCCAGGGAAGAAGACAGATGACTAGACAGCCTCTTCAAGTCACTATTTCTTTGGTAGGGGGACTACTAACCATTTTCTTCAGTCCTTTATGTGACTCTGCTTATGATTCAAATTCCAGGGAGAATGAAGGATTGGCTTTATGGGATTTAGGAGAGCTGGGAGCATCTTGATGGATTTATCAGGACTACATTCAATGGAGGAAAAGTAACTCCCCAAATTAAAAAAAAAAAAAGTGGGGGGTAGAGATAGGGGAGTGCTGAGCAGGAATAAATGTAGGCTTTGAATACTGGAGGTCACCTGCAAGGTTAAACTTCAGTTTTTCATGTAACATTCCTGACCAGGACAGTACTTCTCCAGTAACAGGGGACAGGGATTGCCTTCCTTATGCAGTCAGTCCAGCCTTTTCATTTTACTTCCAGATTCCCCCGAGCTGAAGTCTGCCTCCCAGAACGTTCTGCCCATTTTTACCCCTCTCCACATCCTGCATGATTTTCCAGAACAAATGAACTCCTTCCTTCATAGGGCAATTTTCTGAGCCTTGACCTTGTGCCTTTAAGATGACCTGACTTCATACCTCCCCACTATAAGCACAATGCAACACCTCTTACCAGGCAAGACTCATATTACTGCTCACAGGTACCCCTCCTCCACTTTTGGCCTTTTGGCACTTTCTAAGGTATGTGCCTGTATCTTTTCCTGGCTCTGCCCACCCTTGACTGGTTCATGTGCTGCAGCCCACCTGTCCTAGCCCTGCTGCCAGGGCACCCTCCTTTGCAGAATACTCTCCTTCTCTCTTGCAGTCAAGGGTGTTGGCTTGGCTATTAGACAGATCTTGTTCTTATCTGGCTCTACAGCTTCCTTTTTATATTTCCAGAGAGCAAATGCTTCAATTCTCTGAAATTCAGTTTCTTGATTCGTAATGTGACATAATACATACCTTTAGCAGGCTACTCATGGGTTGTATGGGATGACGTGCTTAAGACAGTTTTCATGATGCTTTGGAGCTGGGTGCTTAACAGATGGTAGCTGTTACAGTTATCCTTTTAAATACTGATTTTGTCATTCACAAAATTACAAAAGTTATACATGTATCTAGTTATTTTTAAAAAAATTCAAGCCATAAAGCAATAAAAATGAAGGTAAAGGGCCAAAATAAAAAAGTAAAGAATCTTTCTCTCCCTAATCCCATATGCCCTCCCAAAATTAAGCTCTCATATACATTCTTCCAGAAAATGTACAGTCTATGTCTGTCCTTGTCTGTAACCATATCTTGCTTTCTCAGTTTCCAATATGACAAACAACTTTTCATGTCAATATTTATATCTCTGTTAGCTCTTTTGATGGCTGTCTAGTATTCCATAGTACGCACATGTCATAATTGATTTAACTATTTCCTCTGGCACACATTTAAGTTTCCACTGTTTTGCATGTGTGCATATTTCATAAAGATTCACTCCTAGAGTGTTATTGCTATGCCAGAGAATTTGCACATTTTAAATTTCAGTGAAACTTAAATTATTTTGATAATAAATGTTATCCGTTATATCCATATCCACAATATACAAGAGTTACTACTTCTCCACACTCTCACCATAGCTTGATATATTATTTACCATTTTCATGTTTTGCAAACTGTATGGGCTAAAAGTGGGGTGTGATAGATGGCTTTATGTTTTATTGATGAGTAAGTGAGGTTCACTGTCTCTTCTTCTGTTCAATGGCCATTTGTATTTTCTTTGTGAACTGCCTTCTTATGTCCTTTACCTATCATTTTGATTGGGCAACTTTTTATTTAGTGAACTGTTAAAGCTTTTTACATATTTATGTTAATCTTTATTAACACTTTTAATATTAATATTAAAATGTTATTAATATTAATATTTTATCCCAGTATGTCTCCACTTTGTTCAAGTTAATGTTTTCCAATCAAATAAATTAAGTTTTCGTTGTTTTTTTTCACTTTTGTTTTTTTATATATTATTTAAAGCTTACCTATCCCAAGAACATATTTTCTAAAATATTATTATAGTGGTTTTTAAATATTTGGGTTTTTAATCCATCTGAATGTATTTTGAAATGGTATAAAGTGCTGTACATATTTAATGACTAGTCAGCTGCTGATTTAAAATGCCCCTTTTACTGTATACCAAATTCATACTAAATTATACACTTGAGTTCATTTCTAGGTTTTCTGTTCTCTTCCATTTACTTATACAGATGTTCTTGCATTAATATAAAATAAACTATATGATATATTATATATCACATATTGTATAATAGTCTCTCTACATATTACATATTCTATATTTCACATATAATCCATGTACATGCACGCACATCCAAATCTGGGGGTGCTCAGTAAAATCTATGGGATTTCAGAAGTAAAATAATTTATTTGTAATTTAGGAAATCATAGAACAATTTGATGAGGAGGTGGTATTTGAACTGTACCTTAAGGTAAGAGTTGGTCATGACTGACAAATCAAAGTGCATTCCAAGAAAAAAGAATTGCTTTATCAAAACGACAGAGGCTATGACCCTGTCCACCAGCCCCCCAGAAGAACAAGTGTAGCTTGGTTGGAATATAGGGAATGCTTGGAAAGGGAGATGCTGGAAATAAAGTTGGGAGAGTCAGATTGGGGCAGGATCGTGGAAGCCCCAAGTCCCAGCATCTTGGTTCTGGGGGCAATCAGGAGCCATGGAAGGGCTTAGCAGGGGTATGACCTCACATATGTCTTAGAAAGATGATGATGATGGGTGGAGGAAGAGACTCAAGGAAAGCCAGTACAGAGATAGGGAGGGCAGTCAAACCACTGTTGGCAGAGTTTTAGGCAGAAGGTGAACAGGCATAAAGAAGTGGCAAAGAAAAGTTCAGCATTTTTTCTATTTTCTATTTTCTATTTTCTTCCTAATACACGGTGTTAAAAGGAACTGCTTGGAAATTGCAGGACCCAAAGTCTTATATTTATGCAACAAAGTAGCAAAGGCAACTTTCCCATGTTTTTGTTCTCTGAGGGAACAAAAGTATTAAAGTATTAATACGTAAAGTATTTAAAGTATTAAATTTTGTACTTAAAGTATTAAAATTTATGCAGTCTGACTGTATTTGGGTGTCCTTTTACGTATTTTTTTGTTTTTTGAGAGGAGCTCTGGCAAGGGTCTATCTTGCTCAGGGTTTCTCAGCCTGGGCACAGTTGAATTTGGGGCCAGAGAGTTCTTTGTTGTGGGGGCTGAACTGAGCATTGATGTTCAGTAGCATCCCTGACCTCCATCCACTAGATGCCAGTAGCATCACTCATCCGGTCGGTAGCATCACTGCAGACATTTCCCAATGTTCCCTTGACTAGTGAGCCCTGAAAGCCAAGTTCTCTTTCCTGGTGAATTTGTTTCAGGTCCAAGAAGTTAGAAAAGCTCAGATGGTGGACAGCACTTGACCTTTGACATTGGCACCAACCCAACCCCCCTACTTAGTAACCAAGCTTCAATCTCCTCAGCAAGAAAATAAAAATAATAACTATTTCACAGGGTTATTATTGAATATTAGCTGACATAATGTGTGTGTAGAGACAAATGCAGTGCTTGGCTCACTGCTGTTGTTCAATAAGTATGTGCTGACTCATATGCAATTATCCTCATTGCTTCAATGAAGTTTTTCTTAACCCAAACAGAGACTCTTATCTTTGCCAAAAAATGCTTTAAAATGCCCACTCTTTGATACAAGCTAAATCCCAGGCTTCAAGGGCTTGCTCCTTTTTTTATAGGAGGCCCGTGAAGAATGTTGAGCTGATAACCAATAACCCGGGTACAAATCCATGACCAGTCAGTGTGGGAGAGCTACCTCCATATCAACATTGGAAGTGATATTGTTCTGAATAATGCCATAGCAACCACCATAAACCCTCCCCTTGCCCAAGCTGCTGAGGCAGCTCGATTAGAATCAGAGCCTCTGGAGTTTTAAGGATGGGCCTTCATTCTGCCCCTGAGGACTCCAGATGGTATTTTCTTCAGAAGTTTTATATGCACGTGACTCTTTATTTTCGCGTTGTCTTGTCCTCCTAAGTGTTCTCCTCTCTTTACTAACAATTGATTACTTATCCTCCACCTTTGTTCTCTTACCCTTGCCATATATGGAAAATTTTGCTTTTTTATTATGGATTTCATTCCCTGCTCTTCTTTGTCTTTTCTCCATACCATTGTCTCCTTCTCTACCTCTACATCTTTCTCTTAACTTCACATTGCATATAGAGTATTTACTTATTTTTTTAAAAAAATTACTCTGTTCAGAATTTTAAAAGTTAAAGACTTGAACATGAAATTAAATTTCTTTTTATATTTTATTTTTTATTTATTTATTTATTTTTTATTTATTTCTTGGTTTGTTTATTTATTTATTTTTAGAGAGGGGAAAGGAGAGAGGGAGAGAAACATCACTGTGTGGTTGCCTCTCACTTGCACCCCCAACTGGGGACCTGATGTGCAACCTAGTCATGTGCCCTGACTGGGAATCGAACACTTGGCTCGCAGGCCGATGTTCAATCCACTGAGCCACAGAAGCCAGGGCCTCTTTTTATATTTTAATTCTATTTTAATAATATGTAAGTTTTTAAATCTCCTGGAGCCCTGAACAGGAAGATTTCTAGCCCTCGGGCACAGTTCTCCAACTTACCCTCATCACGGCTCTCAGAACTCTATCAGAGTTGTTCTAAGTTTTTCTCAGCAGCTGTGGGGGGAGGGGCAATAGGAGCACAAGTATGTGAAAAACACTGGGTATTTAGATAGCACTGTTGTTTCAAGAATCTCTGGAGAGCTGGGTTCCTCTTAACAAGACTAGAAATATAATCATTAACACTCACCTCTGCTGGAGTTCTGCTAAAAGAGAAACAATTAACACCACTTCCCTCCAACACAACTACCCTTTCCTTCTACTTCCTCATTTCCTTTGCTTTCTTTGAGCCAAACTTCCCAGGACCCTTTTTGTCTTTGACACTTTGTCCTGCAGCTGCCAGTGGATGGTGGATGGTGGACATGGTGCTGGAAACTGGGAGCTGATAATGATCTTGGATGGGAGCCCAGGAAAATCACTTTATGCCCATAGTAGGCACTTGTTATGGGATTGAATGGAGGCCACACAGTTACCCCATAGCTGTGGGTGGAATTTGTATCTTGAAACAACTCCCCGTGATTTAATCTTTAGTACCTTGTATAACATGTATACACTCCAAATAAACACAACACAGAAGGATTTCAAAGAGGCACCGGCCTTTGCTGTTCATACGTTGATGAAACAAGGGTGAAAAATAAGCCAGGGCAGTAGTCAAGTTTGCTCTGGAAAGTGCCCACCAGTTTCTCAGGAAAGTTTACTGGTCTGGGCCAGGCCCGGGACTTGGGCTTTTCTGTGGAGACAACCCCCCACCCCAAACCTTATAGGAGAAGAACCAATACACAACCAACAACATGGGCACGCATAGGTGACCTCCATTTTTGGAACCCAAGCTAGGTATCTCCCCTGTTGGTGAGACCTTCCTTATTGCCAGAGGAAGCCCACTTGCTTCTTTCCAGTTGATCTCACAGCATTTTGGCTGCACCTCATTTATTACTGTAAATATGCTGCCTTGTAATGATCCTACGGATGAAAAGGGGGCCACATACTAAACCTGACAAGCTCAGGGAAGGCCCACGTGGCAGCCTTACAAACTCAGAGACCTAAAGTAACTGCATAGGATGGTCTGACATCAAAACTTCCTAACTAAAAGCAATCCCAAGCAGGTAGTCCTGTGCTAGGCCAGTATTTTTCTTGACAAAGGTCAATCATTACCTGAACTGAGCCTGTCTTAATTGTCCTTTTGCATTTCAGATAACATACCTTTGGAATGTCAGGGTGATTTTCTTTTCCCAGACCCCTCAGAGCACAATCTCCCACCAGAGCAGGAGACCACAGAGCCCCTCATTTTGTTATTGTTATCATGTTAATTGTTAACTGTTAACTATCCTAAACCCACCTGTGTAAAAGAAGTATGCATCTATTCATTCATATTACTTTTATGCAACCCCAGATTTCCCTGTTTAGCTTTCTCCCACCTCCCTAATCTATCACTAATGTAACCCCTTTACACCTCTTCCTTTGATTGTAATGTATAAAATGAGGAGAAAGACTAACACTCTCTGGAGCATTCTCTCAATTCATTGAGATTTTGCTTCCCAGCAGGCAATTGTCATCAGTTTGGCTCAGATTTCTTTTTCTTATGTTGACAATCCCTTCTCGTATCTCTTCCAGTTCCTTGAGGGCAAAGACAAAATATTTTGTTCTTCTCTATATCTGTACAGTCTAGCACGAAACCCAGCCCAGACAAAGACTGATTTTTTTTTTAATTCATATGTAATACCAAATCCCATCCACCACCTGTTTTTGTAAATAAAATTTTATTGGAACACAGCCATGCTCATTGGTCTAGTATTAACTATGGCTGCTTTCCTGCTACAATGGCAGAGTTGAGTAGTTGCAACAGAGAACATATGACCTTCAAAATGTAAACTATTCACTACCTGGCCCTTTGCAGACAAAGTTTGCCAATACTTCTTTATGGAACCTAGCCAGTTGAGCAGTCAACCAAAATGTTGTCACAAGAATGTTAACTAGAATGAGAGAAGCCAATTTGGAGTATCACTGACATGAGATAGCCCATTGTCTTCCCTCATAAAGACCTTATCTTTCACATCAAAAACCTGGAACTCATTCTACCTTTTCTTTTTCCACATTATGTTTTGGTCCTCATTTTTCACCTGTGTTTTTCTTTAAAAAATGTTTCTTTCTTTCATTCCAGTAATGAAATATGATTTATCCATTAAATATTATTTTTGAAGTACATTCTATATCATAGTAAATAATACAAATAATAGCAAGTGAGAAAAGCAAAACCCACAGATTTATCTACAGTCTGATTTCCAGCCAATGTTTTCAGAAAGCAATGTTCAGAGACAAAAAGGGAAAAAAATACACTACATGGTCAGGAGTGGTTGCTGCTAGATAGCTAAGCTTGAGTGATTTTCACTCTTTTCTTTATACTGTGATATATTTACAACAGTAATGAGCCTGTCCTATATGCCAGGTGTCTCTGATTTAAGCAGTTCTGAATTCGGCGCTTCTGCTCTTAAATAGCACTGTCTCTAACAGGCTCTCCCACATTGCTGCACGTTAGACTCACTCATAAATCCTCTCTGTGATTCATCTGCATCATATCGGTGAAACTGCTTTGGGTGAGAAGTATGTGGAAAATATTGTTAGCTCTGTTTTTTACAATCTTGTCAAAAACAAAACAAAAACAAAAAACAAACAGGTTGTCCCCAAAGTCTAATTTGTGAGGTGAATTCTACTTCTCAGATCTATTAAAAAAGACAGGTCCCACTTTTTCAGCTCTTTCCTTTATGAAGCTCTTTCTAGTCCAGACTTCTACCTTCTTCCAGGGGCTAAAAGAGAAAGTAGTATATAGAGTTTGGGGGACGTGGAAAGACATTGCGGTGCAGTGCCTTCCAAGGGGCGCTGTAGCTCCAGCTCTGCTGCCTCCTAGTCCTGTGACCACAGGAAAGTCACTTCAGCTCTCAGAGTCTCAGTTTCTTCATCTGCCAAATGGGATTACTATTATACTCATGCACTGAGTCACAGAGAGGATTATAAAGAGAGCAGGTTTCCTGTGAGCACCTCCATCAGTCTAGTAATCCAGTTGGTGCTAGATAAACGGTCCTTTGTTGGGGGGTGGGGGGTGGTGGTTTTTAAAACCAGTGAAAGTGCTTGTTCTGAAAGGAAATGCAAGGTGCTTCCAGTGGAAGAGCCCCAGGAGGAAATGATACTTCCTTTCTCTCTGACTCAGCCAAAAGCAGGAAGAATCTTCATTCACATGCTCCACTAACTACATTCTGTACTCTCTTTGAAAAAGTGCTGAAAGATGAGTCAGGGGACCCAGACCCAGCTTTGGCCTCGAATTTGCTGTGCAGTCTTAAGTGTTTGCTCATCTGTAACATGAAGGCTTTAGACAAGTATCTCTCTGAGGTTTTAATTTCTAATACAGAGATGCTGTAGATTAAAAGATTGCAAAATTGTGTCTTAATGACCAAATAAGCCAACAAAGTTTTAAAAAATATCACCTCTACTCTATTATATCCATGATCCCAGGGACAGTACGAGGAGCTGGGGAAGGGGAGTATCATAATCCATGCAACAGAGAAGGAAAGCAGACCCGTGCTCCCACAGCCAGCAAGGGAATGGACCTAGATATGAACCCTGGTCTGTCTAACACCAACCTTCTGCAAACTTTCTACTCTACCAAAAAGAACACATTTCAATGCTCTGGTTGACCTTGGAAGATCTTGTTTCCAGTGAATTCTTCATTACTTTATCCACATGCACTTCATTGGATTGTAGGCCTTCCTTGTTCTGCTCTAGGATTTGCCAGCATGGGAAATTCATCTGTGCAGGGCCATTCTCACGATGTCCACAGTCTAGATTTTATTAAGGAGAGTATGCGGTTGGGAGGCACTCCTACAGAGAGCAGCCACTGACATCAGGAGCCGAGAGAACACCCTCGGCAAAGGTTTCATGTTCCATGGCCTCGCTGGGAAGCTGGAGAATTACCCCAAACAGCACCCCCGCTGGGTCCACACACAAGAGGGGCAGCTGCTCTCCTAGGAAGTAGCCTGGACTGGAAGCTAAGTGCTGGGCAACTTGGGACAAGCTACCCAGTGACTCGGAGTCTCAGTGCCCCTGTGCGCACATCTGTGAAGTAAAATGCACGACAAACTTCTTGACTTGAACCAATAGGCTCGGATAGCTTCTCCTCTAAAAATTTTTTCCTGGCTCATCCAAAAACAATCATGGACCTTTCTCTCTATTCTGCATCTTAGCCTTTGTTGAATATATTATCCACTTTTCACATGTATTATTACTCTAGGTTTACTTACCTATCTCTCCCACTAGACTGTGAGTTTGTTGATTAAATATATATATGTAAAAATTTTTTTTTGTCTGAACTATTCAAGTCCCCTAGGCATTGGTTATACCCTGACAATACCTTCACAACGGCCTCAGAGACCTTGCAGGACCTCCCAAGCCCTTACCTCCCTGAGTCTCCTTCCTCTCTCTCCACATTACTCATTTCACCGTAGCCTCCCTGGCCCCTGGCTGTCCTGATACAGGAGGCACACTCCTGCCTTGCCGTGTAGGGAACAATTCTTTCTTTCTGGAATGCTCCTCCCCCAGAAACCTGTAGGCTAACTTTATCACTTTCTCTTGCTCTAATCTAAACCTCCTCTATAATTCTGCAACCTTCTTCTCAACATCCCCAATGCCCTTTCCGTGCGCCACATTTCTTCTCTTCCGCAGCACTTACCAGCTTCGAACGTACTATTTGTTACTGTGACTTTTATTTACCGTCTGTCTCCTCTACAACATAAGCTTTATGAGAAAAGGGCCCTTTGCTCTGTTGGCTGGTATATCCCACCTCCCTAAAAAAGTACCCAGTGCTTGCTTACAGTTGCTGAATTGAATTAAATCTAGCTATCTAGTGTTTTTGTTTTTGTTTTTGTTTTAAACTGTTTCAGCTATTTAAGTCCTCCAGGAAAGTCAGGCTGAGCTCTTCCAATGCATTGGACCTAAACATTCCAGCTGACCACTTTGATTCTTCCCTAGTCTTTATGTAGACATGACCTTAACGATGTAGAGTCCCATGGCATAGCTCTGTGCACACGAAGTGATGAATCCTTTAATAATACAAATCTCATTAGCTATTGTACAGAAATTGCTTTTGCCTCTTAAAAAAAAAAAAAATCTTGTTTCTCCTTATACAATAGTTCCAAAACTGAAACTTCAGGATGGATGGAGGCATTCTAGCCATCCCTCCCCAGAAGGCAGGACCAGCGCCCCTCAGATGGAGGGAATGGGGCTGGAGCAGAAACCCCTTTCAGTGGGCTCAGCTTTCCCACTTTCATCATCTTTCCACCTCAACAAGTCATTAACTGTGCTAATCACAACTACAACAAAGCTAATAATTGCTTCTTGGAACATTGTGTAACCATGGAACGTTGCCACGGACCTCTGAGAGTCGGCCCCTAACTCTGCGCAGAGTGACTTCTCAGGGATTTTTACTTGCCTGACTTTAAGCTGAATGTTATCATTTTCCTTTTTATTGTTTCTGGCTCCTCCCATGCCTTTGAAGTTTCTGAAATCTTTAAGCATTTGGCTGGTCTCTATACACCACAGGGTCTTCTCCCTCAAACAGGGCCCCTGGCCAAGAGCAAGGAATCGGACTCCTCTCTTGGCTGGGTCTCTAAAACAATCAGATTGCTCCACAGCCTGCCATTTGAAACATGAGCTGGGCTAAAAGTACAGATAATGCAGTGTGTTCCAAGGAGATTAGAATATCCCAGTGGGATTCGGGTAAATGGAGAGGGAGAGTAGTGAGTCCTCCACACGCAGTGTAACCTGCTCTTCTCCAGACTGTATTGTTCACAAGGGAAGGCCAAGGCCATGGACCTACTCCCTCTCCTGCTCATAACCACCCTGATTTGTGGAGAGTTACAGGAGGTCATTTTCCATGAAACTATTTGTTTGGTCTCTTCCATACCATTTGGTAACTTCCGTCAATAGTTATTCTCTTCTTGGTCTAGGCCAGGGGTTCTCAACCTTCCTAATGCCGCGACCCTTTAATACAGTTCCTCATGTCGTGGTGACCCCCAACCATAAAATTATTTTCGTTGCTACTTCATAACTGTAATTTTGCTACTGTTATGAATCGTAATGTAAATATCTGATATGTAGGATGTATTTTCATTGTTACAAATTGAACATAATTAAAGCATAGTGATTAATCACAAAAACAATATATAATTATATATGTGTTTTCCGATGGTCTTAGGCGACCCCTGTGAAAGGGTCATTCAACCCCCAAAGGGGTCGTGACCCACAGGTTGAGAACCGCTGGTCTAGGCAATCTCAGGTCCCAAGGCTTTCTCACAGGGGAAGCAGGTCCTGCTGCCGTTGTCCTTGTTCTTCCCTACCTTCCACCCCTCCCAAGTTTTCCTCTTTTGACAATTTCCAAGAAAGGGATGGTCTCTAGCCAATCTGCCATGAGCAGACTCTGGGTAATGCCCCTCAGACCCCAGAGTGAACATTTGTATTGCAGAGAAAACTTACCATTTTTGAAGGATAAGTCACGAATAAGGTTTGGGCCCATATAAACATTATTCATTCAAAGACTCAGTCAAAACTTGGGAAGCTAAAAAAGTTGAGTCGACTGGTTTCACCTAACTCCAATGTCAATTTGTAACGCTTTTTGTTTTTTGTTTTTACCTTCATGGTGTGTGTTTGTTATCCCATCTACATCCTCCCTGGAGCTCAAACTTAGCCTCCCGTGGGACCAGCAGCACCAAGATGAAATTTGTGTACCTGGTAGGAAGGACAGTAGGAGACACCCTTCAGATAGAGTCAGGTGGGGCTCAGAGTGTCGCATAATGTGAGTGAAGAGATGGCAGGGCCAAGCCTGCCTGGGATGTGTCCCAAACCTCCCATGATCCCCGGTCCTGTGTGGTGAAAGCCGGTGGACCACACAACTGATAAGACTCCAGCTGCTCAAGAGAGGGGGAGTCTCCCTGAGCACAGAGTTCTAAGCCTTTGGTTTGTCCAAAGGATTCGTCCATCCCTGTCACTCTTCAGTAGGGACTCAGGATGGGGAGTTATGAGGAATGTGCCAAGTGACAATGAATACTTTCGTGTAGGGAAAAGGAGCAAATGCTCCAATGTCCCTGCCAAGCTCATACCCTAGTTAGTTTGGAATCACTGATCCCCAGCAGTAGGAAGGGTCACCTAACTGGCTCCCTCTCTCACCCAGCTGACACTGGATCCCAGTTGCAATGTCCCTGATAGGAGCACCTCGCACCTCTGCTTGGAGGTCTCCATCGATGATGAGCCCCGACCTGCAGAGAGAGCCATGCCTGTAAGCATGCACAGTATTTCTCTGGATTGTTTGGATTATTAAAAAGTGTGATGATATGGTCTGAATGCTTACTGATTTGATAGCCAACTCTTGAAAAAAATATCAGGATATCATGGTCCCCATTATTTCTTCAAAATTGCCAAGGAAAATTTGCCTAGTCCACATATTTGAAGGCCACTGGTGACTTGGAGCTGCTGAAGCCCCAAACAATAACAGCTGTGGAGGTCTCAGGACACTTTGTATCACCTTCAGCTGCTCCAGGCTGCCCCGCCCCCCCATTCTCTGTTGGTCAAAGCACCACCTTCTTCATAGCTTCTAGCAGAGATTGCTTTCAACATCTACAGCCTTCACAGTCTTCAGTCCCAACCTAGGGGTCCCTGTCTCACTCCCAACATGGAATGGAAAGAATATGTCTTATTTCTATTAAGCTCTCTATACACCATGAGAAGAGGCTTACAATAGTTAAAATTGCACACACACACCATTTCAATATGAAGTATTTGAATTAATTCATTGCCTTAGGTCATATTTTCTAGAAGCAGACCCTGAGATGACAATTCAAATGCAAGTGATTTATTAGGAAAATGTTTCCAGGGGATCCTAGAAAAGGAGTGAGGGAAACAAGACAGGGAAGGGGAACAAGACAAGCAAGTGTGCAATTTCAGGCAGAATCCAGCCTTAGCCTCATCCCACAGGAGGCTCTGGAATAGAAATCACACCTGAATTCATCCAGACTTGAGGCAAGGGAACTGATGTTCATTGGCAAAGGGCTACTGGTGAGCTGTAAACTCCTGGGTATTTACAGCTGTCTGAGCTGTTGGGCAGGGTGGGTCCAGTAGTGCAAGGAGGTCATCTTTAAAAACAAAGGCACGAAAAGCCAGGGAAGGGGTACAAAGAAATGTAAAAGGGACCTGAGGGGATCTGGACAGAATCAGTATGTCCACTCATTCACCTGTGTATCCCCAGTGGGTTTGTTTGGCTCTAGATTCTATGTTTCTCTAACATAATGTGGTATCTGTACAGTAAGGGGTGGTCATACACCCCCCTGAACAGATAGAGTGCAGGTTAGGTCCACACTGGCTCTTCGGTGTACACTCACATTTTTATGGACACTGTTCACATAAATCTTTTTTTAAATTTATTTATTGATTTTAGAGAGAGAGAAAGACATCAATTTGTTGTTCTACTTGTTTATGTATTCATTTGTTGCTTCTTGAAAGTACCCTGACTGGGGATCGAACCCACAACATATCAGGACGATGCTCTAATCAACTGAGCTACCCGGCCAAGGCTCAAATAAATCTTTTGAAGATACTGTATAGAGGCTGCTCTGAAGTCTCATTTGTGAGCCTGTGTGCATATGAGCTTAGCCATGTCCACTCCTTCACTAGAGTGGTTTATCCACATGCCCATCATGACCAGTCAAATCACCTCCCAAAAGAAGATACTTTCATGAGTAAACCTGAAACATGTTTCCCAGTTTTGCAGATGCTGCATCTCTTGAAAGGCAGTGCACCTGTAAATGCAAAATTGCCCATGTAAAACTCCTCTGCACAAATACAAACTCAAATAAAGCTGCTTTTACTTTCCTTATAGTAAACAACCCCAAATCTGGAGAACTATCAAATCAGGCCTTAATCTTTGTGGGTATATTTTTATTTAATTTTCCAATAAAAACAACTAGAGCCCTGGTTAACCCATAACACGCTGAGAACATTTCAAGGCACTGCCATTTCACTTTTTACCAGTTTTAATAGCCCAACATTAGGTTCTCTTTTCTCCGTCTCTCTCCTCCTCTCCCCTCTCCAACTTTCCCCTTCCCTCCCTCCAGTAAATAAAAGCATACGTTTGTTCCCCCTTCTCCCTATATCACTGAAAAAGCAGAAGAGAGGAGACCTGAAAGAGCAAAGCTCTTAAGTCAGAACGACTCTCATACCTTTTAACAGAGTTTCTCTTTTCCTCCGACCCCACATGTGGTGGTAGCCTCCCTCGTCCCCCACCCCTCCCTCTCTGTAACTCTGGCCCTGCCGAATTCCTCCCTCTCTGCTCTTTAGACCAGCCTCTGCGTCTTGTCTTGAGAACTTGTTTCATTATTTAGTTGCCCACTGTTCCCATGGAGGCAAAGAAATGAACAAAACCACATTTCTGAGCACTTACTAGGTATCTGGTATCTTCCATCCATCATCTTATTTGAATTCTCACAGACCCCACCCCCTGCCCCCATGAAGTAAAATTATTTTTCCCATTTTAGATACAAGAAAACTGAGGTAGAGGGAAGCACAGTGACTTTTTCAAGAACATGCGGCCCGGAAAGGAGCAGAACTTGACATAAACTCATGTTTGGCTGTGTCTAAGTGGAATAATTTCTGCCCTATACTGGTTTCTGCTGTCTAGAATATGCTTTGGTTCTTCAACCCCCACATGAACACTACAGAATGTTAAATATTTCTGAGACATCCCCTCCATTGGTGGTCCAACTGTGGAAAACCTCTGATTTTCAGCACATAAAAAATATAAGAAGAATCAACAACAAATACTTGGAAAAAGAGAAGTGACATCTTGCTTTCTTCAGAGATGTCTGTAATGCACCAGCATTAACGTCCATTCTGAGTGAGGCGGAAAGAGTTCTTTTTATGATTTCCACAGAATGATTGTGTAACACATGTTTTTAAAAACATTTTTAAATACATTGTTCAATCAAATGACAACCTCGATGGCTTGCGACTCAAGATGTCATGGTGGTGAAATATTCATTAGTCACCTGCCACAGAAGTCAGTGGCATGTGCTGGGGCACTGAGTCTGTAAAAGCTGACAGTCTTGTTAATCTGTCAGGCCACCTAATGTGTAGCCTCCCAGTATGACACTGTCACCAGGAAAAAGTCTTCGATTGTCTGCCTCACAAGCCCAGAAACTGGTTTTTGGAAGCCCGACTTCTCACTGAACGCTCTTTAAAGCTGAGTTAATATGTTTCCTACTGTTATAACAACGACATGTGAGTCACATATGTGGTTTTAAGATTCCTAAACTGCATCCATACAGCTGCTGATGTCATCAGAAATAACCTCTGGGTCTCGGAGACTAGAAGATTCAAGAGGAAAACTGCCCAGCTAATGGAATCGCTGATTTTCATTAGCGCAGTCACCAGCATTCCAGCACTCAAATCTCCTTGGGAAATTATTCATCAATATTCTGTTTTCATTTGGAAAATATCAGCCTGTGAACTTATCTTGACTCACAATATGGAAGTAGATTGTTATGGGGCAGTGGGGACCCTGAGGTTAAGTGTCAGGCAAATTCATATTTGAATTCCAGCTCTGCCACTTACCAGCTAGCTGTGTGATTTCAGATAAGTTACTTAACCTCTCTGAGCCTCAAGTCTCTAATCTGGAAAACTGGTAAATTATGCCCATCTCATGGCGTAGTGAAAATGAAGTTCGACATAGAAAAGCATCTGGCAAAACAACAGGTCACAGTGCAAACAAGGAGGTGTTAGGACCCAGGCTTGCCCACAGGGAGCCTGGCTTGACTAATCCTCTGGGCTCTGAGCCCTGCGTGGCCAAGACAGGAACCTGTTCTAGTTCTGTGCCCTCCAGACTCTGCTCCTCTCCCAACCCCCTCACCAGGGGATTCATTCAAACACTCCCCAGGGCTTCACAGGAAGCAAAAGGAAAGAGAAAAATGTAGAGAACGGATGTGGCAGTGTTGAGCCAGCTCTTGCAAGAACAGTCTTTCTTATGGGAATGCCATTTATTAGTCATTAAGATTGCAAAGCAGCAGGAGCATGTGACCGAGAATTCTATCAGAATTTCTGTTAGCAGCTCTTTGCATTAGAAAAAGAAGGGAGATGCCAGCTGTGTGAGGAAGGTCATGGAAATGCTGCAGTTTCATGAGGGCAGAGATCCGGCAGTTCTGAGAGCTGTGTATGAGTCATCGAGCAGGAAAGAGGAGGATCCTTATAGGGTGCTTCAACCCCACACAAGAGAGCAGGAAGGATTTGCACGTAACAGTACTATGTCCTCAGTCTTCTTCCAGTTAAAAGCTTTTCCTTATGTACCGTGTATTTCAGCTTCACTCCATCACTATGAGTCAGGAATCCCCTCTGGAGAGATGAGAAACTTGAGGCACATAAACCCTATACAACCTGAGAATTCTCTGAGATCACACTGGAGAAAGAGCCAGGTGATGCCTTAGTGTGATAGGGGTCCCTTGGTTTACACTTTTTTCCGAATTGCCTCATGAACTTGGATTATATCCTGAAGGTCTGCGGGAGGGCATAGGATGTGATCCGGTTTCTAAAGTCCTTTCATGTCTCAGTGGTTCTATTCCAAAGAAGCAAAGAAGGGAGGAGGGAGGAAATTCAAAAAAAAAAAAAAAAAAAAAGATATGTTGCATAAAAATTCTGTAGTGAAACTCAACAACATGAGGAAGCTATGTTCTTAAAAGTTTATTAAAAAGAAATCAAGAAAAATATGTAAGAAACAATAAGCATCTTTATCAAATCAAAGGCTGATATGCAAATGAGTAATTGCTTCCTCTTTCTAATAATAATAATAAGTGCTTATCATATTTTTCCAGGCAGCATGGTAAGCACTTTACACTCATTATCCCCTCAATCCAATGGAACACATACTGTTAGAGATGAAGAGGAGAATGAGAGAGGTTAAGTAACTAGCCCAAGGACACTCAGCTGGTATGTGGCAGAACCAGGATCTGAACACATTCTGGTGCCAGACATGTGCTCTTGCCCTTAGCTGCCACCTCCCAGAAACTGGCAGATCACATGCACTTTTTTTTTCCCACTAAGTTATGAAAAAAAAAGCCTCGTTGGGTAGGAATTACTACTCTTAAATTCTCAGATAAGGAAATTGAAGTTCAAAATCCTTATGTAACTTTTCTATGGCCACACAATTAGTCAGAGCTCGAGACAAAATTCAGACCCAGAACTTTTGACTGTGCTGGGGGCTGTTGTTCCCTTCACATCTGGCATCATAATTCTTCACGAGAAGAAACTGGGTGAGTGCAGAATTTATTCCTCCATGAGAAAAATATTCTTAAATTGTACAAAGACTTATAGCAAGTGGCACCAACCCAATCGCTGCCCAAATACTCATTCACTTTGTTGTCAACTAATTTATAGAGTATCATGTACGTACTGGGCATTGCCAAGTGCCTGGAGGACAGAATGAGCACGGAAGAAAAGATAGGTCTCTACCCTCAGTGCCTTTTCGGGTCCCATGTGCCTCCTTTCCCAGACACACTTACCCCAATATTGATGGAGAAAGAAACACAGCTCAAAATCTCAGTTGTTTCCTGTTCAATTTCTCCTGAAAGCCCCATTGCCTTTGGGATAGTCTGGCTGGTTTCAGGGGGTTCTACTGAGCTGTGACCCCAATAAGGCTGATTATAGTGACTCTTCAACAACCCCCTTGGACCTCTCCCTCACTAGGCTGGATCAGCAGTATGTCTGTCCTAAGCAACTCCGGCTGCAGCCAACACCAGGCAGCAACCTCAGAGCACAGATACGTGCCTCGATGTCATTCTGAGTGCGGGCAAGTCTCTTTGGACCTTCCTTGGAATGGCTTGATTTCTACCGGGAGATCACTTTTTCGGGCCCTGTGGATGAACTGCATACGCAAATCGCCAGCATTTCTGCTGCCGGGAACAGCTGCCAAAGGGAGATTCCTTAGAGTGGTGATGAGAGTGTATCTTGTTTGTTTGTCTTCCCTGAATGCAGGGAAGGACTGGAAAGAGGCAATCAGATGGGATGACTGGCTGTTAGCAGTTTCCAGCTAACTTCGCCAGGCCCATAGAACTATGACCTAACCTCTGCTTCAAGGAGACTACAAACAAATGTAAACAATCAGTTTCCAAGGCTCGCATCCAGCTCCCGGTGTTTTGGTCCCCTCTGCATTGTAACGTATGTCTTAGTATCCTGGTAACTGCCGAGAGGCTCTCTCGGTCGCCATGAACAGTACAGATTGCAATCTCAATAGAATGCAAGGTCCACGTGTGTACATCGTTTTACAGTTAACAGGCTCCTGCTATTTCCAATACCTCACTCAATACCCATGATACTGTGGAGCAGCAAGTTTTGCTATTCCCATGTCACAAACAAAGAAACTAAGAGTTAGTGGCGGAACTGGAGCTAGATAGTAGGTTTATCAACTATTGGAATGCTTTTTCATCTTCAGAAGATGAGTACAATAATGAGAATAACTTCCTTGAAAGTTTTTTATAAGACCTAGAGATTAGATAAACACATTAAATAGTGATATATATCCATCTATGCATGTATAAACATATACGTGTATGTGGCTTTTAGGTTTTTGCCTGGACTGAAGTAGTCCCTCAGTAAGGAATAGTTTGTTTTTTGTTTATTTTAAGTAAAGCAGCATAGTATAATTGTTGAGACGTGGTTTCTGAACTCAGGTCAACTTCGGGTGATATCATGACCTTGGGCAAGTTTCTTAACCTCTCGGGCATTAGTTTATTTATATGAAAATGGGAATGATAATTTTTTTTTAAACTAAAGGTTTGAATAAGAGTTGTATAGATGGACAATAGGAATTTGCTTCCCAATGCTGAAATACAAGAAGCAAACCACCACTTTGATAAGGTGGAATTGGGAGAGACTCTTGTCTCCTTTCTAAACTACATACAAAAATCCAGGAGTCTTCCATGATGTCTGAATGGAAGAAAGAGCTCTATTCCTAAGTCCATAGCTATTCACTGAGATGTTGAAATAAAAATGTTTCCATTCACAAGTAGGGAACTCTTTGTCCTTATGCTAAGCGTGAGCATGGAGCTATTTTGCAAAGGTCCCCAAACTGACTCTCAGTGGCCAGTTTTGTGGCGTCCATGTACCACTTCATGAGAAATCCTGGCAGCATCTCAGGATACTCATGGGACCTGCCACAGCGTGCTCCCCTACCCTAGGCTTTAGGATGATAACCTTTGCTTACCTTGTAGGGACAGGGCCAGTCCTGCCTCCTTCTCCACACCAAATACCAACTTCCCTCCATAAGTCCCTCAAGCAAAGGAACTAGGTGCCTTATCTTTGTATGCTGCAACACAAAAGCCTTTAATAACTCTGTCAATGGGGTTATGCTCTAGACACATTTTTTGAGCCTCCTATCATATGGAAAACACAAATTAATATCCAAATATGTTTACCCAGTAACAATAATATTGATAATACTAATGATATAAGGAGGAGGAGGAAAAGAAGGAGAAATAATATATGTAGCAACAAGTATACTATGGCATATTGTAAGCACTTGATAAATAGTAGTGTAGCTATTACACTACTGCAGTTTTATGTTACTGATACTGCCCCGTGATGCTTCAGTACTTCCTTCCATGCTTTACTAAAATTCAGACAGGATCTTGGACTGAAAAACTATGATATAGAACAAGTACTTTGTCAGATGGTCGATGACCAGGTTCTCCAAATGAATACAAATGAGATCTTAAAATCTCTTCTGGGCCTTTACTTGCTAACCTACCTTACTTTCTTAATGTAGTTTGGCTTCACTCAAAAAAGAGGATTTGGAAAATATTAATGTGGGGCAATATCATTTTGTACAAATACATAAATAAAATGGAGGGATCCAAACCAGTAGTATCTTAAAAGAATAATGAACTCTGGTCAGGCAGGGTTCATTCCAGAAGTGCAAGGATGGTTCAATACTGAAAATGTTGATAACTGCATTACATCAATACATCGGATGGTAAAGGAGAAATAATAGATCATCTTGATGAAATTTACCATACTGACCTGATTAAACTAGAGATAGTACAGGAGTTAAAGGACAGTTCTCACGTGGTAAAGAATATGAGAGGTCAATTTCAAGCTCAAAAATTAAACATCAGTATATTACCATTAAATTCAAGAACAAAATACAGATGTCCACTATTATCTGTTTTTATTTAACATTGTTCTGAAAATTTAAGTCAATGAAATAAAGTATGAAGAGATAAATCAATTAAAAAGGAGATCTAAGCCCTGGCCAGTGTGGCTCAGTTAGTTGGAGCACATCGTCCCAATGATCAAACTGTCACAGATTCAATTCCCAGTCAGGGCATATACCCAGGTTGCCGGTTCAAGTTGGATCCCCAACCGGGACATTACAAGAAGGCAACCAATCGATGTTCCTCTCTCACATCTCCCTCTCTCTCTCTCTCTCTCTCTCTCTCTCTCTCTCTCTCCCTCCCCCCTTCCTCTTTCTCTAAAAGCAATGGAAAAAATGTCCTCAGGTAAGGATTTTTTAAAAAGGAGATTGAAATGTCAATTATTATTTTCTGTTTCTTAACCCCAAAATAAAAATAAAAATAAAAACTTTCTGGTTTAGAAAGGTTGCTGTCTACAAATAAATACATAAAAACCAATAACTTTTTTATATAACTATAGTTGGTAATTGAAACATTAGTAGGAAGAAGGGTATATTCATTTTATTTACTTATGTTTTTACAGATTTTATTTATTTATTTTTAGAGAGAAGAGAAAAGAAGGAGAAAGAGAGGGAGAGAAACATCGATGTGAGAGAGAAACATTAACTGGTTGCCTCTTACCCATGCCCCAACCAACAACTGAACCCGCAACCCAGACATTTGCCCTGACCAGCAATCGAACTAACAACATTTCAATTTGTGGGATGGTGCCCAACCGACTAAGCCACACTGGTCAGGGCAAGAGTAAATTCATTTTAAAAATCAAATGATGTCTTTCACCTCTCTTATTCAACATAGTACTGAAAGTCCTAGCCACAGCAATCAGATAAGAAGAAGAAATAAAAAGCATCCAAATTGGAAAGGAAGTAGTAAAACTGTCTTTATTCGCAGATGACACAATTCTGTACATAGAGAACCCCAAAGATTCCACCAAGAAACTGCTAGAACTGATAAATGAATTCAGCAAAGTAGCAGAATACAGAATTAATATTCGTAAGTCAGCTGCATAATGAACTAACAGAAAGGGAAATCAAGAAAACAATCCCATTCACAGTTGTTTCAAAAAACATAAAATACCTGGGAATAAACCTAACCAAGGATGTAAAAGACCTTTACTAAGAAAATTATAAGACACTGAAAAAAGAAATTGAAGAACATACAAATAAATGGAGGCACATACTGTGTTCAGGTATTGGAAGAATTAACATCATTAAAATGTCCAAACTACCCAAAGCAATTCATAGATTCAGCGCAATTCCTATCAAGATTCCAATGGCATATTTCACAAAACTAGAACAAATATTTCAAACATTTGTATGGAACCACAAAAAGCCCTGCATAGCAACAGTGATCCACAGAAAGAAAAATAAAATTGGAGGAATCATGCTACCTAATATCAAACTGTTGCTATAAGGCCATAGTAATCAAAACAGTGTGGTACTGGCATAAAAACAGACACATAGATCAATTGAACAGAATAGAGAGCCCAGAAATAAACCCACACCTTTGTAGTCAATTAATATTTGACAGAGGAAGGAAGCACATACAATGGGTTAAAGATAGTTTATTCAGTAAATGATGTTGGGAAAATTGGACAGATACATGCAGAAAAATGACTCTAGATCACCTTCTTACACCACACACAAGACTAAATTCAAAATGGATCAATGACTTAAATGTCAGATCTGAAACCATAAAAATCCTAGAAGAAAACATAGGCAGCAAAATCTCAGACATTATTCATAGTAAATTTTTATCAGATATATAGCAAGGGAAACAAAAGAAAAAATAAATAATTGGGACTACATCAAACTAAAATGTTTTTGCACAACAAAGTAAATCATCAACAGAAGAAAGAGACAACCCACAGAATGGGAAAACATATTTCCTGATACATCTGATAAGGGGATAATATCTAAAATTTATGAAGTATATAAAGTACTTACAAAACTCAACACCAAAAGCAACGCCCAAACAATCCAGTTAGAAAATGGACAAAGGACTGAATAGACATTTCTCCAAAGAGGACATACAGATGGTCGATAGTCATATGAAAAGATGCTCAACGTCACTAATCATCAGAGAAATGCAAATTAAAACCACAATGAGATATCACCTCACAGCAGTCAGAATGGCCATCATCTATAAATCAACAAACAACAAGTGTTGGTGAGAATGTGGAGAAAGGGGGCCCTTTTGCACTATTGGTGGGAATGCAGACTGGTGCAGCCAATGTGGAAAGCAGTATGGAGATACCTCAAAAAATTAAAAATGGATCCACCTTTTGACTCAGTGATCCCACTTCTGGGAATATATCTGAAGGAACCCAAAACACTAATTTGAAAGAACATAAGCACACCTATGTTCATTGCACCATTATTTACAATCACCAAAATATGGAAGCAGCCCAGGTGTCCATCAGTAGATGAGTGGATAAAACAACTGTGGGACATTTACACAACGGAATACTACTCGGCTACAAAAAAGAAGAAAATTTTACCCTTTTGTATGGATGGGCGTGGAGAACATTATGCTAAGTGAAATAAGCCAGTCACAGAAAGACAAATATCATATGCTTTCACTCACATGAGGAATCTAATGAACAAACTGAACAAGGAAAATAGATACAGACTCATAGACAGAGAGCAGGATGACAGCTAGTAGGGGGAGGTGAAGGGGTGGAAGGATTGAGCCAAAAAGGAAAAAGGACTCATGGATATGGACAGGTGTGGTGATTACTGGGTGGAGGGGAGTACAAGAGGACTAAAAGGTAATGTAAAAAAATACAATAAAGACAATAAATAAATAAAATGTAAACCATTTAAAAATAAATTTAATAACACCTTATACAAAAAATCCTCAAAATTGGTATAGAAGTAAATGTAAGAGTGGCAACTGTATAAGTTTTAGAAGAAAATATAGTCGTCAGTTTTAATTACTGTGTGAGTCCGCATGCTTTCTGCAGTTGAAATCTGTTACTTTGTGTACTTTTTTCTCAGAAAAGACAGAAAGATGTTATCATGGCCCCTTTTCAATGTATCTGCCTTACAAAACCATAACCTTGGTCTCTGCCTGTCTCCTGATATTCTGCCTTATTTAATCATCTGTGTAGCACATCTAAACCTGTGGTTTTTCTAACCTAAAGGACATTTGCATAAGCTCAGAGGCATTGATAAAATAAGAATCCTTTGCTGCCAGTCAGTGCCAGACAGCTGGCACTGCTGAATCCCCGCCTCTAAACATGCCGGTGCTCTCCACCGAGAAGTGGCTTCCATGACAGGTTCACACACTCAGTGCCGAGGGCTCCCCTTTTAAGGTCTGTCTGTCACTGCCTGTCTCTGAAGGATGGGCAGTAGATGGCCGTGAGTGGCTTCCTACCAGATGCCAGCCAGCCCCGTGAATATTCCTTTTAGTTTGAGAAAGAGCAAGGCTGAGCCCAGAACGGTTTTTGGCAGACAACGTGGGATGAGTCAAGGCAAAAAGCAGAACTGAGCCATGGTGCACTTTAGTCACCAGAATGGCATTTGCCATTCAACAAACATTTATTAGGCTGTGCTGCGTGCTGCTATTTTCTCACGTGTCATCTCACCAAATGCTCATTACCCCACGAACAGGCATTCTCCTCATTTTGCAGATGGGAAAACAGACACAGTGATGTTAGGTAACCCTCTGTTAGGCCTCCAGCTCGTAACTGCTAAAGGAGGGATTTAAACTGCCTTCCAAAGAAGTGTTTCTTCCTTGTCCCAGCTGCTTCTGCTTCAAGCGTGAAGTACGTCAATGCCTGTGATAACCTGAGAAAGTCTAAGAGTATAAGATTTGGAACTGTAGGTTTGTGCTTTTTGTAGGACAATATCTTTCCAGCTCTAAATGTTTATTCATCAGTTCTGCAGTGATGTACTAAACACTTCCCATGTGCCTGTCCCCATGCTGGATGCTGGAAATACAGACAAAACGAGGACATGGTCTTTAGTAACACCATCGCCTTAGAGAAGAACAGAGAATATATCTAACCGCTGTCTATATAAAATGGAAAAACACAAGTGTAGTTGTCAACTTCTGCCTTCCCAGGCCAGCTCTTCAACAATCCACGAAGCCTTCAGCATGTAAGTCCAGCCTTTCCCTGCCTGAGTCAACTCAGCAGTGTTGTCTGTAGTTGAGGCGCATGGTACAACAGCAAGTAAGCTCTGAGAGGGGTCTGCCACCCCACTCAGGGACCAGTAACCCGCCACTGATCACTGCCAGCAGTGTCTGGTGCCTGGTGAGCCTGGCAGCAGCCTTTAACAACTCTGCCCCTGGGCTGCTTAGAGGACTCCCTGATCTAGAACAAGGGATGCCAGTTGATATCCCAGGCATCCCCCTCACTCCTGACATGAGTCTCATCTCCTGCCTGAACACATAGCTGGTATGACACCTTAGATCTCTTGGCTGGGGTTCTGAGGACCTATCTCTTACAAACTGCCTTTTTCTGATGCCTGGAGCCCCTGCCACTCCCCATCGCCCCCAGTCCCAGGTCTTCTGGCAAAGGGATGAGGATGTTCCCTAAACCAGGCAGACTTGGGGTCAACCATGCAGAGTGGAAGAATGAAGACACCTGACCCGGGGCTCTCCTCTGCAGATCTTCACTGTAGACCTCAGTGTAGGTAGGGCCCGACCCTGAAACAGGGCATGTGGACAGGTGTCTCTTCCAGGTTGTAAATAACACTAAATCAGGTTGCTGCCAATGCAGAGATTTTGTGAAAAGATACTCAGGGAACCAGGGAAGTTCCAGAAACTGACAGCTGCTCTGCTAGGCCCCAGGGAAAACAACACAATGATGCCTCGTGGTAAGAGAGACGACAGCATCCTGAAATTTTCATCTGTGCTGGTGCTCCTTATTCTTGCACCTCCCTTATGTTTCTCTGTGCCCGCTTGCTTCTCCCTCTACTCCCAGGTTTCTCCACTATTTCCACTCTTTTTCCACTGAATTTTTTCTATGTGTCACATTCATAACTTTCTTAGCGAGAGCCTGACAGTGTCCCCTTACCAGCATGTTATATGGACCATTCCTGTAGGGCAGATGCTCAAACCAGATTCTCAAGGCTGCTGCTCATTACCTGATTCTGGTCATAAAGTGACTCTTTGGTCTAGTCAGTTGTCACTGGGGTAGGGGGATCCCAGTGCACAGAGCATGACAAGTTGTAACCAAGACAGTACAGCCTGGTAGACACTCAGAATCCCCAGCATTCCTGTTCGCCACACTTCATCAAAGATTGACCTCCTCTCCTCTCCTTGTCAGTTACCCAGCCAAGGGATCCAAAAGGACCTCAAAGTATCAATGAGATGCCCCCATGCCTTGTAGCCCAGCCCAGTTCAAAGACCACAATTGAATTCATATAAAGTAGTTTCCTATTTGTTGTGGGATGGCCCTAATGCTAAGAAAAAGAAGAAGCCATCTGGCTTTTTTCAATCCCTGCCCTTCTTTCTGGTTCATCAGGATCCCAGTTTCCTGTTTTTTCACTGTATTCTTCATCCATTTCTTATAAAGAAACAAACCTGATTTCTCATGAACTCATTTAGAGTCTTGGCTTCAATTGCTTTCCCAAGTAACTCACTCCACATGTTTATCTCTCTTGCCGGATTAAGTTCTCCTGGAGGATCTGACTTTATTTGTTCTTCAACAAACATTACTTAGCCTGACCTACAAGCCAGGTGCTGTGCTGGGATTTGGGAACAATCAGTCGCCAGCCTCATCAATATCATTATTCTTGCCAGCATCGCTGCCAGTCACTTAGCATTTACCAGGGGCCAGACACTAGGACAGGCACCTTCCAACTATGTACTGGCTAATGAAAATTGAGTCTCAGAGAAGTTGAATGAACTTAGGGAGTTAAGAGCAACTTGCGGCCTTTGGAATTTACAGTTGGCCCACTCAGTGGGAAGGGCAGACTGCCCTATGGCTTGAATCTGCCCTTTAATCTAAATGTGATCTGACTGCTTTTACCATGCCAACCTCTATCAGAAACAACAACATGGTTCCTTTCATAATAACAAACAAGGTTACTTTGCAAGTCCCTTCTACTCCTGCCACCCGAACAGCAACACATATGGGACCAACACAGGCTGTATGAGCCCACACGCTAAATATTCAGGGTTTGTTTTTATAAACCCATGGGAATAACAGTCCATATTTCTGTGGCACCTCATAATTTGTCCTGCTCTCACACATTTTGTATCTTTACCACAATAACTGCATATTCATTAAGGGCAGGCATCGTTCTCTCCATCGCTCCATTGATTTATGTATTCATTTATAGCTGCATTCATTCAACAAGTATTTATGGAGTGCCTACCCCGTGCCTGTCCCTGTGCTAATAAACAGAAGGACATGGTGTGAATAAGGTTTGTAAAACTCTCAAGAAGGATAGTCTAGTGGTACGTACAATTCCCCATACAGGTAGCTGAGTGTACCCCCATATTGCTGTTGTGACCAAGAGCACAGGGAACTGTGCCCAGAGCAGGCAGGATGGTTTCAAAGAGAAGGCAGGATCAGAAGGGCTGGGGTACACAAGGGATACCTTGATGTCAGGGGAAGGGGTCTGGACTTGATCTTGAGGGTCCTGGTACATAGGCTCAGACAAACAAGAGAAGTTGCCTGACCTGCAGGGAGTCTCCCTACCAGTCCTATCCTTTCATAAAGGGACAGAGTCATCAGGGAATTTCTCCAGAATGCACTGATTAGAGGAACCATGGGAGCCACAGCAGATCTGGTAGAAGAGATCAGCTGAAGAGAAGAAAATAATTACATATGCTAGTGTGTGCGTCCCATATGGACATGCTTTTAATCTCATATTAGAAATGAGGAAAGATCTAGGAACCCTGGTTTCAGGCCTGGGTCTGACCTTTGGTCATGAGACCTTGGTCGAATTGCTTTACTACTCGGTAGACCAGTTTCATCTTGGGTGAAGGATGAGAATTGGGGCTTAAGAGAGGTATTATTAATAACTGGAATATGGCTGTGGATATTCTAAAGGAAACACAAAAGCAAGGCTTTTTGTTTGTTGGATATGGGATGCTGACAGAGCACCCCAAACCCATCTAAGATGAGAAAACTGGTGATGTACAAAGATAAGATTTGGGGAGCCACAAGGAAGGGCAGAGGAATGAGAAATGAACCTTACAGTTGGGATTCTGATCCCTGTTTACCATGTGAATGTGGGTGTGTTTCTTCATTGTGGTCACTTTTCCATCTGAAAATAAAAAAGAGTGTCTTTCCAGCATTAAATATCTATGAGTCTATAAGACAGGGAAGGAGGTAGTAGCTCTGAAGATACAAGAGTTAGTAGAGGGGGAAAAATAGCAAGTTCCGTGCATATGCTCCTGCCCCGGCCCCATTTGTACAATGATGGAATTCCTTTCTGTTTCATGCAGACAGTGAGTTGGTTAGCAGAGGCTTACAAGGAAAGCTGAGGATTCATTTTCCGTCCCCCAGGAAAAGGAAAAACCCCTGTTTCATTCAGAAAAAAATAAACCTCCTTTACCTTTAAAATTTCCTGTTTGGGTGGTCAGCATCACCCTGCCTCTGGCTGCCACAGTGGGGCACCAAGCAATCATTCCAGTTGCTCCCCCTCCCACATCCCCACATCCAGTCCCCAAGCCCTGTGGATCCTCCCTCCCAAACCTCCCTCCAGAATGGTGCCCCCCTTTTTCTCACTCCAGGTGCTTTGTTTTCTCCCTCACTGTTTTTCACCTGGTCTATCACAACAGTTGCCTAAATGGACTTCCTCCCTCTCCTCACCTCTCCACACACCCATACTATCGGAGAGATCTTGTATCTGCACTGCTTGTGCCTACCTCACATCCTTTCAACCCATCTCTCCCTCCAGCCACTGCTGGGGTGGGGGTGGGCATCTGAGGCACTGTCCCCCAGCTGCACCAACACCTGGCTCACTCACTGCCCTGGGGTCCCTCTCACATCCTGTGGTGGGGCATCCATGGGAACCTGCTTAGCCCTGGGGCTTGGGAAAATCTGAAAATCCAAAGGAGTTAACATCCCACTGAGCAGTCCTTAACCAATGGGAGAGGGAAGCAGATGGATCAGTGACCCCCATTTCCCATCTTCAAACAGACAATTTTGAAGCACTTTCTATATGTCCCTTAGGGAGTACCAGCAGAATTAATCCCCCATCACCCATGGTAATGATCAGAAAGACAGGGAGGGAGGGTGGGAGGGAGAAAGGAAGGAGAGCCGAAGAATTAAAAACCTGGCCTACAAAATAAAATCTATGTTCCTACCATTGGCATTCGAGGTCCTTGTAGTCCATGAAGTGACTCCTTACCTTTCCTGTCATATCCAGATGCTCTAGAAGGACCTTGGCCTTCACATCTAGCTGCCATTGTTTTTCAAGAATGCCATGCCATCTCACACCGCCTTCTCTTTCCCCACTGACCCCTCTTCCTGCTGGACTCTTAACTCCTCTTCCATCTCCCAACCCAATGTCACCCTCACTGCGGTGCTTTCCAAGGGCTCCCCCACCCCCAACACATACCCACTGCCTCGAGTGGCTCAGGACAATGCCTTCCCAGTCATCGCCATTCTCTGCCCGCTAACTCACATTTATTCAGCTCTTACAATGAGCCGTGAGCTCTGCGAACTGCGTTACATACACTGGTTCATTTCATCCCTTAAAGGCCTTTTAAGAAAAAGATAATTATGATACTGAGAATATAAGTCCAGATGGGGAAATTGAGGTTCTTGGAAGTTCAGCAGCTTGTGACACTAGAGCATATTCCTGTAGAATCTGCACAACCATGTGATTATTTGTGGGTCCTAAGAGCTGTGGGGAGGCAGGGATTGAGTCCAGCAAGGATTTCAGCACATCCCACGTCACCCCATCCCGCGACTGGACTCTGAGCCTCCTTGCTTCTTCCAACGTTTCTGTGTTTCTCTTTAGTAAGAATAACTGTTAACTTTTCTTGAGGACTTGCTACAACTAATTTAATTCTCAAGTAAGCCCATGAGCTTTTGTTGTCGCCATAGCTTGATGGTGTTGCATTATATAACAATCTCCACCTTTTGTGAGAGCCCCTGAGGGTCTCAAGAGGAGGGTACTTCCTAGCTCTGCCTCTGTGTCCACAGGCTCCCCCCAAGGGTTGGGCACAGAGAGGTTCTGGAGCAGTGCAGGGCAGGCCTGTTAGGTGTGGTGGCCTGGTGTTTTCCCCAGCCGGGCCACAGCCTCAGGACTGACCTTCACTTCGCAGACCTGCCTTTGGATCTGGCTTCTCCCGGGAGCCCAGGTTTATAAACAAAAAACAGAGAAAATAAAAACATGATCTCATTGGTGCTTGAGTCAGCTGCTCCAGATGTCTTGGGGAGAATGGAAAGGGGGTGCTGCAGAGCCAGCCGGAGCCCAGTCCTGCCTGAAGTGGGGCTGTAGCAGGGTGTACATGCAGAGAAGATGACTCCTTGGGTTTGAGTGCTTGTAGCCAATGGGGCTGCCTTCACTGGCAACCCCGCCCCCAACCTACCCCTTCCAGCTGGCCACGAAGGATGCCTACCAACACCTGGACATCCAGCTGGCACCTCTGAATCCCCAGAGGAGGCCCAGGACAGCTACTCAATATGATAAACAGAGCTGGTGAAATAGGTACCTTATCTCCATTATCTCCTTTAATCCCCACCAATTGCCAGCAAGGTCAGGTTTACCAGACCCACTTGCCAGATGGGAGGCTGAAGCCCAGCAAGTTAGATGATGTGCCCACAGTCAGGAGCAAACACGTGAATCTGGACTTTACCCAAGGTCACTTGCCCCTAGTTTCTGAGCTTGTTCCAATCACCCCGCCAAGAAGGTATGATGACCTCAGAGCTGATAGTGAACTTGTCAGTTCTAATCCACTCTGCAGACAACATTTAAAGATGGTAGGGGAGACAGCTAAGAGAGAAAGTCAACTTGTGTTTCCAGAACCCATGCGCCCTCTGCTATTGAGTTACAGCAGAAAGAGCACTCACCTGGGAGTCAGGGAACCCAGGTTTGAGGTCCGGGCTCCCTTGCTGCTATTCTTCTCTGAAGACACCTCCCCTCTCTGGGCAGCAGTTCCTCTGATTATGAGCAAGTGTATTTGAGATGAGCCCTGACCCCAGGCCACCCATATGGCTATAACTTTCTGTCCCATATTAGGTGTTCCACATTTTAGCGGGACCTTGGACACCTCCACCTCTTCTAAACCAGCCACAGACATGAAACATCAGTCAGCAACGCGGGTTCAGGCAGCCCCCACAGAGCAAAACGCAGAGCACAGCGAGGTAGAGTACCGCAGCCTCCTGGCTCTGCCCATGCACGTGGCTTTTTCTCTCCTCCCGGCCGTGTTGCAGAGACACAGAAACTCCGAGGAGAACTGTGCTGCCTTCTCCTATTTTTCTCATGTGTTTCAGGATTTGGCTCTCTCCAGCGTTTTGCTCTCCAGACGTGATTCAGAGCAGAAGTTCCAATACGTCTTGACATTTTCCACCCAGTCTGAAGGTCCTGCATGTGGGCCTATCCTGAGGCTCTCTTGCTGTTTATTCGGTAACTAATTAGCGCTGGTGGAGGAACAAGTGTAGCCTCAAGGTTGTTGCCAAGACCAACAGCATCCATTTCTACGGGAGGTAAGAGGAGGTGGGACAGAGTCCAAAGTCTCGCAGAGGCCAACAAAGCCAGGCCACGTTGTGGCGGGGAGGGGAGGGAAGGTGCTAGGATGTACATGGGAGGGGCCAATGATCGATTTGGGGGGTTACCTTACAGGAGAGGAGTCTAGCTGGATTTAGAGAGGAATTTAGACGGGTGATTAGAATACTCTAGACTACTTTGAAGGGGACTGGGGCGTCATTGTGTAATCCTTATTTCTCCAGGTGAGCTTTGATGAGGATGTAGAAGAGAGAGGGGAAGTGGCAGGAGGTTGGCTCTACTTTTCTATTAATCCAGGTGAACGGTGGTGAATATGGAGAAGAGAAGAAATTCAGGTAAGAGCTATCTTTGAACCAGGGGATCACCTTCCTTCCAGGGCTGCTGCCTTCTAGAGCTGATGAACTAAAGTGCTCCCACCTCCCATTAGGGCCCAGTATCTTCTCCATGTCTACTCTCCCTCACAGCTACAGAATCCTGAGGCTCAGCCATACCTGCAGGGACTCGGATCTAGATTGCCTGGGTTCAACTCTCACTGTGGCACTTATTATCTGCATGATACTGTGAAAGTTTTAAAACTTCTCTCAGCCTTTGTTTCTTCACGTGTAAAATGGGGTCGATAATGGCTTATTAAGGGTCAAAGGAGATAATATTTGTAATATGCTTAAAACATAACCTGTCTATCATAGTAAGCCTCAAAATAGATATAAGCTGGTGTCATGAGCAAGAAGAGGTCTGGTCTTGGGGTTCAGAGCATGGACCCTGGATTGTTTCTTGTGTGCTGGAAACCCAGCTCAGTCACTGTCTAGCTGGTGGCTTTGGAAAATGTGTTTCAAATTCTCTGTGCTTTCATCCCTTAATCTCAGAAACAGGGCTGGTACTAATACCTGCCTCACGAGGCTGTTGTGAGAGTTCGATAAAATCATGTATGTAATAGATTTAGAATACCACCTGGCATGTGTGAAGTGCCTGTAAGTGTGAGCTCTCCTCGTTACTATCAGTGTTTTATTACGTCAATGTTTTTGTTGGTATACTCAGGGAAGCAGGGAAAGGTTCTGATTCTCTCATATTTGAATATTCTGTCCCACCCCTCCCACACTGACGCCTTCGAAAGGTGGAGGTAGTAGGAACTTGACTTGGAGACCTTTCCCATGAACTTCTCAGTCCAAGCACTTCTTCTTCCTCTTCGTGTTTCCATGAGCCTATCCCACCTCATATTCCAAGTGCTCAGAGTAAAACACACTAGAAGTAGCTCTTGATGGAGATTTCAAAATCATTTTTGTTCTCTCCTCAACAAAATCTACCTTCTGAGACTCTTGCCTCACTACAACCAAGAGGAAGATGTCAGAGAATGGACACAATGCCCTTCTTCTCTTTGAATTATTGTTGAAAAAATCTTTTTAAATTCTTTCTGAGGGACATGGATGCCTTCACCTAACTGAGGTAAGAAAGCGCTATGCAAAGAGATGTGAAAAAGAGCGTGTCCTGATTCATTTCAGAAGCATACTGGCCTGTGACCCTGTGTGTCTAATGAGTTCATATTGCAAGGCCCAGTGTTTCGGGTCCAAAACCTGGACCCAGGTTGAGTCAACATAGGCCCTTCCCTCTGCTCTTTGTGGGTTTGTGAGGGGACATCCTTTACAAAGGGCTTATTGATGACCTCTCTGAATTTCCCTTGGGCCTTTCCCAAAAAGACAGTCTCAGAGAGATGTCAAGGGCATATCAGAACCCCCTGGCAGATGGCCCACATGGCTGGGGAACTGCTGAGTAAGGGAAGTGACAGCCGTGTTTTATAAAACCTTTTAATTCCTATCACTAATCCCCCTACATTCTTCCCTGCATGGTCATGCATATAAATCAGATATGATTACGCCATTTAGCACTTCGCTTGTGTCAAGCACCCTGACATGGATACCAGGATACCTTCTTGCTCTTTCTGCACCAAGGAGAGCTTATGGGGACCCTGGGATTAATCTGAGGTGACTGACCTCAGAGTGTTTGTGACAGGAGTGGGGTGGCCAAGGACTTCTGCCTGCCAGGCCTGAGGCCAGACCCTCTAGCACTTTGTACGTACTTCCTCACTTCCTCCAGATCACAGTTCAGTGAGATGGGCATTCTAGTCCTGGATTTATAGGAAAGGACACCAAAGTTTGAACATCTGATGGGGCTTGTCAGAGATGGAGCTCAAGTTTGAGTCTGTATCTCCATCCCCCCAAGGCTCTGTGCTTTGTTGAATGTCCCATGGTGCCTTCTCCTACGGTGTGAAGGAGCACAGGGAGTTAAAGAAGCCAGAGAAGTCAAAACTTTTTGAAAACCTACTATGTACCAGCAATGTGTGAGGAACTGTGGAAGGGTAAGGAGGACAGGCATAGTTCCTGCCCTCAGGAAGTGGAAATAAGAACAAAACACAAGCCATCCCAAATAATGGGATATTTAGAAATTGATCATTGACGTGAAAGGATTCAATATGGAATTAATAGTGAATAAATGCCCATGTGTATGTTGGAGGGGTGGGGCACAGGGGTGCTAATTAGATTAGATGGCTATGGTATTTTCTAGAGCTGCTTAACAAACGAGCACAAACTTGGTGACTTAAAAACAACAGAAACATATTCTCTCACAATTCTAGAGGCCAGACGTCTGAAATCCACGTATGAACAGGGCTGCACTCCATCTGAAGGCTCTAGGGGAGAATCCGCTCTTGCCTTGTCCAGGTCCTGGTGGCTGTCAGCATTCCTTGGCTTGGGCCTGTATAACTTCAATCTCTTCCACCATCTTCACATTGCCAAGGAAAGACTTTCTGAGATGGAGACACTGATGCAGGAAAGTGTGACTTGGAAAGAACAGGTAAAGAGGACAACACATCTCGAGATGCTGAAGGAGGAAAGACCTGTGTCTGTCTGAGGAGAAAAAAAGACATGAAAATGGAGCTGAGACCAGGTGGGCAAAGCAGGGAGGAGCCTGAGAAGACATTGGAGGGCCTGGTAGGAGTGTCTGGAGTCACAGGTGGTCAGGCCAGAAAGGGTCACAGAATGACTTGCCCCTGCCCCGCCCTCATTCTCCGTCCAGATCTCTCCCTTTCACGTGCCCATGGCCCTGGAAGACTTAGTTAGTCTCAGTGCATGACAATAGCTCCATGGCCTTGCTCAGGTGGCAGTCTGCAGTGCAGGAAGAAGCCCTTTTATGCCACTGAGGTGTGTCATCCGGCTGGAGTGGCAGCAGTTTCATAGTACCATAGTGAGCCTGGGTCTCAATGCCAACTTCCAGTTTCGATGTGACATGCCCCATCAGGCCCCACTGGGAGCTGCTGGCTTATGTCTTTGAACAGCCCTGCCTGGCTGGTTTCAGGCCACACAAGCAGCTGTGGGGTTGGGATGTGAGCTCAGGTCTGAATTCCAGGGAGCTGAATGAGGCTTAATCCCACCTCAGGCCCTCCTCACTCGCCATGTATCCTGGGGAGAGTCAGTTAGCTCCACAAAGCTTCAGTTTCCTCGCCTGTAAAATGAAAATGACAAACTCAGTCTCACAGTAAGGTTGTGAGACTCAGATAAGAAGGTGTGTTTGAAAATATTTTATGAATCATCCAAGGAGATGTTACCAATTGCATTGAAGAGCTGGTGGTCTTTAACAATCTTCCTGGAGGCAGGGGGTGTTCAGGGTTCCACCCCATCCCATCAGAAACTAGTGTACTCTGCATTGAAGGCTGTGTGTCATTTTACTTCCCAAGGGGTTAACTGCATCATGTCCCATCCAGATATCATCTTGGAGCAAGGTCCCGAAATGGAAAGAAATGAAACTCCAATTTGTCTCCCTATAAAAAAAAGCAGCCTTCCTTTGAAACTTGACCCCATGGAAAACCTACTGAATTGAACATGGAGGAAAAGAAGAAAGAAAGACAAAAAACCATATGAGTAATTAATCAGCATTTTGTCCAACCTAATTTGTTTTTAAAGGACATTCATCAACACTAACACACCTGTCTGGGCCAATTCCGGGAGCCCAGTGAGTGGCCGTGTGGACTTGACCTCCCTGCTGTCTGCAGTCCACTCATTTGCAAACTGGTTTCAATGAAGGTAACAGTTTGTGGTAATGAGAACCATATGGGCTGGTGGCTGCTGTCAGTAAAAATAGCCGACATGGCCTGTGTGGCCAGACACAACGTCAAGCTAAGAGCAGGAAGATGAAGGCTGTGTGAAGGAAGGAAAAAAGTTGTTTTAGAGGACTAGAGACGGGAGCCTGTCTGACAGGGAGGAGGCATCAGGGACATGAAGCCTAGGGACTCTCAACAGCAGAGATGCAGAGACATTAGCATGAAACCCCAGCCCACCCCAGCCTAGTTTTCCACACGCTCATGGCCCAGTTGAGAGGGAATAGGGAAGGCTGTTTGGGAACATAGTGAAGGCTCAGCACACATACAGAGCTCTGTAGGATGCGTGCTGGGCACAGAACCTCTGCTACCTAAACATCCGGACAGATGCCGGAGCCCGAAGGAACTATGCAAGCAGGTAAGCCCCCCCCACCCCAAAAGTAAGCATAAATGTTAGGATCCTTTCCAAATGTATCAAGTCCTGTAGCATAATAAAAAGAGAGTATATTTGAAAATTGTGAGACCTGATTTAATCTGACCATAAACACACCCATTGTATAAATAGAAGCAAATTATTTAATCTTTCAGAGCTCCAATTCATTAGTCTGTGAAATGGAGATAATATAACCAATAGTTACTATCATGCTCTGATGCTCCTTTTAGTAGAATGTTCTGTTCATTCATTCATTCAACACATATTTATTAAGTACCTACTAGGGTCCAGGCATGATTACAGAGGAATAAATTAGGGAACTTAAAAACAAAAACAAAAACACCTGTTTTCACAGAATTTACATTCTAGTTGTAAGTGAAACAGAGAATATTGGAAGGTGAAAAGTGCTCTGTATACAAATATAATAGGGAAGGGGATCAGAAAGACAGGGATTAGGATGCAGTTTAAATGGGCTAGCCAGATAAGGCCCTGCTGAGAAGGTGATATTTGAACAAAGATTGAAAGGTGAGAAAGTGAGACATGGGGCTATTTGGAAGGCTAGTCCTGAAAGCAGGGAAATAAGTGGGGCCAGAGTCCTGAGCGAGAGAGAGCCTGGGGTGCTCAGAGGCAGCAAAGGGACAGACTGGTGTGGCTGGAGTGAAGGCAGCCTGAAGTCAGAGAAGTTTGGAGCCCAACCATGCTGGCCTAGGTGGCTAGCATCACAACTTTAGCTTGACCCTGTAGGAGTGGAACATCTTGGGAAAGTTTTGAACAGAGCGGTGAAAGGATCAGATTTATTTATTTTTAATAGGATGACACTGACTACTTGTTGGGAAGTTTCTAGATGACTAAGCATGGAAGCAGAGAGTCTAATCAGGAGGCCATTTCAAGAATCTAGGTGACAGCAAATGGTACCTTAGATTGAGATGATAACATCAGAGGTGGTGGGAAGTCGTGGCATTCTGGAATATATTGTTGAAGTAGGGAGAGCCTCCAAGATTTGTTGGTAGTTTGAATGTGGGTTGAAAGGAAGGGACATCGAGAAAGACTCCAAGGTTTTGAGCTTAAACAACTGGAAGGAGCTGCTATTCAAATAGATGGAGATAATTATAGGTGAAACAGGTTGGAGAGGGAGGATTGGGAGTTCAGTGTTGCACATGTTACATTTGAGATGCTTATTAGCCATTCCAGTGGCGGTGTAGAGTATCCAAGTAGATGAGAATCATAAACATGTAAGTGGTATTTAAGATCATAGAACATCAGATCATCATGGGAATAAGTGAAGATGGAGAAGGAAAGGTAGAGATGTTTCTCCATGGGGCATCAAGATTTACAGAGCTCAACAGCCTTCTACACAACATCCTCTTCCCAATGCATGAGCTACAACAAGAGAAAATATACTGCGTATCTATGTGGACATGAAACCCTCTAAGATAAATGGTGCTGTTATTATTTTATATACAAGAAAAGTAAGAACCAGAGAAGTGAATTAATTTGCTCAATGTCAACTAGCTAATGAAAAACAGAACAGGAATTCAAACCCAGGTGTCTTGACCCCAATTCTTATGCTCTTTCCTCTATAGCCATCTGCCTAGTGACTTCTAGGGTAGACATGCATCTTCGTCCTCAACATATTTGTCATGCTTCTCCAAGTTTGAAATGAAAACCAGGTCATTCTAGCAGTTAAGTACTCTTTTTTTTTTCCCAAGCTGGAGGTCTTGCCAGCCTTAGAAAGTAAAAACATATTATGAAAAACTGTCTTTGGAAAAACCAAACCAAAAAAAGAAAGAAAGATGAAGGAAGGAAGGAAGATTTTTCCCATAGGTACTCACTGTCTCCTAGATTCTAAATCATCTCTTCTGTCTTGGGAGGAGGTAGATATAAGGCAGATACAAGCTTCCCTGTCTTCTAAATCAGGCACATGGGAGGGATAGAAAAAATAGTGATCTATGTGGGGGTCACCAAGCGATTTGTGAATGTGACTTGGAAGAGGCCCTAGTTATTTTCCACCACCCCATTTCCCTATAGCCTACTAGCCCTGTTTTATACCATGTGTACAGAAACTGGTAAAAATAAAATAATATTTGAGAATCTGTGAAGCACTTTTTATCTACTACTGATGTGAAACACTTTTTGAGATAGCTACTGTCTATGTTAACATTCATTTTAAAGATAAATAAACCTGGCTTGGAGTAATTAAATGATTTGATGCAATTTAAAAAATTTGATTATACTCACTAGAAAAAGAGTATAAATTTATTTTTAAAAATGCACCTCACCTGACGTCTATAGGACCTACATTTAAGCCCAGTTCTGTTTTGACATCACTGTTTCCTAGTGCGGTCCAGAGTCTCAACTGCATCTTCCTTCTCCCTTTCCTGTTGTTCCTCACAAAGGAATGGCCTGACTCTTCTCCATCCTGGTATCTCCAGTGCCTTTCCGGTTTCCTGTCAATGTTAGCTAGGCTGCACTGAGCTGAAATTAGAGAACTGAAGAGGAGGAGAAATCAGGTTGTAACTGCAAGTTGGAGTAAGATCACGTGGGCCTTGAATGCCGAGCTAAATTGTGTGTCTATTCATCCATAATTAGCAGGTTACCAGGGCCACCACTCTGTGTCACCCCCAAGTTCTGCATCTCCATGCTGTGTTGTCTTATAGAAAGAAGGAGCTTTCTGAGTAAATAAAATAGGGGTGAACGTCTTCCTCACAAACCTCAGAAAAACCCATGGCAGCATTTGTCACTGTTTTTGAAAACTTGACTTTATTTTTTCTCTTCCCACTCACACCTCAGGTCTTGTCATGGCTTCAGCCGAAGAAAACCAGTGCAGACAAGGCCATTTCAGGCTTGTACTGAATCCAAAGTAGAGAGACAGCAGGAGATGACATCTGATGTTTTGAGGTTTCCTGCTCAAATTTAAGACCCAGCAATTCCATGTGGTTTGTTTGAGTCAGATGACCTGGGAAGAAGTGTTCAGTTACGTTCAATTCATCCTGTATTTGTTAGCTGTGCTAGCACCAGGAGGAAGAGAGATTTTAATTCATGCAGCTTCTGTCTTATGGGAAGGGAAGAAAGAAAAATGCACAGACAAGCACACAGTAATGCAGAATGTGATGCTGGGGAGTGATGGGAACGTGCCATGTGGACTTAGAGGTCATGTGCAACTGGGGGAGGCAGCGCAGAGAAGGCTTCCTGAGACAGTGAGTATGAGATTGGCCTTCAAGAACGTGGCAGGTTTTGACAGATAAAGATCAAATGAGAAGGAATAGAGTGGGTTAAGTGATGGAGGCAGGAGGTTCCAAGGAGGTAGATTCAGGGAGCAGTGGCTATTTATTTATATTTCACATGAGCTAGGTAGGGACCTTCGGTGACACTTTCTGAGCCCCATATTGAGGGGAATGAAGACTGGTTGATTCTAAATATGCTTGGTTTAGGAGTCAGGGATTGATTGACTGACTGACTGGTTGATAATAAGAAATTGGCTCATGTAATGATTATGGAGGCTGACAAGTCCCAGGATCTGCAGGATGAGTTGGCAAACTGGAGACCCAGGGAGAGCCAATGCTGAGTTCCAGTCTGAGTCCAAAGGCCTGAGAACCGGAAGAGCTAATGGTGTAGTTTCAGTCCAAAGGCTGGCAGGCTTGGGACCCAGGAAGAGCTGATATTTTAGTTCAAGTCCAAAGCCAGAAGAAAAAGACAAATATCTAAGCTGGAAGGCAGTAAAGCATAAAGTATTCTCTCTTGGGGAATGAATGGTCAGCCTTTCTGGTCCCTTTCGTCAGGCCTTCAGCTGATTGGATGGGCCTGCCCATGTTAGGGATGGCAGCCTTCCTGACTCAGTCTACTGATTTAAATGTTACTCTCACCCCCAAACACCCAGCATGCTGTTTGACCAAATGCCTGGGCACCCCATGGCCAGGCAAATTGACACGTAAAATTAATCATCTTTGCATTTTATTTAATGGCTTTAAATTTTTACCTCCTTCTTTGTTTAGAGATACAATGCATAAATTCTTCCTAAATTTGTGTTCAAGCTTTTTTTTTTTTTTTTAATTTCTTGAACTAGGAAAATTTTTTTCAAGAAGGAAATAATTGTAAGGTTGTTGATCTTTTACTCTTTCAAGTAATACAATAAAAATAAATAAAAATGAACACATCATCTGTCAATTATATTATTTCATAAAAGGATGAGAATTTTAACACTCTCTACCCTCAAAAGGGAAGGGTATAACTCTGACGGAAAACCATCTTTTCCAAGGAAAGACAGTTGGCAATCTAACACTGTCATTTTAAACGATATTTTTATAATTTTAAAATAGAACACAATGTAAAATTATATTTTATTATTTGTGTTGTAGATACTATTTTTGTGACAGAAGTTGTCAATCACGATGGTATATATATATATATGCAATATTGCAATACAAAGTGAGCTTGAGTCTCCAAGTAGTTTTATCACTTCATTGTTGCTACTGTCATCAAAAACAAAATTTCAGAGATTTATTGATGAACGGGAACGTGTACATCCTCAATGCTTCACTCAACACATATATCCTGGGCACACTTCAAGAAGTGGGTGAGCACCTCAACTTCACTGTATCCAGTGATTCTCCCCTTTCTTTTCCTAGAACTTTCAAAGAACACTCATTACAGCAGCTGGGAGTCTGGACAGTGAGGGTGGCAGGGAAGGATCTGCCAGCATTATTTTCCCCATGGCACCCCCAGCCAGGGGTACTTTATCTCCCCGGTAGCCCCACATGGAGCCATTGGGAATTTATCTGAGTGGGTTGTCATGGACTTGACTTAACACAGTCTAGCACTTCCCAAAAATGGATATTTGTGAACCATTCGACCTAACCCTCTCACTTTTGTTATGAGGAAACTGAGACCTAGAGTCCTAGAAATCAACCCTACCTGAAACAAGGTATATCGAGGACAGCCCAGCCCAGACCTATGAAAATCAGCCCCATGTCTCCCTGGCTATCCATATAGCTTGTATTTTGGATCCTAATTCAGGTGACTGTCAATCCCTTATCTGTTTAATGCCCCAGTGATTTGGGCGCTGGGTCCTTCCTCTATCTTGAAATTTATCACATTCTCACAGGTACACACAGACATACACACATAAATGGCATAATCACAGAAAAAAAAAAAAATCACCCTGTCCTGAAAGCCACCTGAAGACTGAAACCCTGACCTTTAACCCAAGTCTGAGGGACCTGGGATCCTGATGCCTATTTATAGATGTCTCTGGATTTGCCTGGAGACTACCAGTAAGCATCATTTTTTAAAACTAACTTCAGGCCAAATTTTGTGTCTAACATTATGCATAAGTGATCTCATGCATTACTCACAATACACTATGAGATTGAAATCACGTGCCCATTTTATAAGGACACTGAAGCCTAGCAAGCCTCCATGACTTTCTCAGAGTCACATCACTGATATATGCAGAACACAACTGTCAGTCTTCCTGTAAGGTCCCAATGTGTCCTTGGCCAAGTGATCCATGTTATCCATGGCAAGCTCACAGGGAACACTGCCCCGATGAAGAAATAAGGGAGTAACTTCCTTCGCCATTTGAAGATGCTGTCCACCACCAGGCCACCCCCAAAATGATTCCTAAACTATCTCATTAAATGTAAGCCACAACTATAATCATAATCTTCACACAGACGAAGGGTGTGCTGGTTTGTTAACTTGAAATACTTGGTGTAAGTGAGACTTGAGGCCTGGTGAAGTTCCTAGATCTCTCCCTTCTGGCCAGGGGCCAGGCTGGGCTCTCCTCTCCCATTCTCACAATTTGAAGGGAAATGCCAGCCCTCACATGGACCCCTGCTGCACTTCATCTAACTGGATTTGGCTCGTTGTTCCAGCCAACTGAGATCATTTAGAAGTTTGATTTTGTCATCAATCATTTTTTTCTATCCCTCCCAGCTGTGTGTCAGCTACAGATGTGATAAGTGGACTTTATACATCTCCGTCCAAATCACTGGTACCAAATATTAAACAGGGCTAAAGACAGTTCTCTGGAGCATGCCTCTGCCATGATCCCAGGGCATTTGCATGGGCCTTTAGTCCAGCATCTATTCCATGACATTATCAATTTTTTTAATCCTACATGCAAGTGCCTCAAGAGTCAAGCACAATGCAGGCCATTGGGGGTAGGGAACTCAGTGTTTGCTGACCAGTGCAATAGACAAAGGCATTGATTTGGTATCAAAAGACTCAGGTTCAAGTCATAGGTATTGCCCTTCCTATGGCTGAATATAAGCTGTTAATCCACCCAGAGGCTCAGGATATCTAGAAAATAAAGTAAGGGTCCCTGCAGACAACTTCATTCAATACCTCAATGAAGTGATGGATACAAATGTGCTTGTTCACTCACCCCTCACTTTTACAAACACATTTCTTAATGCCGAAATTTATTTTTTCTCCCTTCCCCATCAACACCACCCTCACCCTGCTCCCCTCCTCTGCGTCCCTGGGAATCCCTCCCTGGCCCCTAAGAAGCCATTATCACTTCCTCTAAGCTCTCCACAGCCCTCTGCAGGTCTTTACTGGGGCATTTATCTCCTATGTTCCCAATTATCCAGTTACTTGCCCATCTTCCCCTCCAGACAACAGTCTTAGAAGTCAAGAGCTAGCTTAGGTATCTGTCCCTGGCACCAGCATAGGGACCTGGGACACACAAGGCACTCCATAACAGGTTCACAGAACAGAGACGAGTGATCCCAGGCTGCCACATCAACTCCATTCTTGCTTTAATGATGGCTTCAGGGGATGCTGTGGCTTCAAGAGCCTTTGTTTGGGACACTGGAAAATGACACCATGAGCATCATGTACCAGGGCTGGATGTTCCTGGTTTATCCTTGGGTAGAAACAAAGGTGGGTCCGATGACAAAGCCAGCCCCCACACTCTGTGAGAACAGCTATCATACCTGTCTTGTGTACCATTGTCAGAAAAGGTTTCCTCTAAGCAGACTCTGAAATGGAGGTTTGCATACAAGACATTTCCTGGGGAGCCCTTGGGATCGAGCCCGATGAGAGAGTGGGGGAAGCAGGACTGAGCAGATGGAGAGTCAAACTGCAATGCAGTGGCCGCAAAGGAGTTGTCCCATATTAGGATATGAGGATCGGGCCTCTATGGATACACTGCCATTGACCTATCTTGGATGAAGACTGCCTCCAGGAGGAGGGTGAGACCTTGGGCTAGGCAGTTCTCTTCAGCTGAAGGACACAGCGGAAAGCCACCAACACTTGCAGCTACTGGAAACACGAGAGCCTCGGCGCTGGAATGGGGAGTGTCTGTTAACATCACTGTGCCCAAGAGCTTCTGTCTGGATCATTGCGGCCCTTCGTGAACACTTGTTGCTTGAATGGAGGAATCTGGGCCAATCTCAAATGGAATCCCGTAGGCCCTCTGCGGGACTTTCAACACAGGTACTTTTAGAATGTGCGACTTCTCGGTCAAGGCTGTGCAGGTGCTTGGCTCAGGAATGAGGAGGCAGACTTCTAAACAGCTGGTTCTACCTTCAGGGGAGGACTTTAGGTGGAGTAAGCTCAGAGGGCTGTGGTAGCACAGAAAAGGCAGACAGTTTCTTGAAGAAGGTGACATTGGGGCCAGAAGGACAAGAAACAGGGAGATTCTAGGAAAACATGAAGTGTGAACAAGTGATGCTGGCTGGAGAGATCACAGGGTAGACCCTGTGGTAGAGGTAGACTGGGACAGAGTGTCAAAACCTAGTGGCCCAGATCCCAAAATCAGTGAGGGAACAAGGAAGGGTTTTCAGCAGAGGGCTGAGCACCCAGGCTTTCTTTCTCAAAAGAACACGGATTCAGTTACTCATGTCATTTTCCATCCAGGGGTTCCATGGGAACCGGCCATCTAAGCACACAGCATACCTAGGGCCTCCACTCAGAGCACAGCATGAACTGTCCCGTTTGCTGGGTTCTCTGACAAGCTGAGGAAGCCCCTACCCTTCTGGAGGAAGGGCATGCTCTTGCTATGCCATGCAGCCCAGGAGCTCCTGAGGGTGTGACCCTAATGAGAGGAAGCCCAGTCAACACAGAGAAGTCAGGGTTCCACACCAAAGGGATAGTGTCACATACTTGGAAGAGCATTGCCCAAAGGGTATGGTGGGGCTAGCTTACAGTCCACTCTTGCCGCTTGCTGGATCCGTGGTACAGGCAAGTTGCTGACCCTCCATTTCCTTACCCATCCAGTGAGAAAAAGAATTCAACCACACTATTGATAAGGACATACAAATAAACCCAGCAATAACATATCATTTATGCATCAGATTGACAAAGATTTTTGAAAAGATAATGATCGGTGCTGATGAAGGTGAATGATACAGGTGGACTATTTCACTGTGGGTAAGTGTGGTGAATTGGAATAAACAAATGTAGGGAGCAATTTGGCAACAAACATCAAGTTTTTGAAATGAGTGCATATCCTTTGACCTACTTCTAGGAATTAATTTGAAGGAAAGGGGGAAAGGTATTTAAAGGGCATTTAGCAAAGCATATTGATGAGAGCAAAAATTGTTACGTATGGAAGTAACCTAAATGTGCATCAATACTTATAGGCCAATAATTGTTTAAGTAAATTATAGCATACCTGTATGTTAGAATACTATGCAACGGTGAAAACTTAGGCTTGTGAATTTGAGGCCCTGGTACCCCAGAAAGGCAGTTGGTGATTTCTCTGCATGGTAACATCATGGCAGTCTCTGAAGGATGCCTCTAAGCTATCCCCGTAGTCCTTCCTATCTCTTCAGTCCCACTGTCCTGTCCAGGTTCAAACCCTCATCACCTCCTGCCTATACCATCACACCAGCCTCATTTCTGCTCTTTTTGTCTCCTGGATCCTGGTCTCCTTCACCCACCACACTGCAGCCAAGGGGATAGTTGCACTGTATACCTCAGACCTTGTCAGTCCCATGCTGTTGCCATAGGGGACAGCCCAATCTTCTTGGCATGGTATACAAGGCCATATGTGATATAACCTCCTTCTGATTCTCCAGGGATATCTCCTACTTGTCCACCATGTTCCGAAACACAACCTTGGTCCCAGCCAAGCTGTAGTAAGTTAGTTTCCCAAGGCTCCATTCTTTTTTTAATGCCTTCATGTTCCCAGTATGTTCTTGTCCCTCCTCTTCATCCTGCAAACTCCTGTTCAGCCTTTCTAGGCATTCTCTGTGAGGTTGCCTTCTCTCTGCTCTCCATCCCATCCCCAAAGAGATCTATTGTGACACCTGCAGTTATTCTAATGTAGGTAATTCTTTACATGTCTGTCCACTCCATTGGGCCACAAGGTCCTCAAGGAGGTATCTTATTCACCTTTGCAACATTGCCACCGAGCATGTGCCCAGCACAGTTCAGGGGTTTGTTAACGTTTCTCTGAATGAATTTTGTCAGAACTGTAGCCCACGGCATAAAGCAAATCATATCTACAGTTGCTCTGGCTGCTCTATAATGCTGACTTCACTAAGTCCCCAGCCACCCAAGTGATCTCTCATAGCTGTCATCTGGAGGACAGGGGAGCTTTAGGGGAAAAGCAGAGCCCCTCAATTACCAGTTCTGACAATCCTCATTTCAACTCAGGTCTCCCCATGCAAACAGACAGTCGACATGTGATTGGAGAAGAAATAGAAGTATGTTTCTATTAAAACCATGTTCCTTAGGTTGTCACTCTGAATTTATATCCCTCTGGCCCTTGCCAAGTTGGCTCTTGGCTCTACTCTGTCCTAAAATGAGAGCATTCTTCTTATAGCCCCAGGAGATGCCTACAATGCCTGAAGATTGAAAACAGACCTTGCGACATGGATTTGGGAATTTGTAGAGACCATATCACCACCATCCCATAGAGCTTGCCCCAGATAATCTAGCTTCCATTCACACCTCTGAGTTGAGCTTTGTTGGGTAGAATAGTCCACTGCTTGAATGGTATTTCTACTACCCAGGGTAACGGGCCAGAAACATAGTTGTAGCAAAGAGAGTCAGTCAGCTCAGGGTAAAGGAAAATGCCATTCATGGCCAGTGAGTTTTGACCTTTGGGAAGAGCCGACCATGGGGTACATGTTCATCTAAGTATTTAAATAAATAAAAACAAGAAATGATTGGGTACCTACAATTAACAAGGCCCTTTGTTGGATCTGGTGAGGGATGAAGGGCTGAGCAAGAAGCTCATGGCTCTTATATCACTCATTTCTACTGAAGAGAAAGGTTTGGCTCTAAAAACAACCATGGTTTACAGAATAGGGTAAGTATTATGAGCCATAGAAAGTGCTATCTGTGTGCCAATGGGTAATGTGGAATGGTGGAAAGTGCACAGGTTTAGCAGATTCAGGCTCCAACGCAAGTTGAGCCAGTTGCTTTTGGCAAAGTGCTGCACCTCTCAGAGCTTCAGTTTCCTCAACGGTAAGATGGGCTCCAATAGCCGCTTCCCACAGAAGGAGTTAGATGTGAATTAAATGAAATGGAGCAGGTAGCTCCTCACCTACAATAGTCCTAGCTTCTCTCACTTTCACAGTTAGTCAGAGCTAAGACCCAATGACCCCTCAAATAACTGAGGGCAAACACTCACAAGTCCCACGAGGAAATGTCAGGAAGGAAGACCAGAAAGCTGCTGAAGTGACAGCCGTTGCCACGTTCTTTCACTTTTCGGCGACCTTTTGCCTACGTGTCTCTGGACTTAGCAATGTTCTGTCTGACAGGTTAAATGTTTTCAGTCATTGGGATTATAATTCCTGTCACCCTGAGAAATGGAGCTGGACTCTCTCAGACCAGGAACGAGAGGACATTGCCACCATGGTGGCTTTGCTGTTGAGGCACCCAGCTCCTTGCCAGGCCACAGAGCGCATGAGGAGAGGAACACCAACAGGAAGCCGGAGAAGTCGTGTCCTTGCCCACATCGGGGCTGCTACCCTGGCCTGTGATCTTGAGCAGTGCAATCAAGCCTGGGGAATCGCAGCTTGCCTTACGATGTCTGATTGTTGGAATTCTCAGGCTTCTGATAGAAGTGCATGGGGCAGTGGGTTTATGTCTCTGTGCCTTGTTTCATTTTATATACAAAAGAAAAAAAATTCCCAGATCTCCCTATAGATATTGGCGATGCCCACTTTTCCACTTGTGGTTCTTTTACCCAAAATACAACTAAGCAGAAATACTATTTTTCTCATTACAATCAGGTTTAGGGAGTTTAAATGCAGTGTAACAGGTAAAGGCACTGGACCAGTTAACAGAAGACTAGGGGTCAATGTTGCCTTAGGTACATATGGGCTACGGGACTTTGAGACAACCATTTAAATCTCTCATGACTCAGTGGCTTCCTCTTTGAAACAAGCACAATAAAATCTACTCCACTGGGGTGGTTTGTAGACTGCATAAAGTAGTATATGCAAAGAATTTGGCACATGAACAAATGGTAGTTTGTCTCACAACTCCTACCCCATCCTTTAATGAGTTAGAATTTCTCCCTTGCAAAATTAAACTCACTTACCTCATCCTTTTTTATCCCTCAGAGCTGATTTGAGAAGTTCACGTGGTGGTGAAATGAATGTGCTTTGTAACTGGGAAGCACTAAGGCAAAATAAAGCCTATCAGGCTCCTTCAACCACATGGGAATGGCCCAGGAGAGGAGACTTATGTCCTTTTTGAAGGCCCACCCCTTCAATCACCTCTCAGATCTAAGGACCACTTTATAATAGGCTAGACTGATTGACTGATTAGCATCAAAGAGTTGGAGAGAAGGTTCAGGCTCCAGTTGCTGTTGAAGTCAACCCACGATGGCTATGGGGCCAGTGTTCAAACCCTTCGAATACCATATAGACTCAAAGAAATAAAGGCTGGCAAAGCTTGACTCCAGCTACATGATTAACTGGACAAAACCTAAGCAACTCTAAGCTGTGAGATCAAAGAGAATATACTTTCCAACAAGTAAACCCTCTTAGAGAATTGGAACATGATTCATCATAACAAGCCACTTAGGAGTCAGGCGAGCAGACTGTCCCATGTCTGAGGAATTAGGTGCAGGCCTGTCCCAAGGAGAAAGGAGAATAATGGGGTCGTCCCTAAGGGCCTTCATTTCCAGAAGTGAGATGTTCATGACCCGAGGTCGACATCCTGAGAAAGTCGCCCCTGGATGCACAAAATAGTGAGATCCTGGAGGGCAAGAGTGCATGTAATTTGGCTGACATTCCATTTCCAGTTCAGGACCACATATAGCTTTGATCTCAGGAGCATAGTTTTCCATGCTCATGTCAGAAAAAGTCTTCACTATTAACTCAAGCCAAGAGTTAGGTTAGCCCTAACTTGCCTATTAAATCTCCTTTTCTAGCACCTCTCTCAATGGCTAGAAGGATAGATGAATGAATGTAAACAAATGTGCTTGTAAGTTTCTCCTGAAGTCATCAGAGAGGCTCAAGTCAATCAGAACAGGGAGATGGCTGGGATAGAGGACATGATTGTTTTCCTCTTTCAGTGGGAAGGTGTTATGGATTGACTGTGTCCCCCAAAATTCATATATAGAAGCCTGAACCCCAATGTGATAGCTTTTGGAGATGTGGCCATTGGGGAGGTAATTAGGGTTCGATGAGATCATCAGGGTGGAGTCCTTGTTTGATGGGATTAGTGTCCCTATAAGAAAACACACCAGAGAACTTGTTCTGTCTCTCTCCTTGTGAGCACGTACTGAGGAAAGGCCATGAGAACACACAACGAGAAAGTGACCGTCTATAAACCAGGAAGAGAGCTCTTACCAGAAACCAACTGTGCTGCCACCTTGACCTTGGCCTTCCAACCTCCAAAACTGTGAGAAAATGAATTTCAGTTACTTAAACCAGACAAGGGTATTTGGCAGTCCAAGTTGACTAAGACAGGAGGGTAAGAGAATCTAGCAGTTGGCACCATTATCTAGACCCTTGTCCTGGCCACAAACCTGGGAATTATTCTTGAGCCCTCTTACTCCTCTGTCCTCTTTACTTAATCAATCACCATGTCTTAACAAAAATTTCCCGTCCTGCTTTATTCTTTACCAGGACTCACCAGGTCCTCCTCTCCATGCCCTGGAACTGTGCACGAGTTCCAAACCCCAGCATTTCTCACCTGCCTTTGGTCTTCCCATGCTAATCCAGCCTTCGTGTGAACATCAGAACCACTTTACAGAATTTGATTTGGTGCTCCCATGCATAAGGCCCTCTCATTGACTCCTGTTCATCAGGCCTTGGCCATTCAGCTGAACATGCAAAGGCATTGGATGACCTGCCCTTGCCCATCTCCCCACCTCACCTCTCATCTCATCATGCATGCCCCGCACCCCCTGCCTCACTCCACAGCTTCAGGAGGCCATGCCCTCTCACAGTTTTGCACCCTCACATTCCCTGTTCTGGTTACACTCTCCCACTTCTCACAGCAAACTCCTCCTTGTTCTTGAAGTGTTTCTTCCCCACGGGAGCCTTTTCTTCCAGCCTCCCAACCCTTCCCTTCAAAGTTGGGGATATCCTCTGTGCTCACATAGCAACCCCAGCTCATAACCATCATGATGCTTATTATGGGGTATTTTAGTTGGCCAACTGCTTACTTGTCTATCTCTGCTTTAGAACCAGTGTGTAAGTTTTCTAGGGCTTCCATAACAAAGTACCATAGGCTGGGTGGCTTAAACAACAGGAATTTTTTTTTTCTCACAGTAATGGAGACTGGAAGTCCAAGATCAAGGTTTTGGCAGGGTTGGTTTCCTCTGAGGTCTCCTCCTTGACTTGTAGATGGCTGTCCTCTCCTCCCTGGGTGCTCACATGGTCTTCTCTCCATGTGTATCTATGAGCTAATCTCTTTTTCTTGTAAGGACGCCAGTCATATTGGATTCAGGACCACTCTAATGTCCTTATTTTAACTTCACTATTTCTTTAAAGGTCCTATCTCCAAATACAATCATGTTCTGAGGTATTAAGGTTTAAGACCTCAACATATGAATTCTGGGCGGAAGAAGGGGACACAATTCAGCCCATAATAACCACCCATAAGCTCCTTAAGAACAGGCACTGCATCTCATTCACAATTTATCATCAAGCCCAACTCAGCTCAGGGGTCGTGGTAGCTGTCTCAGGAATTATCTGTGGAATGAAGATACTCCATGAAATTCAGAGCCAGTCAGAGGAACCTGCTGTCTCCGCTCTATGGAGGCCAACTCTGGAGACTCCTCCTCAAGTCTCATTCATTCTTTGAATCAGACAAGCCAATCAAATGCTAAAAGTTGTCAAGACACATATTTTCCAGAACTAGAACAACTCATCCTAAAATTTGTATGGAACTACAAAGACCTCAAATAGCCAAGGAAATCTTAAGAAAGAACAAAGTGGGAGGTATCATGCTCCCTGATTTCAAACCATAATACAAAGCTACAATAACTAAAGCAGTATGGTACTGACATTAAAAACAGATATATGGATTAGTAGAATACAATAGAGATCCCAGAAATAAATCACTTATATGGTAAAGTAATATTTGACAAAGGAGGCAAGAATGTGTAGTTGGGTAGAAACAATCTCTTAAATAATTGATGTTGGGAAGACTGGAGATTCATGCAAAAAAAAAAAAAAAAAAGAAACTGAACCACTTTCTGTAGAAAGGCCCGGGCACTGATATTTTTAAAATTTCCCTAGGTGGCTAAATGGCCAGAGTTTAATGCCACAAAGACAGAGAAGAGAAATGATGACCTGTGTCAGCTGGTGTGAGGGGTAATATTTATACTGGCTAAGGCAACGATGAGAAGCGTTTCAGAAGTCCCTCATCTCTGAAGAGTTTTGAGTTCTTAGCAGATGGGTAGAATAGATGTATTCACTCATTCACCGTGCCAGGCACTGTGTTAGGTTTGTGATCATATGGAGTCACCACAACAGTCCTGGAAATGCTCTCCCCATGTAGCCAGTGAGTGATGTGGACTCAGAGAAGGGAAATGACCTGCCTAGCGTTGCGTGCCGGAAAGAAGAGGAAGTAACATGAGAGCTGGGCACTGACTGCAGACTCCGTACTTGCAGCATTATAATGTACAGAGTAATTGGCCAGCTGGGGACTGGACCCGGGACAGTGGCATATAGCAGGTGCTCCACAGCAGCTTTTGAAGGAAGGATGTGAATCAATACTTATTAAACGTCCGTGTGTGCTAGTACAGTGTTATGTTTGTACAGTACCTGCCACCTCAAGTGGGTTTGTACAGAGAACTGGAGAGGTTGAGTAACTAGGCTTTTTAAATATGTTTCAGGATCTGAAGAAAAAAAAAAAAAGCTAATTCTTCCTAAGGATTAGCAGAAGGTCAGGCAGCTTACTCGTAGCCAACCTGAGATTCCAAACCCAGAATTCTCTGACCCCAAAAACGCATGCTCTCCCCTCCCCACACCCCACTTCCCGACAGATGTGCCTTTAGGACTTCACCAGGCATCTTCCCGGAGAGCCCTACACAGAGCTAACAGTAACTCCCTCTTTTTCTGTGCGGCTGGGTCTCTGCTGCAAAGGGCTGCGTCTGGTCTTCCTGAGCGGCACCCTCTCAGCTGCCTGGAATCCCGAATTTTGTGTCCAGAGTGCAGTTTTAGGAGAGGCTGCACAGGCTGCACTTCTTATGATTATGTGGCTACAAGTGGGGAGCTTGAGAAGGCAGCCCTGGTTCAGAGCAATGTCCAAGGCCAGGCGAGACTCAGAGTGGGAAATTCCCCCCTAGAAGGCAACTGAGTTGAGTGCGTTTGGGGGACAGGCAGTAGGGGTGACAGTGGCTGTTGAGCTCTGGCTTTGGAACCTCAGAGATCAGGAACTTTCTCCAAGGGAAGCCAGTTAAGACAACAAGCAGGCTCATTAGCCTCCCCTCCACCTGCTGGGTGCTCACAAGGACCAACAGCCGGACAGACAGGATTTTGAGCGAGGCTGCAGACACCGTAGGAAGTCAGAATAACCGAGGTTTGCAGAGTTAAAAGTACAAGCCCAGATGCAGAAGGCACAACAGAACCCTCCAAGTGAGCGATTCATAGCAGGGATGGGGGCGTGGTTGGCTCTGTCTCTTTATTCTCAACTTCCTTTAAGCAGTTCCTAAGGAGATACCTTTTTCTGAAAGTAGGAGAAAAGTATTTCAGTGATCTTATCCTGTTGTCCAGGTGGTATGTCCTTCAACCCCGGCCCAAAGACAGATCTGTTTTATAAATGGCAACTCCCTTCGCTAGCAGAAGGGGCTGCTATCATTGAAATCACGGCGCTGGTGTTCACTGGGAAGCACACGGAGGTCCTGGATATAGCGCTAACTCGGGAGTTAATGTTATCTAAATTCAACCCTGACTCCATGCACCATGCTGTGTCATATGGAGCAAGTTGCTTTACCTCTCTGAGCCTTAGCTTTTTCACCTACTAAATGAAGGTGAGAACAATAGAAGCTAAAAATATACTGAGTGCTTTGATATCAAGTCACTTTGAACGTTAGAAGTGCTTTAAACTCAGCCATGCAGCCGCATTACCCAGTGGTACACCACACAGTATCAGCCTGTCCAGGCAGCTGTCTACCGCTCTGATGGCTCACATGGCCTTTTTACATCAGAAGTCTCATTTGATTTTCATAATTGTCCAGGATGGTAGTCCCAGGAGGGATGAAGTTCCCCATTTTAAAATGAAAAAATGATGCTTAGAGACATTGAGTGGCTTTTCAGAAGTGGGAAAGATGAGCCGGAACCCAGGTCAGAAGCACATCACTACATGCCAGGCATGTGCCTTCCAAGTGTCTCATTTAATAAGTAGAGTCGGGGTTCTCAACCAGGGGCAATTTTGCCCCACCCAGGGGACGTATGACAATATTTGGAGATGGTTTTAGTTCTTACATCTCGGGGGAGCGGGGGGCTGTTGCTTCTGGTGTGTAGAGACTGGAATGCTCTTAAACTCCTATAGAGCACAGGACAGCCCCCCACACAAGGAATTACCTCCCTCCAAATGTCACTAGTGCCAAAGCTGAGACACCAGATACAGAGTAAAGCAGTCAGTCAAGTTGTTCCCATTTTATAGCTGATAAAGCTGAGGCCTAGAGACTAAATAACTTCTCCGGGGGTCACATGGTTATAACATGATAGAGTGGAAATTTGAAGCCAGACAGTTTGCACCTACATCTATCTTAGTAGCCAAAAGCATAGGCTTTGTCTCTGAGGAAATCTGTGTTGAATTCTTTCACGCCATGAACGGTACCGAAAGTGCAAACTGCCTTCAAGTGAAGAGAGCCCGTTTATGCAACAAGGCTTTTAAGCCCAAACAGAAAACTTAACCCTCACCTAAACGGGGGCTTCAGAGTGGGGCCTCTCACCCCAGAGTATCTTGGTCCTCTATTTCTTTTATACTAAGTAGTATTTTTATCCTTCTCCAAAGGAATATGTAGCCTCTCCTCCAAAATGCGTATATTTTTTTGTCATAAATGCGAAAAGAATAATAAAAACGAAGAACCCAAGGTGATTAGAGCTGAGAGCATGGCACAGGAAGGAGGAGGAGGAGCCTGGCTCCCCAGGGCACGTGCTCTCAGGCTCCGGTGGCTGGGCCTCCTCTGTGTGCCATCAGGGATCATGGGATCTGGTCTGTTTGCAGTGGATGGAGCTGCGGTTTCTGCAGATCCATACATACCCTCATATGACCAGGGGGAAGGCCCCCTTTCCCTCTGGACCCCAGTCCTCTCCTTCGTAAAATAAAGGCTTCAGCTAGATGCTGTCTAACCCCACCCCAGCCCGGTCTCCAAAGTCCTAGCCTCCACATCAATAATTGGCAAACTTTTCCCCTACCCACTCCCGTCTTTAGATGGAAAGCATTCTTGAGTATGTCCTAACTTGTATAAAACTCCATTATGCAGGTAAAGGTATACATAATCAAAGACACTATCATCATCTTTAATTGCCATATCCTTTAATGAGCCATCTGCAGTATGCAAACACATGGGGCTGAGGGTTAGGTTCGGTCCCCAACCCAGGCAGGACCTGGGATATCCCTAACCTGGGGACAAGGGCACCTGGAGCTGCTGGAGGAGCTCCTGCCCCAGAGGTTCAAGGAGCTTGAGGAATAGTCTTAGGTGTGGTCAGTAGGGGTAGAGTAGGTGTGGGGAGGCCCAACAGGGGATCCTGGTGGGTGCAACTCCAAGGAGCAGCTCTGGTGTCTTATTTCACATGTGTTAGGTACCTGTTTTCGTTTGTGGCCAATGAGTCCTTTACTGGTTTGCTAGCTGGCTGAAGGGCATTTGCTCCAAGAATGCCTGCATATCATACAAATTATAACTTCATCATCATTCTGAAACCCTCAACATAAAGACGCTTGGTTGGATTTGAAATCCATTTGCATGATTATAAATGATTTAATATTTACCAATACAATAAGAGCTGCTTGGTTCTTTTTAAAAAATTTAAAATAAAGTGTTTTATTCTTTTAAGTTACTTAGAGCTTTGTTTATTAAACCAGAGCTATTTTTGAAGTTAAAATGAACAACTAAAGCTTAAACTCAGTGGATTTCATAAAGAAAAAAATGATTTATTTATGTTTTTAACTGATCTTTAAAAAAAAATAGGCTAGGGGAGTAATGCTCTAACATTACTTATATACTAACACCCCTTTCAAAATGTTTGCCTTTTATATATGAGAACATCAGCACCCTTTATTGTAATTTCCTTTTGTGTGTTAGTAAAGAAACTTCTCTAATTGTAACTAATTGATTAGAAAATTTTAGTATTGGTTATGAATCTATTACCATTGGAAAAGCTCTGTTCAAAGTTCAAGAAATTTTTGAAGAAACACTTAATTTTTCTCATTCAATATAGACTGAATGTTGAAAGTTTTAGTGATTGTTCTTATTTTACTTTTTTAAAGGGACTCTAAAGGTTTAAGATCTTATTTGCCATAAGAATACTTAAATATAATTTCAACTGTGGAAAATGTTAAATAGGTCTATAAATCATTTATAATCTGAATCACCTCTATGTGAAAATTTTTTGGCCTGTGGTCAAAAATGTAAAGGATGGTCATGAAACAACCACGGGCAGGGGTAGTACAGTCATTTCAAGCATGGGGACTGATAGTTTTAAAAGTTACATTAATGGACGCAAGCTCAATTACTCATTGGAAAATATAAAATTTTATTTGGGAGTTTTAATTAAAGTCAATATTTAATATAGCCTTTAAACTTTGTGTTTCATCATGATTATGTAATATAAAGAAAAAAATAGTGATTTTTCAGAAGTCCAGGCCGTATAGACATCCCCAGGTGCCCTCAACCTGCCCTAGTAGACTGTACAAATATTCTTGTTTTCTCTGTGTGCTATGACGTAGAAGAGTCCAGGAAGCGTTGCTATGCAGTATAGATTAGGCCTAGGCCTTGGTTTGTTAGCCATATGTATGTGCTACCACAGCTATACAGCAAGCTCATTGGCGTGGGAAGTTACTATTTATGCATCTTTGAATGTCCTATGATGTCGCACACAGGGCTTTGAACTGAGTACTTTAAATGCTTGTTTCAGATGTTTCCTCTCATACATAGTTTGAACTATGTATGAGAGGAAACCATTTATTGAACAGCTATGATATCCAACACCATATCCAGTCCCTCCCAAACACTATCTAAGATATCTATATGTCTGAAAGCCAATAATATAATGAACCATTAAAAAACATTGGTTGTGACCCTTACCACAGCCTTATTGACAGATTCCTATTATTGTCCCTTCCTTACAAATAAAGTGAGGCATGGAGAGAATAAGTCATTGCCTGAGGTCACACAACAAGTGATGTCATTTTAGGCTGTTAGTACTTGACTGAACGACTTAGATTAGCATGTCTCAAAACCTATAGAAACCAGACCAATTTAGGAATCAAAGATCTAAGAAATCTTTTATAAAAATAAAAGATAAAATACTTATATAGGTCAGATAGACACCAGGAAAAACTATATTTGAAATCTGGGAAACAGTCCCTACCTCATCATAACTTTTTAAGAAGAAGAAAGGGGTAAGGAGGGAGAAAGAAGAGAGTTCTTAGAGGCCTGAGATGAACTCGACAATATAAACTGAAATTCTACCCGTCATATGCTCATGGCATGATTCAACAAAGTTAGAGGAAAATAGCGAAGCTAAAGAAATCTGATCAGAAGGGAATATTTTTTAAAATCTGAAGTTATGCGTGTGTCAGTGAAGTAATCCAAGAATGTGAACAAGATTTTTGAGGACAGAAGACACAGACCACAATGGCCCCACTTCCTTTTGTCTGACAGCACACTGACCTGCTTTGCGGTCGTCAAAGACACACAACTGACCATCATTTCGGGTGGGGCCCTCACTAGGAGGGCAGAAAAAGATAAAATTGTCCCTCAAATCCCATCAGTTCCCTTTCCCGAGGTCCAATAGAGTTACAAGGCAGTAAGAGCGTACCATTTGCCCGGGAAGCTCTCGGATCGGCATAACCAGGAAAAGGTAAAGAAGTCAGTCTGACTGAAACTCTTTGTCAGGGGAAGACTGAAGAGATGTCAAGAGATTTTGCATTTGACCCAATCAGTTCACCACTGTGGGAAGGAATGATTCTAGGTATCAGATAAAGCTGGGTGTACTCACCTGGTGTCCTGGATTCACATTGAATCTTCTAGGGAAATTTCAGCATGGCCCTGGTGTCACGGAGGGTAGAGTGTGACTAACAGTGAGCCAACAGATCTAGAAACATGACCAAGAAGACAGCATGCTGAGATCTATGGGTGGTAAGAAGAAACTTCTCTAAATGTCACTAACAGCCTGGCTGAGAGCGCAATGCAAAGCGTGTCAGCAAAAAAGTTACTTTCCTTTCCTCGTTCATGGATAGCGGTCAAGTCAATAATAGAAAGAAAAAAAGAACACTTGAAATAGCTTTCGTAACAATAAGCAAACAAAGAAAAATGTGATTTAAATGTATCCCTTAGTGATTTAGAAAAGAAACAATAAACTAGATAGCATCTGGAATAAAAGAGAAAACAAAATAAGTAAGAAAACATTAGTATTAATAAACTAAATGAAAAACTGGTGCATTAGTAAGCATTGTCCAGAACGACAGAACCAATAGGTTGTGTATAGATATAGATAGATTTATTTTATGATATATAGATATAAATACTTATTTTAAAGAATCGGCTCATGTGATAGTGGAGGTTTGGTAAGTCCAAGATCTATCGGGTAGACCAGCAAGCTGGAGACCCAGGGAAGAGTTGCAGTTCAAGTTCAAAGGCCATCTGCTGGCAGGATTCATTCTTGCTCAGAGGCGGTAAGTTTTTGTTTTAATAAGGCCTTCAACTGATTGGATGAGGCCCACCACACTTGAAGGGTAAGCTGCTTTACTTAAAATCCACCCACTTAAGTGTTAATATCATCTAAAAACACCCTCAATGAAATAGCCAGAATAATGTTTGACCAAATATCTGGACACCATGGCCCAGCCAAGGTGATACATGAAATGAACCATCACAACGTGTTTATGGAACTAATTTTTCTTTAGAGCTTTCTAGCTCTCATTGCACATTGCCAGTCATTGTTTCCTTTAATCCACTCAATGCACTTTTTATGGAGTAGCGAACTGAAGCTGAAATGCTGAGTAACTCCCCAAGCATGAACAACCAGTAAGTACTTTGACCACAGTCCCCTGACTCTTTCCAGCGTGCCACCCTCATGGCACTGCCAACACAGACAGACTCACACCCAGCCTCTGACCCCAGTGCTATACTGCTGCCCTGGGGTTGGGCTCCTCTTTAAAAATAACAATACAGAAAAACAGATGCTAGTGTGAGGCTGTCAGCAGAAAGAACTCAGTGCCCTGGTGAGCACACCTTTTAAAATATTACCTATGAGCAATGGTTTTGCTAAAACCCTTACTTTCCTTATTAGAGAAGATCTGGTTTGGCCCTGAAGGTCTTTGCTTTAAAAGAGATGTCCTTTGAAAAATCAGCTTTAGACATGAAGTTTTTATGCAATCATTTCAGTGAATATTTTTTGTGCAGTGCTTCTTTTATGTGAAGGAAGAAGGTGAATTCCCAGTAGAAAAGCATAGGAAGCCTGACATAAAAGTGTACATGCTGTAGGATTTCATTTATGTAAAGTTCAAAACAGGCAAAACTAAAGTCGGCACAGTGATTGCCTTTGGTGGGAAGTACTGGAGGTAAGAGGCACACAGGAGGCTTCTGGTTGTTGGAAATGGTCTATATCTTGATCAGAATGCAAGAAAAAAAAAGTCGCGTACCTGTACACCTGAGATTTGTGAATTTTTTTTGCATGTTCTGTCACTTCTCACTTTTAAAAAATAAATGTTATACTGGAAGAAAAAGGGGAGGAAGCATTGGAAAGTGCTTTTTTTCTAGCATGGCGCTGGTAACTGGACACATGAGCAAGATAAGAACATACCTGGTGGAATTTTGTTGCAGAGGAGAAAATAGTCAAGAAGCATGAGAGGCGATACTACAGGATGAGGACCTTTTTCTGTTCAGTAAAGGTTTGTAGAGCAAAGCCCAATTCCAGGATGGGATGGAGGTAGGCAAGGAAGCGAGGCAACTACAAATATACTATTTCCTGAATATTCTGGAAAGAGGGAGAATGCAAAGTCCCTTTCTCTTCTTTGGAGATTTGTAAGCTGAAAAATGAAGTGGAACATGACCTATTATACTAACAAGTTTTGGAGAAGGCAAATTGTATTTTACTTTAAAGCACGACTTCCAAAAATATGGAGCAATCATATGTGGTTAAGTAATTAGGTTTCCTATGGCATCTTTAAGGAAGTGGTATCTGGGATGGCTGATAAGCAAAAGCAGTTACCTAAGTTTTTGGTAGAAATTTCGGATATGGTTAAACCTCTTGTGTAAACAGGTCATGTTCTTGACCTCAGAGCCCTTTCCAGGATAGATATAGATTTCTATTTACATCCAGGAATAAAAGAACTGACAGTATTCTCTTCTTGGCCCTGACCCCTCTCTCCCAGAGATGGTTCCGGGACCAACAAAATGTTGCTGCAGGCATGGATTTCTAGATGGTTTTTAAGAACTGCTTGGGTTTTGGTGAAAAGAGAATCCTCCCAAATAGAACAGTCTTGGATTTTCCAATTCCACGCTCTAATTGTAGCAGATACCAGGATCTCTAAGTCACACTGAATGCTGTGTTCTGAGTTTGACTTATTGGAAGCACAGGGAGCTGGCCAAGGCCAGCATGCCTCATGGCCCATGGCCCAGCAACTGCCTTTAATTGGATTTTGCTGCCAGATGATTGTGGGGGGGCCTGGCCATGGCCCCTGAGGATTTGGAGAGTGTATGATTCTGACTAAGAATGACACACACAGTTTCCGGAGAAGTGTGCTCTGGGCCATTGGGGCCGCCAAGCTTGTGAACCTAACAAGGACTTTACTGGGCTTCTTATGAGCAATGCTTGTGTGGCTGGGTCCATCCTGGTCACACATTACTCTATGCCAAACCTTCCTGTTGAGTAAGGAGTGTGCCAACCTCCAGGCATTCTCCAACCACCCCACAAGCCTAGGACAATGACCATATTTCCAGAATCCAAGACATCTAAGTATAGGAGGAACACAGAGACCTGTACAAGATTAATTTAGCAATCCTCCTCTTCTAGAATGTTCTCTGTCCCTTCCCCTTCTAGCCACTCCCTTTCTCCAACCATCCCCACTCCTGTGTGTTCAATTATAGTCCTTACTTCCCTTCCTCTAAACTAGTTAAACCTTGATATTTTAGCTGAGGTCTTCTTTCTAAACATGGAAACTAATTTCAAGGAAAAACTAAGAAAAATCCTTGAGATTATCAAACAGTAAAACGGGAAATGGCGCCCTTGCTATATCATGTGATGAGATGTGCAACCTAACATCATATTGGTTTAACAGTATTTACTGCCTATTTTCTAGGTACTGTGGAGGATGCCTCAAAAAATCAAGGTGGAAGGGAGGGAAACAAAAATGGATGAAGCACTGATAATAGCTAACATTTATTGAGTATTCTCTGTATGTCAATTACATGGAAAGCTTTCATGTGTATCAACCCATTTAATCCTCTCAAAACCTTATGAGGAGGGCCCTGTTGGCCTGACATTACATATTGAGTCTTAGAAGGTCTTAGAAGGTTCAATAACTTGACAGGACTGACCAGCTAATTTGGAGGGGAGACTTTCTAATCCCAGAGCACTAACTTGTAAGGCCAAACCCTTCATTCATGTTATCTTACTCTATCATCACAACTGACTTGCAAAGTAGGTTGTATTCTTCCTGTTTCATAGGTGATGAAACCAATTCAGAAACTTCGAGTAACTTACCTAATGTCACATAGCTAATTAACAAGAGAAAAAAATGAGCCCAAGCTTTTCTATTTCCAGAATGTATCATCTTTCCACAAAATCATGGGTCACATGGTCTAAAACTAATGAGCTCTTAATTTACTAAGTGTTAGGACATACAAACAGATGGGATAAGTGACTATATAAAGACAAGGTGTGGAGGAAGGAAGGTCACCTCTGATTGAGGGGCAAAGAAAGCCCCCTGGGGAAGGTGGTATCACATAGTTGAGTTATAGTGAAAACCGTGGCCCACCAACTGCTCCACATCTCAGGGGGACAAGATTGCCTTAAGCCTCTTCAGACTGACTTGCTAGGTGGGCTTCCTAACTCTAACTTTTCTTGGTCCAGCCCTTTGTCCCAGTAGAAATCTTAAGCAGAAGACTATCCAAATAGAAAAAGTAGAAGGAATGAATATGGAATGGAAATAATTTTTTAAGAATATTAATTAAACAATGGTTTCTATACCATAAAAAAGCAAAAAAAAAAATCTGATTATTAATAACGATGATAAAGGAATAATTACCACTTTGAGTTGTGATAACATCTTTCACCCAACCGCCTTCTGTTGAAGAGTCAGCCTCATCATCAATAACGAGACTGTCTCCTCTGGCCTGATTTCTATCTCAAAATGGGGAAATGGCTTCCAGGGAAGCTAAAACGGGTTTTTGCAAATGGGTCACTAAGTCTTGTAGAGAAGATGAGGGAAGGACTCCCAGGATCCTCTCCACCCAAACGTGATTTCTTGTCCCCTAGAAAAGCTTATCTGTGTTGAGTGCCTGCTTTGGACCAGAAACTGTGCTGGGCCTGGTAGGTGTGATGGCCTCAGTGCAAATGAGGTAGAGGTGCTATTGTACCAGATATAGCCTCCAAATCTCTGCTCACAGTGAGGTCCTCCTGCCTCTTGCACAAGGCAAAGGTTACATAACTCACATCTGAGCAACCTAGAATCTTGCTTCAAATCAAAGGTTTCACAACTGCATAGTTGACTTCCAGCCTCCTGAATTGCACTAGGGTCTAATTGTCAGAGGCTGGAGAAGAAACCAGGTCAACTCCAAGAATTTGAGAAAACAATAATCACTTCGTGAGAACTCACTTTTTGAAGCCAGGGCTGTTGGTGGAGTGGAGAGAGGTTGGGAGGCAAGAACATTTTCACAGAGGGATTCTTGAGCTAGCTTTTAAAGGATGAATAGGAAATGTACAGGCAGGCAAAGGCGGAATAGTCCCTCCAAACAGAGTGAAAACATATGCAAAGCTATAGGGGTATGAAACTATATGATGAATTCATGAAATTATAATAGTTCGGCATAACTAAGCCCTAGTGAGTTCTCTTACATTGTTCTAGCACTAGAGAATTCCTGCCAGCCCACCTTTAAAACCCTGGAACTTCTGAGATGTTCTCCAAGAGTCTATTTGCATGAGCTTCTAGAGCCTCTTAGAAGACACAGTGAAGTCAATCCTTCAGATTGACCCAGGCAACCACAACTATCAGGATTAAAATGCTAGTCTGTGGAGATCATGAAGGTTCCCCAAGCTCTTCAGTGGTTCCTCAGCTCTTCAGTGGAGCTCATCTTGGATTGGAAGAGCCAAAAAAAATTAGCCTAAAGTTAGGATGCAGGCTGGTTACCGGTGAGGACTATTTCTGACACTGTGCTGTTTAAGTGTTCTCTCCTTGATCTCTAAAATGAACAGGGATCAAGTCAGCTGAGAAAGGAGACCAGATGGGAGCCACACTGGATGCAAAGTGCTGCTGACATTGCTTTTGGGAATTTGGGAAAGGCAATTCTCAGGCCTTCTCTCTGTGCCATTGTCTTTGTTGCTGTTATTCAGAAGAAAGTCACTATACTTGGGTCTGCTCCTAATTAAGTTGGAGACTTTATTTACAAACCCTCCCATTGATTGGATGTCATCTGAAACCTATGAAATATATTAACGTCCCTGCTGCAATATCTCAGCCCAGAACACCAGCCCCAAAGGCAGCACATGGGGACTGTTGTCATAGCTGGTGTATATTCATTAATAATAATGGACATAATCAATAATAACTAACATGTGGATATCACTTTGTCCTTCAACAAGCCCTTTTCACATATAAATTTTCTTTGTCACATATAATATCAACCTTGGGTAGGAATTACTAAAAATACCTCCATTTTGTTAATGAGGACATTTAACCTCAACAAGATTATAGAAATTGCTCAATATCAGCTGGATAGTAAGGGTCAAGGCTACAATTTCAGGACAGGTTCTTTATGGCTCCAAAGGGCTTTGGTTTTTCAACATATTTTTGCTATTAAAGATTTTTTTGGCTCCATAAATTAATACCCTTCAGTCCTAGGCCTAGTGCTGCTAAATGTCCTATCATTAGACTGTCCTCTTACTCAAGTTCAACTGCTTATCTTGATGTGGGAGAAAATCACAGTAACATTGTGTACTCAGTGGTCAGGGGCCGTGTGAATGAATGCTGGGTATCCCTGAATACTCACAGCAACCTCCCTGAAATGCATATATCTATGGTGGGGCAATTGTGTTTTTCTTGTTCACCACTATATCCCCAACGCAGTGCCTGACAATTGGAAGACATTCCATGTATGTTCATTGAATTGGGATGAGCACCTTTATCCCTATATTGCTTAAAGAAGGAACTTGAGACTCGGGGGAGCTACCGCTTGAGATGTCAGAGCTGGTGAAAGACAGAGTAGGAGCTCAGACACAGGCTAGCTGTGGCCACAGACCCCACTCGGCCTTTTGTCGGGTGCCAAAACTGCTTGGCAGCCTTTCTAGCTACCAATTTTTTCTTATTCTGAACTAAAGAAAGTTGATGACTTTCTTTTTCTGAACTAAAGAAAGTTGGCTTCCAGCTTGGAAGTCAAAGGTGTGTGTGTGTGTGTGTGTGTGCTTGTTTATGTATTTAAGATGGGGTGAGGAGGCTTTATAAAGGATATAGGAGTCCTGTCTAAACATCATTAGCTTTATAGTCAAGACACTACATTTCTGAGAATTCTTCAGTGGGAACATTTCTAGGAGGCTGGTCATTTTGCCTCCGTCTGGATAATTCTGCACATCCTTTCGTGCTCACTGAGATGTTTATCTTATCCCTATACCTTCTTTATATTGCCAAGATATGGCCTTTTCTTACAAACTAGAGAGTCCTTAAATGCCAAGCAAAGTTAACACCTTAGTGTATTTAAGACCCAGCTTGCTGTGATTGTCAAGTGAAAAATACACATTTTACCATGGTGACGGGTCTTTCATCCTTGGGGGTAACAGTTGTATGTGTGTGTTTGGGGGGGGGGTGCCTTCTCTATCTCAGAGGCAGCAGACATCTGTGATTAACTGTACAAAAGTGCCAGTTTGATGATAAAAGCTGTACTTAGCATTGACTCCTCTGCTATAGCAGGAGTCTGGGGGTGCAGCTTTTGAGGATTTTTTTTTTAATGGAAGCTTTTGTTAACATCAGATATCTAATTAACTTAGGTTTTAAAACTACTTACATGCTGTGTCTTCAAGAAAGATGGTTATCACAGTAGTTTCATCTAACATAATTACCCTAAACCTACTATGGAAGAAAGAATAAAAATGTTTCCTTTTTTAAGAAAAGCCAATGTATTGAATAACATGGAAGCATTTTGTTGTGGGATCCCTGTCTATGCAGTTGAGGCTAGATCAACAGACTACCCAGCATAATTATCATATCCAGAGTTTGTCTCGGGAAATGCCTTCCAGAATAAGGAAAACACAGTGTCTGTGCCCACAAGGATGACTTGGCTCCCCCCGAGGATGAAAGGCTCCAGCTGCTCTGCAGTTATAATCAAACTGGCTCTCCCCCAGCCTCCTCAGGCTCATCCATCACACAGTAATAACAGAGTGGCTGGCTGCTCATCTCCAAAATGGTGTTTAGGACATCAAATGCTTCAACTACCACCTATGTGCATGATGACTCCCGAGTATGTCTTCAACTCAAGTCTTCCTCTTCTTCTCCCCTGGATTCCCAATCAAGCTGCCTATGGGACATTTGGACTTCCCTCCACACTGTCCAAGACAGTATCTCCCAAACCAGACATACCACCTTCCCCTCTTTACCTCCCACCATCAATGAACTCCATTGCTCAGATTCCCTGCCTTACCCACCCCACTATCCAGACAGTCACTCACAACCCTTATTTTAAAAGTTAGCATTATTATTTTTAGGAGACTTTCAATTTTAAAACACGTTTAGATTTACAGAGAAATTGAGAAAATAGTACAGAGAGCTCCCATATACCCCATAGTCAGTTTTCCTGTTGTTAACATCTTATATTGGTATGGCACATTTGTTACAATTAATAAACCAGTGGTGGTACATTATTATTAATTCCATGCTTCATTCAGATGTCCTTAGGTCTTACCTAATATCCATTGTGTCTTCCAGGATCCCATATGGGATACCACATTACATATAGTCATTATGTCTCCTTAGGCTCCTCTTGTCTGTGACCATCTGTCAGGTTTTCCTTGTTCCTGATGACCTTGAGAGTTTATAGGAGCACTGGTCAGGTATATTCTAGAATCTTCTATTGAAATTTATTGATGCTTTCTTGTGAATAAACTAGGGTTATAAGTTATTGAGAAGAAGACTGTAGAAGTTAACTGCTGACATTATTTTTAAGGCATTGTTTGGATATTGGAGAGGTTTCATTTGGTAGAGGAAAGGCTAATACTAATTCTGATATTTCACTTATTAAACTGAATCATAAATTTTCATTTTTCTCTTCCCTCCTAGATGGGGACTTCTTTGAGGGTAGAGACTGTGCCTGATTCATCTCTGTATTTCCAGAATCTGGCACTGATCATGAAACCAAGCCAGGGCTTTTTGCATATTTGAAGCTTTGGTTCATTTCCTTATCTATGAAGTAGGATAATAGAATTTATTTCCAATAGTTTGGATAATTAACTTAAAATATTAAAATACATGGCATAGGGCCTTGCACTCAGAATAGTTAAGTACTCAAATGTGTTAGCTGCTACCATTTTTGTCACCTTTATTCACATCAACCTGTTATGCAAGGTATCCTGGAGACCCGATTCACTGTGACCCACTCCATATCTAGTGATCACATGGAAATAAGAAGGGTCAAGATCAGTTTTACACTTTATAGAGTTCTCTTCTGTAAATGCAGGTTGCATTTAGTTCACGTTGACAGGACTACTTTGACAAGAATCTTCGCAATGGTCCAAAAGAAACAGAAGGCATGGCTCCTACTCTCGAGACCTTATACACTGACTGTCAGATAATAATACAGGGCAGCATTTGGTGAGGAGCCAAGCAGAGGCAATGTGGGTGTGGGAAGTTCCAACAAGGGGCTGTGTCTCTGTGGGCTGTATTGTTGCTGAGGTTTGATATGTAGGCATTGAATGATGGGTCATATTTGAATGGTTGGAGAGAAAGGTTGGAAAGTCATAATCTAGGATCTGGAAAGAATAAATCCCTGGTACTGGGATTTATGCAGATAAGTATAAGAGGTGGCATTGGACAGGACAGCAGACAGAGCAAGATAGCAGGTTGGAGGTGGCTTAAAAGATGGCCTGGAGAGTAATGGAAAGCCACTTATAAGTTTGAGCAAGGGAGTAACTGGAGAAAGATGGAATTTTTAGGAGACAGCCATGCTTGCAGGGGGCATGACTAACTAGAGAAGGTAAGACCAGTGGTGGAAAGATTAACATGTTAGTTTATTCGTTCTTTTATCTATCCATTGGTCATATATACACTTGGCAAGTATTTATGGAGCTCCTTTAAGATTCTAGGCCTATGGAGACGTATAAGTCTTGGCTCGTGCCCTCGGGGGGCTCAAGGACTAGAGGGAGAAAGATTAAAGACGTTTCTGTTATAATCCAGACTAGATCATAGTGAAACCAGAAGAAAAGAATGAAATAATTGTTGGATATAAATAGATAGGCGGAAGGATAATAGATAGATATGTTATGTATCTATTATAAAAACAGATGAAAGAAGTCATGGTTCAAGAAGTAGGAGAAGAACCCAATAGGAGAGAGGTCTAAGACGGGGATCATCAATGACATCAAACATGACTGGTACGAGACAGAAAACCTGCTCAGGGACAATGACACCCAACAACAACAACGAAAAACCACAACAATAATCACACTTTTAAGCAAGCACTGGGTCCCAGACCCTGACATCATTCTAAGGCAGTTAATATGTTTTCTCGTTTTTCTTTGTGCCTAACATAGCATAAGATGCCTAATCCTCCCTTTTCAATTGGTGTGCTGCAAAAGGCAACCGGGGTGCCACAGGAATTTTTAAAACATGCAATACCTGACTATTTAGTCAGGGGGCACTGACCTCTTTTTCTCAGATTGTCAAATCTAACAGTGACATCAGCAAACCCAACAAGAGCCATCTGATGTGAATGAATCAAAATAATACTTTTTTTTTTTTTTTTGTCAGATTGGCAAAAAATATAATACATTTTTTGGTGTGCTGCAGAATTTTAGTAAATAGTTTATGTGTGCCATGAAATGAAAAAGGTCGAAAATCACTCTTCTAGGCCAAACTGGAGAACTGTTAGAAATGTGGGTGTTTGGATAATATAACCGGGGCTAGAATGTTAAAATGGGGTTTATAGTTTGATAGAGTCATCATTTCTTTCCTCAGGTTAAAATCATTGGTCTGGGTTAAATCATTGGTCAGTCCTAGCCAGTAAAATCCTGTTTGCTAAGATGCCTTCCCTTTGTCCTGTATGAGAATGCATTTCTCCCTCATGTGGGGTTGGGTGTAACCCAGAAGTTTCTTCAATCCAAACTCTCTGACAGACAGAACCTCTGAGCAACAGCCTGGCCTTCAGGAGACTGGCCATTCTCTTCCTAAAGCACTGATATTCTACAGTATACTGCAAGAGATCACCCTGGCTGGTTTGGCTCAGTGGATTGAGTGTCGGCCTGCGAGCTAAGTGTCGCTGGTTCGATCTTCCAGTCAGGGCACATCAGAGAAGGAAAACTCTGACTCCAAAAAACCTCCGCTGCCTTGCGGCATACCTCTTCAGGGGAAAGGCTAAGGGAGTAAACCCCGACAGAAAATCCGGAGCCAGAGTCCCTAAGGCGCTTTGACGTTGTAGTCAACACCGGCAACTCCTGCGGTGCACCTGAAGCCAAGCTGTATTGACTCCGTCTTTCCCTTGGACCCTTCAGCTGCGAAGGGGGGGGGGGGGTCTGCTGCATGGGCAACAGCAGACCCTCCATATCACCCTGCCCAGGCTCTGTAGCTTCAGCTTCACTGGAGAGGACACTCCAGCGTCATCGCAAGATGTCGATTCAACACGGGAGGAGACAGATACCGTGTCACTCCCGAGTCGGACTGCACAGCCATTCTCGGCGGTGCAGATAGACTCTTAAGAAGCTACACCATCGAGACGGACGGCTGCCGACGATGACTGCAGGAGAGGACATGTTCTGAGCGGGGTCTGGATTCAGATGGGGAAGTTTGGAGGGGTGGGTGGAGGTGGACTGAACTTCCAAGAAAAGCTGCCAGTGAACTTGTTCTTCATCCCATGACATCTCAGAACTGCTTTATATCCATCCAAAGACTGAACACATTTTAGAAAAACAGGAGGAGATTTCTGTTGAGAGACTTTCAGTTTGGGGAACCATGTCCCTCTCAGAATGCAAGGGCGAACATCATATCAGGAAAGGTTGTTATCATTGGTGTATTGCTGTACCTTAAACTGAGGCTAGGACTCACTAATTTGCTCTATAAAATGCACACTTTGAGTTGTTCACTCAACAAATATCTTCATAAAGAGCTTTCAGACATAAAGTTATAGGATCCAACTGAGAAAAATAAATAAGCCCCCTTTTTAAAATTTAAAACTCAATTTTTTAAAGGGGCAGCAGGAATTCTGATGCTAAAATAAATCTTAGCAGACAATTCCTTTATGCCAGCAGGCCTAAGTCCTGCTCATAGGGTCTGCTCTAATGTAAAACAGGACTCCAATTTCCTCTAAGTCATGGTCTTAGTTCCAAACTCTTCTCCACATCTGGGAGGCATGGAGCATGACACAATGTATTTATTAGAGTAGAAGATTTTATTCATGGTCACTTATGTAGGGGACCCAGGATTCAAACCTGGTTCTGTCCACTCCCAGTTTCTCCCTTTCTACCTGGTGGCTTTCTAATAAGCTGACATGGACCCCATGTTCAATGAAAGGTCACAAGCAAAGTCAGGTTCTTTCAGAAAGCATGAACCCAGTCTGGAAGCAAGAAGTCAGACAGCAACTGTGGGAATAAAGGGTTAGGTGATAAGAATCAACGCTGGTGGGTAGCTTGTTATGATGAGGGAAAAGACTAGTCACTTCAAGTTGTTTTCTTTGTTCTTTCAAAGGCCTTTTTGCTCTTCACCCAGAGTGTCCTACATGTACATCCTCTTGTACGTGGTATTTTGAAATCACATGTCTTCCTGGTATATCAGGACATGGATTATATAGAAAAGCTGGTCAGAGCCACACCTGCAGGGGTAGTAAGAGCAAGCTTGGTGGGAAGTTCTGCTCCAACCCTTGGTATATTTGACTCTCACAATCAATTCAAGAGTTCAATACTGGCAGGAGAGAGGTGTGGAGGGAAATGAGTAGAGGGGCTGCTGTGAAGGAGACCACACAGTGAGGAAAATGGAGACCTATGTGGTCAAAGAAGCTGGACACCCCTTAGAGATCTGCCTTGAGGATGCAAGGGGAGCCCTGGAATTTTCCACCTGGCTCCAGGGTTAATGCCTCAGGCATGAGTGTGTGCCTTGTTCAGCCTGGGTCTGGCTTCATCTACTTCTAATTAAAATCCCTGAGTGCACAGTAGAGTTGAAATGGAGTCTCATCAGTAGTAAGTTCTCGTAAATGAGAATCTCAAATCCCTTTAGCCTGTTTGGTAGCACTCTGGGATTTCCACAACTCCTAATATCACCCGTACACACACATGCGCAGCTCTTCCTGAACCTTATTCCTCTCACTAAAATCCCTTGGTCCTACAAGTGTAGCAGATTCATCAGCAACTGACTTGGGATGGATGGGAGGAAAAATAGGGCAACAACACTGTAATTCAATTAGACAAAATTCACTGTATAGTCATTTTTACTCAAATGTTTATTTAGCACCCTCCGAGGCTCTGGTTTGATGAACCAGACAAGGTTTCTGCTCTCAAAGGGTCACAGCCAAACTGATAAGCCTCCAGCTTTAGTGTTTCTGACCCCAGATTCACCTTGGGAGCATATGGAAATACGGATTCCTCCGCCATATTCTGGCTTTCCGAGTCAGAATTCCTAGGATGGTGGAACCCAGGAATCTGTATTTTAAAAAGCCATCACAGTTGATTCATGCACTATAAACTTTGAGATCATCTGCCTTAGGCTCTTAGCTAACTACCAGTTTTATTTCCACACCACTTTAGCAGCCTACCCGGTGAGGTGAGGGACAGATTGGGGGACAAATCTTGTCACCACACATTTCTTGAGCCTCTAACATGCAGGAAATTGCAGCTGACTTCACCTGGGACTCCAGAGCAGAAAGACACCTAATGAAAAGCTTCTCTTGTCCCACAAGTCACAGGAACAACCATTTTATTTTTCTTAATAAAAAATAAAACACAATTGTGACTTGAAGAGTAGACTGGAACATGGTGCCCGGGATTCAAGTTCAGGTGTACCTCTTTTAAACTGGCTCCCTCTCTTCTACCACCCCCTGCCCAGCACTTCTTTTTGAAGCAGTTACTTTGCCTGTGTTTAACAGTATGAGGATGCCAGCTCATCAATATTGAGTGGCCTGCCTGTGCTACTGGAATTGTAATCCAGCTCTCTCAATTACAAGTCCAAGGTTCTTAGGGGTTTCCAACTTTGGGAGGACTTCTCCATGTGGCCCATATGGAACTAGGAAAGAATTAAATCAACCCTGTCCCATGGGAACCAGCTGTGCTGTGTTGTAGGTTATTGGCCTAAGCCTTGGATCATAGGCTTGGCTCCACTTCTTACTAAATAGGTGACCTCGGTCACATTACCCTTGGCCGTGCAGCTCCCCAAGCCATACGCCCAGGGGTGCCCTTGACACCTGCCTCTCACTCACCCTCCACATGTAATGCATTCTTGCTGATTTCACCTTCTAAATATCTTCAAATGTGTACACACTTCCCATCTCCACCACTTTTACCCTAGGCCTAAACTGCTGCAAGAACTCAACTTATCACTCCCCTTCCGTTTTTGCCATTCATCTTCTCTCAATTCACCTTCCCCACAAAAGCCTGATTCATAGTGTCTCACTCTTCTCCTTATAAACCTTTAACAGCTTCCAGTTTATCCTGGGATAAAACTAAATGTCTTACCAAGGTCCACCATACCCCGTCTACCTCCACAGGTTCATCCTGAGCCTCTTTGGGCCTTGCTTTCTGGGCTCCAGCCATGATGATATTTCTATATCTCAAATACTCTGTGCTCCCTCCACTCAGAAGCCTACATATAGTTTGGTCCTTCATAATTCACCTACTTACCTCGTTTTTCAGATCTCAGTTCATTATCATGCCCCTGGCGCCTTCCTCCTCCTTCTTCCTCACCACTAAATCAGTTCCTCTTGTTATATGCTCTCACAGTTCCCTGCACTTACCATAGTTTGCAGTTATATATCCCATGGTGATTTTCTGTCACATTCACTAGAGTGGGATGTACATCAAGGTGGAGACTACATCTGTTCTCTCCACCACCAGCTTATTCCTGGCACCTGACCACAGAACCTGGGATGTAGTGAAAACAATAGCAATGGTGATGCTACTGCTGCTGGTACCTGCTTCAAAAGGTAGTGCTGGGCAAGGGGTGGTAGAAGAGAGGGAGCTGGTCTAAAACAGGTACACCTGAACTTGAATCCTGGGTACCGAATTCCAGTCTACTCTTTTTTTTTTTTTTTAATTATTTTTCTGTTACAATTGTCCCACTTTTTCCCTCATTGCTACCCCCAACCCAGCCCACCCCTTCTCCCACAGTCCATCCCGACTCCTCTGTCCATGTTCATGGGTTATTTTTATTAGTTCCTTTGCTAAACCCTTCCCCAGTCTACTCTTTAAGTCACAACTGTGTTTCATTTTTAAAATAAAATGGTTGTTCCTGTGACTTGTGGGCCAAGCGGAGCTTTTCGTTAGGTGTCTTTTTGCTCTGGAGTCCCAGGTGAAGTCACGCTGCTGATGCTCATGGCTAATGGTACTGAGTGCCTAAGCATGTGCTAGTCCTGCTTCTAAGAGCTTTACTTGCCTTTGTTCTTTTAAACCTTGAAACCCTGATGAATGGGAGAAATCTCACTGATGAAGGAATGCACATCATTTCTCTGAGCCTCGTTTTCCTTATTGACAAAACGGAGCAAGTAATATGTGAGTAAATCCCAGCTGAATTTGAAGTACTTTATATTGTCTTTCATTATTTACAAATGTAAGACGAGAACATTTTCAAAACTTTCTGTGGGTTTTAAAAATATGTGTGTGCATATACCCTTTACCTTATTCTAAAACAGCAGTTTTCAACCTTAAAAAATATATATATATATTGCCAACCCCCCCACCCTGCCACGAAAAGAGAAAACATACATTCAATGTAAATTATCCCTGATGAGAGAAAATTAATGATTCCTTTCTGTAGGGTTGAATTCTGGAGGGCCCCAAACCATTGTAATATCTACTTTTTTTTTCCACACCCTCAAAGCAATTTTTATCCATTTGATAGCAACCTCAACCTCACTGCTCCTCCCTTTGAAAAAATGTTCTAAAGGAAAGAAAGGAAATGAGAGAAAGAGGAGAGGAGGGCGGGAGGAAGAATAAATTGAGAGGACTGCAGATATCCCATGATGGAAGATGAGGGTTTGAAAAACAGGTGAAGCCAAGCTGAAATAAAGCTCATATCCAGTCTTCCAGGTGCTTAGTAGAAAAAAATATAGAATTTATTTAAAATCAGCAGGGGATACTGAGAGCAAATCACCTTCAGCCATCCCTCCTTTAAACTCCCAGGTGTTGTCCTGAGATGTTCTGCCCCATGAGAGCCCCTGGGATGCAGGTAAGCGTGGGTGAAATGCTCAGAGGAAGAATAGGGGAGTTGACGGCAGGACAGCAGATGAGGAAATAGCTTGGCCACAGCTGGCTCCCATCGGGTCCGTACACAGAGAGGGTCCGTGGAATTCTTTGTATTTAGGATTTCTGTCTTCTGCAAAATTCATTGCAACCAGTTTAAGAGAGTAAACTTGAGAGGCAGAAATAGCTTCATTAAAAAAAAAAAAAAAAAAAAAAAAAAAAAACTACGTATTTAAAAACCAAAATCCTCTTTCCTACTGACTTCCAGTACAACAGGAGAAAACTACAGTTACTGTTCTTCCTGAGGACAAGGGGTGGTCTGTGAAAGGCCACTGATGGTGTGATTCGCTCTTCTGATCGTGTCCATGCATCGGCTAGAGAGAGAGAGCATGGTAATACCAGTGCTGTCTTGTCTACATACCCAACCCAATCGTGGGGATGACAAAACCATAGCAACCCACCGAACATGTTAACACATTCTCATAAGACCTCATCATGTTTTTAAAGCCTGTTGTGAAAGAGCAGTGACAGACAGGCAGGACAAAAATGCGTTGACATCACTTCTGTGCTGGGCCGAGGTGAAGCTTTTACCAACAAGACAACAGCCTGTCCCTAGCAGGACCCTGAGCCACAGCGCTGCTGAGGTGACTACGTCCCCATGGCCCTCGCGCAGCTGGCTGCAGTCAGAGGCAGCTGAGCCGAGGGCCCGGGGGACTGTGCTGACCTCCCTGGTTGCTGGGGAGATGACCCACACAGGCCGCAGGCCAACAGCTTTGACTTCCCTCGAGCAGCTGCTCTTCCTCTCCTTCCACAAATAGCATCAGACTCACCTTGCTCACCTGCCCGAGAGGGGGGGCCACAGTGCCTTGCAGCCCCCTGTACCTTCTGTGGACCACTTACGAAAACTTCCTCAACATTCTACTACTTTCTCCCTCTCCCCTGTCCACCCTTTGCATGAACCCCGTGGAATTTCTAAAACAAGCTTAGAATGTGTAATTCACTGGCTTAAAAATCTCCATTTGTCCCCTGTTGCCAAGGGTGGAAAGCTCATTCTTCTTAACCTGCAATAGCAGAAACTCCTCATCCTGGCCCCTGCATTTCTCTCCAGTTTTACTTCCATCCCTTCCCCACATGTACCAGCCACACAGGATTTCACAACATGGTCAAGACCGTTAGGCCCTTTCACGACTCAGTGGCTTTGCAGAGGTTGATCTCTGGACCTCCAAGCACATATGACGTCTCCCTTGTGAAAACCGCCTGTCATCCTTCAAGATCCAAACTCAAATGTCATTTCTTCAGTAAAGCCATCATGGCATCTCCCTTGCCCCCAGAGATAGAGGGGGTATTATTCCCTATGTCCCTATGTCACTTGCCACTCACCTCTATGAGAGAGGCAGTATAGCATAGTAGCTAAGGAGATGCACTTCACAGGTTAACAGGGTTCAATCCCAGTGCTGCACATTCTAGTTTTCTGACCTTGAACCACTTAGCTAATCTGTGTCTCAGTAAGTTCAAGTGTGAAACAAGAGGAATAATAGTAAGTACCGCATAGGGTTGACTATATAGTGGCAAGCACCTGAAACCCTTAGAAGAGTGTCACACTCATTATTAAGTGCTCAGTAAGCATTAGCTATTATTATTATGTCCACTAAAATTTTAATACTGTCGTCATCTGTTTAGGTGTCTCTCTCCTTGTCTAGAGAAGAGGGTGGGGACTGTGTCTTATTCATGTTGATATTCCTGGTGCCTAACAGTTCCACGTAATAGTCCTTCAATAAATGTTTATGGAATAAGTTGATTATTTTCTAGGCAGTAAAATATCCCCATGACTCCAGAGATTATATCTCAAGGAACTTTATTTCTTCCGCTTGCTCCATGGAAAGAAAGATATTACATAAATCCATAAAGCACTCTGTCCTGAACATAGATGCTTGAAGTCAATTTCATGAGTCCCTCCTTGAAGTAGGAGTCTGGCGTCCTGGTCAGAAATATGTTTCCAGCAGGGCTGTGTGTCCTTGGACAAGTCACTCTCATTCATGTGCCAGGTACTGATCTAGAGACTGGGGTAAAGCATCGCCTATGACAGGCAGGGTTGCTGTTCTCATGGACCTTGATTGAAAGGAGATAGTGCACTAAGCAATAAATAAGAGCAAAAAAAAAAAAAAAGTAAAGTTGGATAGTTGTACGTGCGATGATTGAAATGAAGCAAGAAAACATGTTCGAAAGTGCCCAAGAAGGCTACATTTGGAATGTAGGTCAAGGAAGTCTTCTGTTAAGGCTAACAATAACATTTAAGCTTGGATCTGAGACCTTGAGGACAAATGTTCCAGGCAGAGGGAGCAGCTACTACAAGGGTTCAATGTGAAACTGAGTGTGGCATGCTCCAGGGATCAAAAGAAAGCCCATGCCTGAAACTTGGGGAGTGAGGGTAAGACTCATACCACCTGAGGTCACTAAGGAATACAGGGGTCCTACAGACCAAAAGAAGGAATATGGATTTTACACTAAGTGCATCAACTGGTCACTGGAATGTTTTGAGCAGGACAGGAATAGAGTTCCTGTAGAGAGAATAGATTATGAGTGAAATAGAGGCAGGAGTATGAACCATGAGACCAGTTACGAGGCTATTCCATTAATGTACGTGAGAAAGCAACAGCTAAATCCAGATGGTGTCTGAGGAGAAGGATGTAATGAACCAGAGTCCTGATTCTGATCAATTAAGTGAAGAGGTGAGACAAAGAGGAGAAGCAAGGATGGTTCCTAAGTGTTTGCCTACAGTGTTTGAGACACTCCCATTGGCAACACATTCCACACCTGGGAATAGTACCTCAGTCCATATACCAGGTGACGTGGATGGGCACAGTTATGGGACGGGGACAGCTGGCTAAGGCATAGACCGGAGATAGGAGATTTAAGACTCATGTCTTTGAAATGTTAAGTTTGAGATATCTAGTAGATATCCAAGTGGAGAAGACAGAAAGTTGGATGTACAAGTCTCAAATTCAGTGGGAGAGGTCAGGACGATAGACATGCAGATAAAAATCATTGGCATTTAGATAATATTTAAAGCTATGGGAGCAGGTGTGATCACCTACAGAGAGCATATAGTTAAAGATATAGAGTCTCAGAGTAGAGGCCTGGAAAGACCAGCATTTGAAGGTGGAGTAGTGGGGACAAGCAAAAGAGACCAGGAAGAAGCAGCCAATATTGACAGATGAACTCTAGAAGAGTATGTTGTCATGGAAGCCAAGAGAAGAAAATGTTTCAAAACAAAAGCAGTGGTAATCTGGGTCAAATGCTGCCAAAAGGTCAACCAGGAAGAGGGTTGAATTTGGCAACATGGAAGTCTTTGGTGACTTTGAAGGGATCAGTTTCACTTTTCATCTCTTGAGTCGTTTGTCTACCCACTTAAAAAAAAAAAAAAAAAAAGGAAACTGTTTTCAAGCATTTTCAAACAAAATTACTCTTCTCTTAATATAAATCATTTAAAAAAGCCTCAAGATAAAAAAAAAAAAAAAGAACGAAATCCAAACTGTTGTAGTTGAAGCAGGGACTGAAGGATTTACCTAGTCCTATCTCCTTGCCCTTGCAGTTGACCCAAAGGCAGCTTTGGAGAATACTATGGCTCCTTGGAGAGAAGACCCAAAATTACTGGGCTGAAAGGACTGTAAAGGGCTGTTTGGCCAAGAGAATCTAAGTGGGAAGGTGTGGGTAGCTCTCAGCCTAGTTGAGGAGCAGGCTGTGTACTGGCTAAAAACATCCTTACGGGTGTCGTGAAGAATACGACATCCCAGGATTATAGGTAGGAATGCCTGGGAGCTTCTATAATCACAGTTCGCCCTGGTTTCAGTACCCATTTTCTTCCAGAGTAGGCCACTGGCGCACCCATTCAACTGGTTTGCCCAGATCCTGCCACTCCGCCACACCTCCAAAAAGCATCCAAAGCCCTTCCTTTGTTGCAAAATGATTCAGTGTTGTTTCCATAAAACGTGGGGACCTGAGCCTATGTTCACACACGCAACCTGTGTGTACTGGAAGATTTAAAGGGAGCCATCCTTTAAGGGAAGAAGCTGCCAGAATAAATTCCTTGTTGTCTTAGAGGAACCAAGCATAAGATCATCTGCACAGTCCCTGTTCTCTCAAAAGTGAGCTATAGCTCTGTTTCTCTGTTGAAAATAATCACAAAAGGAATGCCTAAGTATGGCTAGTGGGAGAAGAGGAATAAAAGGATCTTTAGAAAGTACCCAATAAACTGACAGAATGAGTAAAATTCTTAATTCCCGGGGCGCCCACTTAATTCCCCGTGTGTCTGGTACTCCGCTCAGCCTGGGCAAAGATGAGGCAGATGCAAAAAGATAAATCCCTCAGGACATCCCTTTTGTTTATCTGAACTGATCATCTTCCTCCAATTCTAAGACAGTTTACAATCAGGCTGTTCATTAGAATTGCAGGATTTTCCCCCGAAGCACATCCCTGCCCACTACCAAAATAGGAGATTGAGAGAGTTTATATCACAATGGTGTAGCAACCACGCCCACCCCACCATGACATTTATCTGCACAGACACTTGACAGTTGACAGAACTTTTTCTTATACATTGAAAGGTGGAACATTCCTTTCACTTTTGTGTCATATAGCCTTTATGTTTTTCTCTTATTTTGTTGTTGTTGTTAAACTGTGTTTGCTGCTACTCTATTAGCCTTTCTAGGGTTGTTTCCCTGTTGTGCTTGGTTTCTCGGGTATATATAGGCTGCCTCAAAAATGAAGCCCTGACATAAGAAAGCATCCCAGAGGGGCAAGTGCAAGGGACTCTATGCAAGATTGCTAATGTCCATTGGCCACTGGCTCATGTCTGGTATCAAGGATAGCTGGGGTAGTCAGGGAAGCTGTTAGTAGGGGGTGCGGTAGAGGTGTGTAAATCATCTGATCTAGACAGTAAAAGTCAAGGAGTTTACACTGGGAAAGATCCTCAGAGTATTAACTCTCTAGCCTCCCCATGTCATGACCGACCCAGATGATCCCAAACCTCAGGCTAGATCATGTCCCCCAGACTAGCACATCAGCATGGTCACATCCCCAGAGCAAGAGAAGCTGAGTGATAAAGTCTGGGAAAGAGAGAATTACTCCTGTACCCTCCTGGGGCCAGAAAAGTGAGCAGAGGTGACAGGGCTTCTAAGTGTGATGTATTTACTCACTTTACCTTTGCTTTGAGCTCACAGATAACTCTCATCTGTGAGATATTTGCTTTCCAATTTATACTTAACAGTTACAGAAATATTATTATCTCACCACCACCCTATGGGGATCTATGTATTAATATTCTCAATTTACGTAGGTGACCTGGAAGCATTAAGTTATGTGAGCCAGGTCATGGAGCGCTTAACCTGGGTATTTACCTGTTTGTAAATCTTATGGCCCTAAACTGCCCCACTGTCTGAGTCATACACAAACCAGAAGCAGAGCTGAGATTTGAACCCAGTTCTCTTTTCCTAAATGACTGAAACAGTCCCCTGACGTCCTGTGCCATCCATGTGTTTAAATCTTGGGTTCGTGCCTGGAGTTTTGATGTTTGAGCACCTCCCCCTTTCTTTCATCTTTTAAAGATTTTGTCAGGAAGATATTACTCTTGGAAAGTACCTTGTTTGGCAAGTTCCCATGACCACTGGAGATTCAGCCCGAAGGGAAGCACTAGGAAAATATTTTTGATGACTCTGGAATAGAAGGAAAGTACACCATTCTGGCTGGATTCCACCCAGAAAACCCTTCACAAGTGTTGTGGGAGCCAGGGGAGGGGGAGGGGTGAGGTGTAGAGCTCCCTGGGATGTGAAGTGAAATACCATGTGTCCATTTGAGGTTACCTCTGGTCATTTGTAGCCTGAGATTAATAGACCACAGATCCTAATGCAACGATGATAGAGATCACACCTAGATTTTCATCTTAATCCTTGGAGTTGAGCAAACATCAAAAAGCTCAGCAGGTTGGTTCAGATCATTATGATAATGATTAATAAGAGGCTTGTTTACGGAGCTTCTGTCTCCATAGTTCGTCACTGCCTCTATGCAGGAGACTCTGTTGTGTGAGGATAACAACAACAGCAACATTAAGAACTAAGTGGGTTTCCCCGAATATATTAATCTCTCCTAAACTTTGACCCCAACTCTCATCTTGAACACCTCTGTAATGTAACTTTCTTTTACTCTGCTGATTCAGAAGCCATTTCATTCATGTCGGATATAAGGAGAAAATTTCATAGAATACTGGATTGTATAAATTTTCAAGAGAGCATACACACTGTGTCAACATAATTTGTATCTGCTTCTCCCTCTCTATCCAGAAAGTGCAGGAGATAAGACTACATATGATTCACCTTATTATTTGCAACACTTAGCCCAGTGTTCCGCACATAGTAGATGCTCAATAAGTGTTTGCAGTGTTGTTAAACTCATGGTGTCATCACTATGAGAAGCTTTCTGGCACAACCCTCGTATTTTACAGAGAAAAAACTGGGATACAGAAAGTGGACATGAATTATTCAGAATCACTGAGCTAGTGGCTGGAGTAGACCTAAGTCTAGAAACATTGCTACTTGACAAACATGCCACTGCTCTTTCTACACTACATAATAAAGCCTAGAAATGACAGGCCAGTCAAAGATACCAGCCTCCCAGGAAATCTGCTATCAGAAAAGTATGAACATATGACCCAATATAACCTTGTTGCCAAATCTCCAAGCCACTCTGATATCCTCCCAAGGAAGAACTCAACAACACCGGTTCATTCCTGGGATAGATTATATTAGTCAGGCTTTTAAATCTGAGCCAGAAGGAGTAAGAACGTATTCACTTAAGAACTGAAATCAAATGAAAGCTCATAGGTTCTGTATCATTTCCTGGGAATGTAAGGGATTCTAAATAAGGACATGGGTTTGTGTTGCTCATGACATTAGGAAGTAATGAGCAAAGTACCAGTGATTATTGCTATTGTTCATTCAATAACAAAAGGAGAGTCTCAAGTGAAAAAAAAAAAAGAAAAAGGATTTCTGGGCAGTTATTCATTCATTCAAAGACCTTAAGTAAACTCTTATCCTTTCAGCCCGATCAAACCAAAACGATCTTCAATTATCCCCTAGCGCCAAAAGGGCAAAAGGAAGTCGCAAGCCCTGTGGCCTGACCAGGTGGTCTGTGTCTGTCTCAGATCATAACGACTGTGCTAGGGCCTGATCTCCTGGTCACCGACCCTGAGCTCAGAAGGATTATTTCTGTAGATGGATGGATTTGTTCACAACATACGCGTTCTCTCCAGAATTCTCTCTTGCAATCTAGCAAGGGAGGAATATAGCAAAGCAAATTGGATCAAGAAAAAAATCAGGCTCATGAATTTGGCCGCCTTAGCCCCAGAACCTCCTTGGCCAAGATTCTACAGCAGGTCTCTTTCTTAAATACAGCCACGTATTGGTTACTGTGAGGAGTGGGTGGCTCAAGACCAGTGCTGGACACACTGGCTGGGTCAAACGTGTCTCAGGTGAGTTTTTCTGGAAGGAAGGGAATGACACATACCTACGGTTCAGCAGTTCTTACGGGATACACCTCAACCAGGCTCATGGTTGACTTAGGTGATGAAAATAAATAAATGAATAATTTGATGAAATAGTAAATGATTTCCTTAAGTGATATATTTGATTTTTTAATGTGATTATCTTTATTCTTATCATAAAAGAAAGCGGCATGCTATTGCAAGAGGCCAGGTGTAGAAATGAGACTATCTTGGGTTCCGGGCCTTGATCCACCATTTGGGTGATCTTGATTAATTATTTAATCTCTCTGAGCCTTTGTATCTTCATTTTTTAAAATGGAAATAGCAATTTCTCCACTGCAAGGGTTATTCTGAATATTAGCTTTTTAAAAATATTAAGAGCATGGAATATCAAGAGGACATAATATATAAATTTCTCCTGAAAGCTTTGGTTTCATGTTCTTAAAAAAAAAAAATCAAAGTCCAAAACTAAATGGGCTCAAATATGCACTGTCATTCTTTGTAGCGCCTTAGCCAAACTGAAAGATGATTCAATGGTTAATGAAAACAGGTGATTATAATCGGCATGGCATATTCGTCAGCTAGGCGACCTGTCCCTTTGTATGATGGATCACTCCACTCATTTTATGAGAAAACTTCCCTTGCTTCTAATGAACCCCAGATCAGACTTGGTTTTGAGATGCGGGTGTGTCCCTGAGGCACCGGGTCATCTTATGTATGTGTAAAAGGGTGCTATCCATTTGGTTGCTGCCACACCCAGCGGGAGCACCTGTGTGCTTTATGGGATGAGGTGATCGTGTCTCCATGTGTTGTGTGTGTCAGCATCCGAGTTTTTGGAATCTGCTCAATTGCCATCATATTTTTGCATAAATTCTTCAAAATACAGCACTTGGGGCCTGATCCTTTTTCTGGAAGGAAGGGCTTGGGGTAGTCCTAATAAAACCAACAAGATATGCTGTTACCTGCTTCCTTCTCTTGGGCCTTTTACAATGGGAATGGCAATTTCTCCACTGCAAGTGTTACTTTGAAAATTAAGCTTTAAAAACGATTTCAAGTTCAAATGCTTATGTGTACATACCATTTCAAAAAATTATAGTGAATTCTTTATAGCTTCCTGAAATAGGTAGCGTTCCTTTTCTCTGTCACACCTTGTATGCGCTTGTCCTCTGCCTAGGACACCGTATAGTCTCTCACACCCACTCATTCTTCTGGAATCCACTCGGGTGGTACCTGTTCTCATAGACTTATCTGGCTTCTTCAGGGTAGGCTGGGGCAATCCTTTTTCGATTCTTCCTGAACGTTTTTTTTTTTTTTTAACTATAGCATTTTCACATTATAGGTTCATCACCTATACCAACAGTGCATTTCTTGATAACCTAGAGCATGTTTTATTTATCTCAGTGTCCACAACGCCCAGCATAGGACCTGACATTCTGTGAATCTCATGTTGAGTGAATGGATGACTGGTGGGAGAATAGATGGGTAGATGGATAGATGGTTTCAGGTCCAGGGCCAGGTCTAAGTGTGGTGACAGCCCCAAAAGACTAAGAGCTTTGTCAGGCAGGGTGGGGGTCTTGCTCAGTGACCCCTATAGCATTAGGACTTCAGAGAGGAAACAGCTCCCTTAGGCAGGCGCAATGGCTTGTATAATATATGATAGTGGCTAATAGATCAAGTAATTTGTCCACTTTCCTAGAGTGAAGTTTTCAGCTTGGGCTCGCCGCAGCCCAGAGAGCTGAGTACGTGGTACTGCACGTCTCCTTCAGCGCAGTTAAATTAAGCTTAATATCCTATGACTCAAGAGTTTGCACACCAAGGCTTGGCACTTAGTATTGTAATTACCCCTTTTGATTAGAACTGCCTTTCATAAGCAAATCGACGCAGTGATTTGACAAGCTTGAGGAATTGTGTTTGGAGCTCACCCTACGAGTTCCACAGGGAACTATAATCATAATAATTACTCCTGAAGCAAGATTCCAGTTCTCGATGTACCAGGAGGTAAGTGAGTAAGAGTCACACGCTGCCTCCTTTCCCATCTCAAGATAGGCTGTGGGGATGAAAACAAGGAAAGAAGGTGGAAGTAAACACAGTGCAATCACCAGTCAGCCCACAGGCTGCAGTGTTTCTCCTTTGACAGGACTCAGTCAGCCTCTGGAGATTCAGGACCTTGACAAGAATTCTTAAGCAGCCGTGTGCGTGCGGGCATGCATGTGTGTGTGGTGGGGGTTAACTTTTATGAATACATAGAGCAGGCAGACATGAATCCACAGACTCTACCCTTTGAGGGGCTCCCAAGCTAATGTTAGAGTGAATGTGGAAACTAAAACTAGTTAGAAGCAAGGTCTGCAACAACTCAACAGGCTTGGTGTTCCAGTCCATCTATAGATAAAACATTCCCTGAAGGGTGAGTTCAGATCACTGCTGGAAGTGCTCAGAGTGTTCTGGGCTGGTTTCTAAGGACAAATGCCTCGCCAGGAACAAAAGCCTTATTCCAAACCACAAGGGAGCCTTGCAGCCACGGCTTACAGATGAGCAGTGCTGCCCTTCTGTTCCATGGCCCTAGTGCTGGCTTCCCTGGGAGGCTGGAGCAAGTTCCAAATGCTGAAGAGGCCAAGCTCCCAGTGGGACTCACAAGGGGGCTCTGAGGAATGATTATTTCTTTCCTTTGTCAGTAGAAATTGTTTACGTTGGGGGCCTCCTACTCTCTGGAAACCCAATCCCTTAAGCATAAACCCCACAATTACAGCTCCCCACTGTCCATACTTTATGGATTCCCTCCCCCCAGCCTTCTGCGTTTCCCTCCATCATCCACAGCCTGAAAATTCATTTAACAATTAACAGCACAAGAAGGGAAATGCCACAAGACCCAGATTGCTAGCAGATGCTCAGGGGGTGCCTGCAAGAGGAAAGGCTGTTTGAGGCCAAGGTTCCTTTCCCTGCCTTTTTAAAAGTCTACACAGAATCAGGTGAGGCAGAACACACTTCCATTCACTGACTCATTTGATTCTTTTAAACAATATCTTTTGGGTAACAGGGTGGGCCAAGCCCACCGCTGAATTCTGGAACCTCGTAGTATTAATAATGAACATTTATTGAGTGTTTATTATATCCAAGGCACTATTCTAAATATATATTTTTAAAGAATCTTCAGAGCCAAGAATCAAATAGGAACAAAAGTTTACTTAGAAAGCCACAGAGGTGGAAGAAGTGAGATGTAGAAGGAATGGGCTCAGGGATTAAGTTAAGGAGGCAAAGAAGGGCCTTTGGAGCTTAGGACAGAGAGAGGCAAGGAAGCTGCACCTGGGGGAAGGAGGTGGGGAAGGGCGCAGGCCTACCTCGTAGAGAGAGTGGCTAAATATTTTAAATGTAATAACATAGGAACTCAGTTTTCATAACAGCCCTATTTTAAATCTTCAGATGAGGATAAAAAACAACAACAGAGAGGTTAAGAATTTTGTCCGATGTCACTCAGGTATTAGAAAGAGGGGTCAGGATTTGATCCCAGGCAGTCTGATTCCACAGCCGGAGCCAGAAGTCGACAAATTTTTCCTGTAAAGGGCCAGATAATAAACATTTTAGGCTTTGTGGGCCATCTGGTCTCAGGCGCAATTACTCAACTCTGCTGTTGTAGCATAAAAGCAGCCGTGGACAATATGAAAACAAATGAGCATGGCCGTGTTCCAGCAAAACTGTTTATGGACACTGAAATTTGAATTTTATAGAATTTGTGTCATGAAATATTTTGTTGATTTTTTTCCTCAACCATTTAAAAGCATAAAACCATTTCTACATCACACGCCAATACAAAAATAAGTGTTGGACCGGAGATGGTTAATTCCCGACCTAAGCTATGCTATCTGTCCATTAGTGAATAAGCAAGAATTATTATCCTGGTGGGGGAGACGTGAAAACTTAAAACCCTTTCAAGAATCCTTTCATCTATGCATGTGCTGCCTGCTATGCCTGATACTTCTCATCCTCTCTCCTCCTTCTGGCCAAATCCCGTGTGCCTTTGACACTCCAGCTTAGTACCAACTGCTTTCAGGAAGCTTTCTTTGACATCACCCTGTACCCAGTCCCTCCTCTGTTTTCCAGCATTCTGTCCTGTCCTCTCCATCATTGCATTCTTGGAGTGAGATAGTTAGCTGTCTGCTCCAGGAGAGCATGTCCCACTCATTCCTGATTCCCTGGATTCTAACCTGGTCCCTAACACTAGTATCAATGGACATACAACTCATGTGGTGGAATTAACTTGTAGGTGTGGGAATCTCGAGGAGGGTCAAGGGCAAAAAGAACTTTGGATCTTTGGGTCGAGGAAAAGAGTTCTCCAAGCCAATAAGACAGGAAGGTTGTTCGAGGTGGTCGGGGGTGGGGTGGGGAGCGGGATAAACTGCATGTGATGAGACAAGAGGCAGGGGTGAGGAAAACGTGGCATGCTCAAGGAACCACCAGTTTTGGGAAGACAGGCCAATGGCAAGAGATAAGACAGACAACATCCATATTGACAAAAGTTTGATTATTGCAGGCCACAGGAGGATAGTTGGAGTTCATTGAGCGTGGAGGTGACATGCTCAAATTTATGCTTCAGAACAAGGGTCAGAAAAACAGAACCCCTGGACCAATTCCAGCCCAAGATTACACAGTTACAAAGGGAGGGAGCTGGGGATGGAACTCAGGGGTGTGTGAGCCCCAGTCTCTGCGTTCTTTCCCTCTTCCAAGCTGCTTGCCTCCATCTGGGGACCTAGACCTGGGCTGAGGCTGACTCAATACTTCTGGGAGCTCTGTAGACCTCAACCCAGTCCCAGTTCACACTGATGGACTTGACTTTGGGGAAAGAGTGAGGGGCAGGTTGTATAAGCCTCTTCAGTTTTGCTACTGACTGTGTGGTCAGTATATAACCAAGGCTCGTGGTCTCTATGCCAACTCAGCCACAGATCTCTTGCATACCCCTATTCCTCCCTGAGTCTTTGTCCCCATCTATACAATGAAGAGTTGGGCTAGATGCTCTTTGAGTGCTCTTATCATGATAAGGTTCTAAACATTGTATGGATTCCATATGCTATATTAAAATACCTGTGCCTCCAAAATTTATAAGTGGTGATAGTCCTGGAAATGGAGGGAGCAGGAGAAGAGAAGTCACTCTCATCCTGAAGACAAGGGAGAGCAATGATACAGGGCTTTAGAAGAGAAAGGAAGATCCACACCCCACTACTTTGACTGAGTACCTCTGAGGAGTGGGAGCTTGTTAAGGAAATTTAAAGCCTACTGTTTTAATAACCCTTTGTAGTTCTTGGCGCCCGGCTTTTCTTGAAGCTCAAAGTATTTTGCAAACATTAGCTCATTAATCCTGCCAAAAGCCTGTGAAGTGGGTAGGTGTGAATGTCTTATCCCCATTTGAGAACCTTGAATTTGAAGGGGAGAGGGGCTCTAGCCAGTAACTAGTGCAGGGCTTAGGAGAGGCCCTAAAGGCTGGACTAAATTGAATAATAATATTTTGGGTTTTCTTATAAATCGTTATTCTACCAAGGAGTAGCCCACAGTGGGAAAAACATGCCTGAGCTCTGGAACCAGCCAAATCCACATACCAGGGCTAGCTGGGCTTCTACAATTCTGAGAATTTGGTGAAGTCCCTCAACTTTTGTGTAATTCAGTTTCCCTTTGAAAAAGGGGGGTGATGATACATAACACTTCACCAATTCACAGTCTGGGAAGCATAAATGCAAAGTTTAGCTCAAAGTCATTTGATTGTTGGAAGTTTCAATAAATATATTTAAGAGACTTTGATCATAGAGACAAAGTTTATTAAAACTCACCGGACATCTGGCACAGAGTTACATGGGTTTTGTGTTCAGGTGAGTGGAGTTCAATGCCCTGAGCTCAGATAGGGAGTGAATGGGGATGGTGATGGTCCAGGTGGGACAGCAGGAGTAGAAATGAAGTCCTGGAGACAGCACCCTTGGTCTTGTTCAGAGAAACCGACCAATCAACCTTTCAGTTGTCTGGAGATAAAGCTGACAAAGGAGCTCCTAACCCAGTAAGCGGGAAAGGAGTTATGAAGATGATAGGAAGTCCAAAACTAAATGGGCTCAAATGTGCACTGTCATTCTTTGTAGTGCCTTAGCCAGATTGAAAGATGATTCAATGAAATCCAGTGATTATAATCAGCATGGCATATTTGTCAGCTAGGTGATCTGTCCCTTCTTATGATGGATCACTCTACTCATTTTATGAGAAAACTTCCCTTGCTATTGCTAAACGCCAGATCAGACTTGGTTTTGAGATGAAGGTGTTTCTCCTTGGTGCCTTGGAAGGCTTGGGTAGGAACCAAACTGATCAGATCTGCAGTGTGAAGACTCCCTGGTTCAGCAGAGAGAACCAAGGACTTGGCAGGGGGTGGGTGAGATAAGCCACTATGGTATGGGATGAAAACTGTTACGATACCTCCCTAGCTATTTTCTAACACTTACTGTTTTAAAAATTATTTTTGTGTGCATGTTTAAAGGCAACATAGTATTTGTGTGTGTGTGTGTGTGTGTGAGAGAGAGAGAGACAGAGAGACAGAGAGACAGAGAGACAGAGAGACAGAGAGAGAGAGAGCTATATAAAATTTTTTACTGATGGACCACATGATCTACAGTTTGGAGGCCACTCACTGCATGAGAAGGGGAGAAACTGATATAGAATCTCACCTGGAAGTTCCTTAAGGTATCTGAGAGTGAGTTAATGGAAGCCTGGATAGAACAGTGGTTTGAATGGGAACAGAAGAGAAGGCATATAAACACTTCATTACATGGAAGAAAAAAAGCAGAACTTGGTAATTCTTGATCACAAAGAGCAAGTATTAGAGAAGAGGGAAGAGGCAAAGCTGACTTGGAGGTTTCAATCATTGACCAAGAAAATGCTGTCACCACCAAGGAAAATGAGAAAGGGCAGAGAGGAAACTGCTGGAGGAAAGGTGAAGGGTTCCCTCCAGGTCAGGTGGGATGCAAAGTAAGGGCAGGAGATGGAGAGAACTTGGAAATATGATAGGAGGCTGGGGCTTGGAAGAGATCCCTGGCTAAAGGCAGAGGAGGGAGGTGCCTCCTGTGGAGATAAGTGGAGGAATGGAATCTCCCAGGGAAGAGAGGACACAGAGTCAGCACAGTGAGAAGGAAAGTTCTTATCCCTAACCAAAATTCAGTGTTAGAGAGCCCACTGTCAGAGGTCATCTGCCCTTTCATGTGGTCTCCAGTTTATAAGCTCACAGAATATCAGACTTTAAATGGCCCTTAGAGACTTATCTAGTTTCTGGTTGTCTTGGTTTAAGCAACATTTTAAAGTCACAATCTTAACCTACCCCAAATGCATCAGTGAGAGCTTCTAGTTGCAAACAACAGAATTCACACTGTCTAATTTAAGCAGAGAATGGAGTTATCTAAAGATATTAAAAAGGACATCAGAGGATCCTTATGAAGGCCGAAGAAATAGAGTTGATGCTGTGCTTCCAGGGACAGTATTTAAAACCACAATACACTGGACTATTGTTTGGCAACATAAAGAAGTGAAATACTAATTGAGGCTTCAGCAGCGATGAACCTTGAAAACGTTATGCCAAGTAAAAGAAGCCAGTCACTAAGGACCACATATTGTGAGTCCATTCATATGAAATGTCCAGAATAGGCAAGGAGAAAGCTGATTAGTAGTTGCTTAGGGCTGGGGGGATGGGAAACTGGAAGGTGACAGCTATGAGGTATGAAGTTTGGTGGGGAAGTAATAAAAAGGCTCTAAAAGTCATTGTGATGATAGATACGCACCTCTGTGGATATCCGGAAAACAAACAAACCTGGAATTGTATACTTTGGGTGAACTATATGGTATGTGAATATATCTCAATAAAGCTATTAAACACACACACGCACACACACACACACACACACACGCCCCATAGAAAGCCAGATGTGAAGAGGGTCATTCATTACTGTCTCTACTGCCAATGCCAAACAGGAAATGCCACAAACTTAGCTTTATTGCAACCTCCATTCTCAGCATCCCTGGTGCCACCTCTGCCTCAGGACTCAGACAAGCAACCACTGGCTCTCCTAAAAATGCCATCTCTGCTCCCACCCATATAAACACATGGAAGGTCTGGGAAGATCCCATTTCTTTAAAAGGTTCACTTACAATTTGCATGGATGTATCTGACAGATGAAACCAAGAACACACTCTGTGTGTGTGTGTGTGTGTGTGTGTGTGTGTGTGTGTGTGTGTATGTGTTACCTAGCTGCAAGAGACTCTAAAAATTCAGTTCTGGTCACTCCATTGGGAATCAGGAGAATATCCTAGAAAAAGAGTAGTCAAAAGATGATGGGGCCTTGACCGGTGTGGCTCAGTGGGCTGGGCGTCGTCCCACAAAGTGAAAGGTTGCCGGTTTGATTGCTGATCAGGGCACATGCCTGGGTTGCAGGTTTCGTCCCTGATCAGGATGTATAAGAGAGGACAGCCAATCAGTATTTCTCCCTCACATTGATGTTTTTCTCCCTCTCTTCCTCCCTCCCTGCCCCTCTCTCTAAAAACAAATAAAATATTTTTTAAAAAGATGATGGGGAGGGAGGGATGAATAGGAAGAGCACAGAGGATTTTTAGGGCAGTGACACTACTCTGTATGATACCACAATGATGGATACGTGTCATTATATATTTGTCCAAACCCATAGAATGTACAACACCAAGAATGAATCCTAATGTGAATTAGAGCCCTCAGGTGGTAATGGCCTGTCAATGTAGGTTCATCGGTTGTAACAAATGTACCACTCTGGTAGAGGAAATTGATAATAGGGAAGATATGCATGTGTGGAGGCAAAGAGCATATGGGAAATCTCTGCACCTTCTGCTCAATTTTCTGTGAACTTAAAACTTCTTTAAAAAATTAGGTCTGTTTTTTTAAAGGATAATGGGCAGCCACAAATATAACAAACATCCACTGTTAGACTATATCATAGAATCTCCAAATAAAAGTAAATAGAATTTGGTAGCTTTAACAGAACCTCTAAGAGAACTTTAACTCTAGAAGTAAAAAGGTAGCCACATAATGTATAAAGAGTGGGCAGACTGGTGAGGTGGAATGACCATGGCTTTGGAACCCACCAGTTCTGGGTTTGAAACCCAAGCCTCCCCCTTATCAGTTGTTTGATCTCTACAGGTCAGTTAATGTCCCTGAGCCTCACCTGGAAAATGACAACAGCAATATCTTCTTCACAGGGTTTCATTTCTAGGACTGGGAGAATGAATGCTAAATAAATCTCAGTTTCTGCCAACCCAACAAGGAAAACAAAAGTTATTATTTCTATTCATTTTATTAGACCAGACTCAACTGTTCTCCCAATTCCTATGTTTTCAGAATTTTTAAAAGATGTGCTATTACTGTATTTCATGCCTAGAGTGAGCTTGTCCTTTTTAATTTTCCTCTTGCTGCTTGCGGGAGTTTTAGAAACTCAACTATAGGAGAACTGTACAGAAAAAGCACAAAAAGAAAATGCAAAATATCAACAATGAAATGCTTTCCTTTTTCTTTCTACTTTTATGACTTTCCATTTGTTTTCTGCTCTTTTAATAGTGAGAGTGTTTGTTTTTTAAGCATATATAAGTAAACAAACAAAACACAAAGGGAAGTGGAAAGCTCTAGGGGCCTAACCTATAAAAGAAGAACCAGTAGCTCCTTCTCCGTGAAGTAACCACATCTGAACTGCTGTGCAGATGCGAGCCCTGAGTAGGAGCCCACAGCATGATCTCATGGACCACCAGCTCCAGGTGTAGCACCAAACCTCTCCTTATCCACTCATGCTGTCATGGTATTCCAGACACCAGCTCTTGTCAGAAAATAGGGGAACTCTTCACACATTTTTCAGAAACCCCTAGGATTCAATAGTCTTCCTGGGAAATTAATTGGATAGGGTCCAAGTCTCATGTTACTCTTGGGTTATTGAAAGCAGGATGACAGCTTTAGTCTCCTGCTTCCCTAGCTAGAATCCTTGTCATTCTCCCATCCCTTATCAAATCTGACCCTTGAGGAACTCATTTACCAGAGGGAGTAAATAACCAATAAACATAGTAGATGCTTCAGGATCCACTGGGAACCACTTTCTTGATTGCATGTTCTGTATCTTTCTGATACTTTCTTAGTTTCAGATGGCTTCATTAGCAGATCTTCTTATATTAAATCATGACCACCTGACATTTGGGTAATATTTGAAGGTGGAAAGGACCAAGATATGAAAAGCTAATGTGTTAAGGCCCAAAGTTACTCAAATAGTCATGAAGATAAAAACAGGTACTATGATGGAATGGGAAAATAACTTGCTATGTCTCCATCTGACTTATACATAGCTTCTCAGAAATACGTGTTGGATGTATTTGACCATGTGACTGACTTTCTTACTATCGTCTCTGTGCTCCCTATTTCCTTTGCTCTTAGATTCAGACTCCTTAGAAACTAAGGCCTTTTATATGAGAATCTTCCCTGCTTCTCTAATCCTATGCCCTGTTTCCTCTGAGACTCATTCATTCTCTGATCTGACCACATGGAAGACTTCCTGGCTCCTTCAGGGAAAAGCAGAGGCTCTCTCCTGTTTGTTCCCAAAGCACAGAGGCTTCATTCAATAGTCAATCCACAGCATTTGCTGAAGTCCTAGTATAAACTCTGCACTGTGCTCCCACAATCCCTTGCATTTACATCTCATTTCTTACAGCAAATGTCACTCTGGGTATCATTATTTGTTTACCTGTCTGGAAGGTACAGCCTGGCAACAGCCAGCCATGTGTAATGTTTGATTAAGACAATGGCACCATTTCCTCTTTCTCCACACCCACCCAGCTAGAGTGACCTGTGTCCTCTGCCTTTGAGCCCAAACCAGAACAAGGAGAGCCTTGGAGAACCCTGAGAGGATGTTATGTGCTTGGGTGCCTAATGCCTATCATCCATGCTTTATCCCTGTGCATTAGTAGAGACTGGGATCCGGACTCAGTTTCCCTCCCAAGCATGTTATTTCACTATTGCTGTGCAGCCTAATCTGCTGCGTAGGTCTTTCCAATCTACCTGCCCCATGCACAACTCTTACTCCAGAAGCTGGAATTGTTCCAGGGAGACCCGGTGGAGGCTAGGGTTCTGCTTACCACATTAGGGACCTGGGCCCTCCCTATTGATAACGTAATTGCCTGCTCCAAGGCCCTCTGCCGCTGTACACTCAGTGAAGCATCATACCTGAGCATGCTTAGCCCTTCTGCCCCACAAGCTGAATTGAACTTCCCTCCTGAACTGGCATGTCCCTTTGGACTGTAGGCTACTCCCTTAAATATTTCCTCCAATAAGAAAGGTAGGCTGCCCCTGGCCTCTGCCTTGCCCAAGATACCTCTTCCTACCCCAAGAAAGTGTATTCAATAAGGGCCAACAGAAAGTTTTGAACAGAAGGTTTGTTGTGCCCCAGGGAAAAACCAAGATAACAGGGAAAAAAGGGGTGATTAAAATAGCCACACAGAGGGTCTTTGATAGAGTTTCATTTAAAGGATAGGAGGTTCCCTGGTTGGCATGGCTCAGTGGACTGAGTGCCGGCCTGTGGACTGAAAGGTCGCGGGTTCAATTCCCAGTCAGGGCACGTGCCTGGGTTGCAGGCCAAGTCCCCAGTTGCGGGTGTGGAGAGGCAACCTATCTACGTTTCTCTCTCACGTGTTTTTTACTCTCTCTTTCTCCCTTCTTTCCCCCTCTCTCTGAAAAAATAAATAAAATTTAAAAATGAAGAAAGAATAGAAGAGAACGTAAGAACAAAACCTGAAAGTGGCTATGAAAAGTCTAAGAGAACCAAAATATCATGGTCTCTGAATACGTGCATCTAAAAAAAAAAAAAAAAAAAGAATTGCCCACTACAGTAAAGCGTTTTATGGAAAATAATAAGTTAGCTAATATTTATGGAGCACTTAGAATGAGCCAGGAATTCTGCTAAGTATTTTACATGCATTTTCTTATTTATTCTTTGCAGCAGCCTTATGAAACATGTTCTGTTAATAACCCCACTTTTTAGAAGAAGAAATGGCTTAAAGAAATGAAGTAACTTGCCTTGCAACTAGGCACTAAGAGAATGTCCATCAATAAGGAAATGGTTGAGTAAATTATGGTTTCTCTTAGCCATGAATTAAATCATTAAAAAACATAAATTCAAACTATCCCAGTTGATTTAGGAAGGGATTTTTCTAGAGGACTTGAGAAAAACAGCCAGACACAAATAAGTGTGTATACTATGGTCCCATATTTTTCACCAATGAAATAAACCTCATATCTGTATATGTGTGTATGTATTTATGTATATAATTATAGAGTAGCATGCATAGTATAATTCTACTTCAGGAAAAATATAGAGCCCTATGTTTGTGCATTTATATTTGATTATGTGTGAATGAGAAAAAAGAAAGTGATAGAAGAATTCTATTGATCTTGGCTATGTGGACAGGAAGAGAGGAGTAGGTAGGGAAAGAGAGATTTGGGGTTACATATTTTTGCATCATGACAAGCATGTATTGCTTTCAGAATCTGAAACCATCAAATGAAGACAATGATTTATAATAAATAAATATTTGCCCAGCGTTACATGCTCTCCATCTCAATGCTAAACAGTGAAAAAGAGAAAAAAAAAAGTGGTCTGTATTCTAAGAGTCCCCCACTGCACATGAGGGTTTGGATCCGTAAAGGGTTTTCATGGACCATCCTCAGCTTCACTGTCACAGAGGGTCAAATATATTTAATTATGATTTTTCTGGGCACTATAGGTCACATGACCAAGGCCACAGGACAGGCGTCAGGAGAAGCCTAAATAGCAGCTCACAGCTTCGGACTCCACAGTCAGTGCTCTCATACGGAGGGTCTAAAATTATGTAATGAAGAGACAAATTTTTAAAAAATAGCTTTTAAAACTGCGTAAGAATCAATCTAGTTAATACAGTGAGAACTTCTAGAGGTATAATGTGTCATTATTATGATTATCCCTTAGCTGCCTTTTTGCCTATCATTAGGGTTAGATGCCATCAGTTACACCAGTAGTAGGCCCTTGATTATAGCTTCACACATTCATTCAACAAACATTCACTGAGCACCTAATGCACTCCCAGCACTCAGTTAGGTGCTGGGTCAGCCTTAGAATCTGAACAAACATTTTCCATAGGCTTTTGGCCAAGAGTGATTAGTACATGCCTCCAGCATTTGTCCTTTTAAAAGTAAAGAGACTATTTGATTAAACTTGAAAGTTTTGTAAACATTAAAGACTTTTTAATTTTAGAAGGACTCTGAGTCAGAAAATACTTATAAGAAATAAGCATCACTTAGAGAAAAAAACACATAGACTACAAGTAAATCGGGCATGAATGAGCGTGAGGGATGTGTATGGCAAGCACTAGCATCTTTGAGTGCACGCTATTGCTCAACACTTTCCGTGTGTCATTATAACAAGTCCTCACAATAACCCCAGATGGAGGGGACTGCTATTATTCAGTTTACCAGTGAGAAGACTGTAGTTCAGGGAGATGGGAAAGAATTTTCCCAAGGTCATAGGGCAAGTTTTGGAGCCAGAATTCTAGTACACACTTGTCTAACTAGAAAAATGATAGATTCTCTTTACTACTTTGTCCTCCTTGCAAAGGAGACTGTTCTCCTCAAGAGCACATCAGGTTTATGTGGCCAAGGCGAAACCACCGAGGTGGGCGAGTGTGTCCATCCATCCCCTGGGCCATGTGCCCAGAGTAGAGGTCTCCTGTTAACACTAGAATAGAAACCCTGACATTTCCTGATATCCCATCACCTGCCAGGTGCTGTTCTTGACCTTGTTCTGGCTCTGTACACAGGTTGTTTCCAACCCTAACTGGCATAGTAGCCTCTTTGTTTCTGATTTGTCAGCCTTACACTTTCCTTCAATACAACTATCAGATTCTTCTTAAAACTCACATCGGGCCAGTTCTCTTTTCTGCTCAAATGCTCCAGTGACTCAAGAGTCTTACATATTTTACCTCTGCCTCTTTGACCTCCTAGCTCATTTTTCTCCCCTTGCTATCTTATCTCTGGCCCTTTTAGTGCATAAAGTTGGGCACCCTAATTTATCTTTTTTAATTCATTAATCTTTCAAAGAATCATTTTCACTTGCTTTTGTTAGAGAATTACATGTTCACGTGCAGTTGCAAGCTTCCCTGCAGGTCCACGGAGACTCTGGGTCTACCCCAGTCCAAGGCTTTTGCACTTGTTGTTCCCTCAGCCTGGAATGTTTTTTCACGGGTACCAAATGGCTCACTTCCTTCCCAGCATCAAGTCTTTGTTCCATTGTCCTCTTAGTGATCCCTCCATCCCTCACTAACCACTTCATTTACCACTGCACACTCCTTTCTTCCAGAACTCGGTATCCGCACTACCATCATTTTCTCCAATATCACTTATCACGTTCTGATATACTAGATAATTTACTTATTTGTGTTGTTCACTGTCTCTCTCCTTCTCCTATAGTATAAGGACCATGAGGTCAAAAATTTGTTTGTATTTGTTCACTGGTGTATTCCCATCCATCAGAGCTGTGCCTAGCACATAGCTGGCAGTCACTAGACACTTGCAGAATTGAGGAATGAACCCTCTCCAAAACCTAGTAAGGATGACTATTAATATCCCCATTTCCAAGCTCAGAAACTCAAGCTCAGACTTTTATGCACAAAGTCAACCATGGGAGAGTGCCCAAGCTGGGATTCAGAACTACAGTGATTCTCAGTGAGGCAGAGAGGAAAGAGGAAGAGATGGAGGATGCCTCTCCCACACTGAACCCTCCCAGTTTCATGCTCCCCACCAGCAACCCTAACCACCACGACCTCTGTCTTCTACGGTGACAGCAGAAAAGTGTGGAAGTAAGCAAGTGGAGACATCCTCTGCTGTTGCCGTTGGTTCCTGCCCATAGTCTCCAAAAGCCTAGGCTGAGAGCCAGGCTGTCGTGCTGCTTCTAGGAAGGAAATAAAAAAGAGATGTTAACAGTACATGAGAACATTACAGGAGTGAGCCCAGGAGCCAGAGTGCTTTGAATCCTTTACATGAGAGAGTCTTTATACATACTTAGGGCCAAACATGAAAATGAACAGGTATGATAAGACAGGTTTGGGTCCTGTTCGCCAAACACAAAGCACCCACTTCTGGGGCCACCACACAGCTCCATCGCCCTCTGACATCAAACGCTGCCTGGACAGTAATTACCGAGTAGTGGTCACTCTAAGGCCTCCAGAAGGTCATATGTGTGCTGGTCCATTTCCTAACTTAAAAAAAAAAAAAAACCATGACTTGCATTCCATCTCTTCTCTAGGCCCCAGGGATACATTATGAAACAGACTATCACAGTCAGATGCTGGCATTCTGGTAGGGAGATAGACAGACAATCACAAAGACTGAGAGAACCAAGAAGCTGATGGATTCCAGCTCTGCAAGGCTTCCCAAGAAGATGACATTTAAGACAGTGAAGTGCCCTTTGGAGCACACGGGTTGGCAGGACTATAGAGTGCTAAATGAAGCCTCGAGCCTGCAGTTTCTGAAGAGCCAACAGGGAGGATCCTGCAATACGAGTACCTAGAACGGATCCTGTGAAATAAATGGCCTACAGCTCCGTGTTGTAAACAAGGGGTTAATGATTAACTAGAGCCACAGTGTCTGCTCTGCCCTGTCCTAAGCTCAAGGAATTCCTAACAACAATGTCCATCATTTATTTGTCATTCATTATCTAATTTAATGGTTACAGTAACTATTTCACAAAAGAAGAAATGGAGATTCACAGAAGTGAAAGGCTTTATGCAAAAGCCTCAGAGCTGAAGGCAGTGTGAGAATCCAGGATTTAGATCTCAAATCCAGTGCTCTTTCCGTAATATAGAACCCTTCCCCCTTCCACTTCACCCTGACATTGTTCGTAGACCTGTGGTTATTCTTAGCTGTCAAATCAATGTCTTGGAGAAGTTGGAGCAACACCTGCTACTATGGGCCAAAAGGAGTCCGATAGAATTTTTGTGGTTTAAATTTCAGTTCTCGTTAACTCCACTTGCAACCTCAGGGAATTTGCTTTACTTTACGGCTGCCTTAGATTTTCCTTCTGGAAAATGGAGATCACTGTACTGTTGGGAGGCTTCAGTGGAATGAAGTCCATGATGTCGCCTGAACTTAGCGGGCCCTTCTTCCAGAGAACTCTGTGCTGAGTGTTTCTGACAAGGTCCCGCTTTGGGAGACAAGTGAAGATAGACAGTGACCACTTGCCAAGGGGTTGTCATCATGTCCTGCTTCAGTTAATTTTTTGCCATAAATAGGGAAACGAAGCACTCTCTTGGATCTATGATGCTTGAAAATGAATTCATTTATTTATTGTTAGGACATTCTTTACACTCTTCCCAAATATGCTGCTAATGGTCATGGTAGACCTAAAGCGAATATGGACCACTGCCCAATCCTGCCTCCAAACTGAGCCGAGTTCTTTATTTCTGGGCAGTTTGTCAGCCATCAAATGCAAGCCCTTTGCTGCCAAAGGTGTTTGGCCCTGAGTAATTACTGAGGGAACGTGATGATTTCCGGCATGGGAAGTACAGCGTGAGTCCCACTGTAATTACTAGGGGACCCACGGGGTATAATTACCAAACAGGCTGCACAAATGACATCTGCTGGCACTGTCAGATCAGTCTGCGTACTTGTAACGCTGCAGCTGTCAAGCCCTTGTGTTACATGAACTTGGGTATCCTAATTGACCTAATTTTTTAAATGAAACTTTTTTCCCTTCAAAGGATTATAGATCCAGTCGTAAGAAATAATACAGAGTTGTAAGAGATAATACAGAAATATCTACAATGGACCTTTTACCCAGTTTCCCTCAATGGTAACATCTTGAAAAATTATAGACAGTATCACAACTAGGATATGGACATGAGCACTTCCTTAACCTCTACCAACCACGCACTTGTTCTCTGTCTATAATGTTGTCATTTTTTAAAGGTTAGATAAAAGGGATCAAACAGTATGTAACCTTTTGGGACAGGCTTTCTCTCTCAGTATGATACTGTGGCGATGCATCCATTTTGTTGCTTGTATCTCCCTTTTTACTTCTGAGTAGTCTTCCGAGGGTTGGATGTACTATAGTTTGTTTAACTACTCACCTTCTGAAGGACATCTAGGTTGTTTCCAGTTTGAAGCTTTTATGAATAAAGCTGCTATAAACATCCATCTCCAAATTTTTGTGTGAACATAGTCTTCATTTCTCTGGGGAAAATGCCCAGGAGTGCAGTTCCTGGGTCATATGGTTTTTGCATATTAGATTTTTAAAGAATCTGCCAAATTATTTTTCAGAATGCTATCCCATTGTACTTCCCATCAGCAAATATATTAGTGATTGCATGAGTTTCTCCACATATGCTATGCATGCCTTTTATTTTCTTCTGTTTGTTTGGTTGGTTGTTTGGTTTGTTTTTGGCTTTATTGCACTGGCTGGAACCTTCAGCAGCATGCATATTTCATAAGATGAATTGGGAAGTAGTTCCTTCTCTTCTATTTTCTGGAAGATGTTGCATACAACTGGTGTTAATTCTTTAAATGCTTGGTAGAATTTTCAGTGAAGCCATTTGGGACTGGAGATTGTTTTAGTTTTAAACTAAACATTCAATTTATAAAATAGTTATATGGCTATTAAAATGATCTATTTTATATTGAATGAATTGTGATTTTTTTTCCCAAGGAATTCATCCATTTCATCCAATTGTCAGATGTATATGTATGGTTTGTACTGTTATCTTCAAGGTCTGTAATGATACTGTCTATTTCCTTCCTGCTACTGATAATTCAGATCTTCTCTTTATCTCTCCTATTTGTTATTTTGCTAGAACTTTGTCAATTTTATTGTTCTTCTCAAAGAACCAGTTCTTTGTTTCATTGGTTTTCTCTATCATTTTTCTGTTTACTGTTTCATCAGTTTCTGAAGTTGTCTTTGTTCTTTACTTCCTTCTGCTTGCTTTAGATCTATTTCATTTTTATTTTTTTCAGGTTCCTGAGGTGGAAAGCTAGATTGAGACTTTTCCTCTTTTCTAATTTATGCATCTGTGCTATACATTTTCATTTCAGCTCTGTTTTAGCCATGTCCCACAAGTTTTAATATGTTGCACTTTATTTAAATCCAGTTTAATGTATTCTTTTAATTTCCCTTTAGAGTTTTTTAGGGTTTTTTTTGTTGTTGTTTGTTTGTTTGTTTGTTTTTTGTTTTTGTTTTTATTTTTGACCCATAGATTATGTAGAACTATGTTGTTTAGTTTCTAAATGTTTGGAGACTTTTTCTCTTATCTGTCTATTATTGATTTCTACTTTGATTCTATCATGACGAGAACATACATTCTGTATGATTTCTAATATTTTATATTTTTGGAGGTTTATTTTATGGCCCAGGGCATATTTTGTATGTGGTGAACCTGTACTCTGCTATTGTGTGTTCTGCTGTTATTGGAGCGAGTGTTCTGTGTCAACTGCACCATGTGGAGTAATGAACATTTTTGTAGGGCGTTGGGTTCTGTGTTGACAGTTCTCCTCTCCTTCCAGGGACTCCAATGACATGAATTTAGATTTTTTTTTTTTTGTTAATATCCCACAACTCCCTGAGCTTCTATTCTTTTTTTCCCCAGTTTATTTTCCCTCTCTTGTTTAGAACAGAGATGATGTTACTTCTTTCTTTCCCATGTAGATGACTTTTATTTCTTCTTCCTGCCTAATTCTTCTGACTTCGACTTCCAATACATGAACTGTTAGGAATAAAAGAATATTCACATAAGGGATTGAATAAAGGTGGAAACTCAGAGAGACTGGTAGAGTGCTAGAGGCAGTTTTTACTTCAATGGTATTTGCCAAGGCTGACACATATGAGCATCATTTTGCTACCTTGTGGCAGGTGAGTGACAGAAGATAAGCCTAGGTCCCTGAGGAGTCTCATCTGAATCCATAAAGTCAGGCCCTCAAATGTCTACCCCCTCATTGTGGAGGGATAGAAATCAATTTGGTCTCCATTGCCTCAAAGAGGACTGCAAAGAAAACTTTATGTCTCCCCTATTGATACCAAGTGGAGGTGAAGGGGAAGATCTCCCTTAATTAATAACCACAAGCCACCTCCCATGGGTTGCACCCTTACATGGATTAATTTTTACATAGAAATGTATTCAGTAACAGCTTTGAATTCCAAAAGCCTTACAAACTAATTCAGATCTGTACTATAGTGTACTCTAATTTTTCTTAAAGGTATCAATGCAATGATTTGGAAGAATCCAACGAAGAAAAGCAAAATCCTCTTTAGAAATTACTTCCTTTTCTCCCTCTCTCTCATTCTCTCCCCTTCATTTCTCACCTGGGCATCTCAGTGCTATGCTGTGTTCACCTTTGTCATTGTCTTCACCACTGGGCTGTCCCATCCTGCCTCTTGACCAACAGTGACTACCAGAATTTCTTTCACCATATACAGGCTATACAGAGCTGATTCAGGCCAGCTAGAAAATAGCAAGGCTCCATGTTCCTGGTCCTCTCTCCTTTCATACAAAGGGAAGAACACAGAGCCCCTATTAGAGTGAGGTTCTTTGCTATTATTCTTAAATTTTTATGCTAAATTCAATTTTTACTTTGTTCTACCATAAAATCTAGGCTACTGTGTTAATTGAATAACCGGTACAAACCAGCAGGCACACAGACAAAACCATACCACGTCCAAAATTGAAGATCATCCATATGCAGCCCTGAGCAGTCTGTTGTGGGAACATAAGGTCTATAGCCATGAAGGGAAGGGACATTTTACCAGAGTTCTCGTGTGGGAGGAAGAAACACATATCATTGTGAAATGCTTTGCTACATAAAAGTATCCTGTGGAATGCAAACAGACAAAAGATGTCCCAATCACCCCATGCCACTTTGTGAGAATTCCAGAGTACCAGGAAATGTCATGTCCAGAAATACTGCAATTATAAGGAATAGTAATTATTCGTACAGCAGCCATCCTCAGAGTTACAAAACTTGCTACTGTTGTAATCACAATGACATGGATGTACTCCCTCAAGTGTTTTCTTTCTCTAGGGTCACTGGTACCCTAAGATGACCCACCACAAAAGTATAATTTTGTCACAAGAACATCACGCAGAATGTCTCCTAAATATCAGAAACCAATTCAACCACATGCATTGAGAGTCTACTTGTATACAATCCATACCACAGCCATCTTATCAGGTTCCAGTTGCATTTTTACACATTTTACAACACATGTAAGTAAATTGAGGTTCCAACAGGTTAAGTAATATGTCCAAAACTAGATATCCAGTACATGTTGTACTTGAGATCCTAGACCTGTTTCTCTGACTCTAAGTACCATACTCTTTCCACTGACCAACCAGGGAAGTAAAGCAGGAAAAACCAGGTCTCTGACAAATGAGTAAATTTTGCCGTGTCAGGAGAACTTCACCGTTGTGGTCAAGGTTGTAGACCTGGTTTGGGGCAATTAGCTTTTCTCTGTTTTAGTGGCCTAAACACTAAATCTTTCCATCATTTAGTCAAATGGGTCACAACAGCAACAGAGGAAGAATTTGTGGATGGCTGACAATATTAATGAGTGAGAACATGTATATGGTATTTCTGCAATACATTTTTTCCATTCATATTTAACTGATCTACTTTGCATCCCCAAATAGGATAGGATAGGTTTTATCATCCTCATGCTACAAATAAGGAAACTGAGACTTGAGAGAGAGTGTGCTATCAGTGCCCAGGACCACACAACTAGTAAGTGAGCAAGACTAGAGCTGAAAGCCAGAGTCTCTGAGTCCAGGCTTGGTCTTCCTCCTGCTGCCCCAGAATAAACCTGGACCCTCCCTTATGCTTAAAACATTATCTGAAAGCCAATAACTTCTTGAGGGGCTGTGTGGGCATCTTGGGGGTGGTGGTGTTGCAGAACATAAATTCATATATTCCCAGTTGAGTCCATGTTGTCCTTCATCACCCTGGTGCTGATCCAGTTTCTCATTCATTCCCTTCCCTAAAGCAAATGCCAGTTGAGCAATGCCAACCGCCTGATCGCCCAGATCCATTTCCTCAAACATTCACCTGTGTAAGATGTAAGGGCTAGAGTCCCACCCAAGGAGCATGGGTAGACATTTGCTGGTTGTCCCCATCACCCATTCCCCTCCCCCCCTTCCCTAACTCTACCTTAACTTTCCTAGTAAAGTATTTTGAGTGGAATTAATCCTGAATGCAGACTCCTCGAAAAATCATCAAAACAACCAGTTAATAAGACAAAGCTCGGTATATTCTTATTGAAATAAGGGAGAATACTGCCATGATAGAGTCTTAGTAACATCACAGAGCAAAGGTGGGATGCTTATAAGATTTTAGGGTCTGGTTGAAGGTGGACTTTCAGTGAGGGGAGGCTTAATTAGGACTGGCTTGTGATGTAATAGTTTGGGACTGGTAGACAAACAAGGGCAGAGGCAGAGTTTCAGAGTCTGGGAGAGAAAACAGTCATCGGATGCTGTTTAGTGAATATTCCAAGTTTGATGTTCATTTGTTGATTTGTTTGTTTTGGTGAGGACTAGAAAGTTAATTCCCAAAATAAAGTAAAATGCAACTTTTATCTTTCCGAGCAAGAGTTCCCTGGAAGAGCAAAGCTGCATTGATGAAGACAGTGGAATAGTAATGTTACATTAGTGAAGATGGTAAAACAAACAAACAAACAAATAAACAAAGAAGTCAGGTTAACGTGGACGGTAAGTTGTGTGGGTGTAGAAGGATTCAGGTCTGAATCCATTCCAGGAGTGTGTCCTCAATGACTTAAATGATTCGTCATAGTCTATTCCCCTGGTCAACGTGATTGTTTCAGCAGTGGACACAAAAACCAAATCAAGCCAGTGGAGACCAATGGAGATTTATCATGCAGCTATATGCAAAACGGACTTTCCAGTATCTACTGAATTGGAAACCTGGAGCCTGTAACCCCACACATTGTTGGCAGTGACCTTGCAACCATAGGACAAAGTCTTCCTGGAAGAGAGCCAATGCAAAGGGAGAAGGGCTGAGAAAGAAGAGAGGGAAGCCAAGTTCTGGTCTAATAAGTCACCTAAGACACTGAATCAAAACTTGAAGCCAGCTCTGCTGGAACTGCATATAATTATGTAAACAATATGTTTCCTCCATAAGCTAAGCCATTCTAAGGCGAATCTTCTGTTCCTTGCAATGCAAAGTGCCTAATCCATGGTACATAGCTGTTACTCAATAGATCGTAACTCTAGCCAAGACAACTCTAGCTATTACTCTGCTACTAACCAGCCAAATGACCCAGGTAAGTCATTAATCTTCTCTAGGCCTCTGATTCTTCATCTATAATATTTCAAGATGATGTGCTAGACTCTAAACCCCAATCAACTCCTGGATTTTATTATTTTCTGTGTTATCTTTCTACAAACTAGAATGAATTAAACTGGAAACCCCCTCCAGGTCCTGCTACATGATTCATCAAGCCAGTCCTACAGAGATGATATATGGGTATTTGATACCAGCTTGGGTTCTTGGCTGTGATAACAAACAGGACTGTCTGACTTGGTCACCACTTGAGCAGATTCCAAGTAGCAGGTCAGTTTGGGAAACTGACTGGATAAATATTGGCCTTTATCACAACTCAAACAACCCCAATTGCCAAATCGAAGAGTTCTTAGGAAGGAATTGTGTTCCCTCTTCCGCTTTGGAGAACTAGAAATCACAGTGTAATTTTGTCACACTGCCCAGAAGATAACTCTCTTTGCTAGCTAATAAATAAAGGTGGGCACCACCCAATGTGTTTAAAGGTATTGCATGCCTACACTCACTGTCTCCTTCAGGTAATGAGGAGCAGGGTTGGACTAACAAGAGGTATTTCCATGAAATTGGAGGTGGGTTTTGCCTCTGGTCAACATGAGAACTCTGGTCATAGGAAGAACAGTCCAAAGAGTCTGACAATTATTAAAAGATACTGCAAAAAAGTCACATCCAACTTCATGTTCACAGCAGAATTTCTTCCCAAATGTCAAAAGCTCTGCAAGCATAAATAATAGGAGTTTGGGAACTGAAGTAATCATCTGGATGATTCAAGTCAAAATGTTTTACCCTAGCCCTGGCTTGTATGGCTCAGTGGTTTGATTCCTGGTCAGGGCGTGTGCCTGGGTTGTGGGCCAGGTCCCCAGGTGGGGGCGTGCACATTGAAGTTTCTCTTCCTCTCTTTCTCCCTCCCTTTGCATCTCTCTAGAAATAAAGAAAGAAAGAACATCTTTTTTAAAAAATGTTTTCCCCTAAATTATTCAATTGAGACAAAAGAATTTTCTGAGTTACTGGAAAATCATCTTCCTTTTAATATCGCATATTTGTACAGTTCTTTACAGTTTTCAAAGTACAGCCCTGAACAACTCTTGTTCAGGGGCCAAAACACCCATGGTGATGGTCTAAGTGACAGAGAGATGAATTCTAATGCCACACCAGCATTGTGGGCCCTGGAAAGTCTGTGGCCTAATAGGGGAGCTGGTGGCTAGGTTTCAGAGAGAGAGAGAGAGAGAGAGAGAGAGAGAGAGAGAGAGAGAGAGAGAGAGAGAGAGAGAGAAGGGGGGCAAAATGTGTGTTTGCATGTGACACAAACTTACTTTTTTGTGCACAGAATGTCTAATAATCCTTTTGGACAGCAGTCAGCTTTGGGCCATAAATCACCAGGGCCATCCTTTCTTTAGAGAGATATCTGCAACAAGCAAATATTAGAAGGAATGTAAATTTTCTGGAAGTCTGAAAAAGATGAGTAAGCATTTCTTTTCTGGTTTTTCATGCAGGGCGCGTAGCCGCTCTCCCTCCTGAAATAAAACAGGACTGACAACCTCACATGCTATGCTTAAGGTTTCTGGAAAGCGTCACATGTCAGAGCCCAGGAGATATGCACCCCTGCTGCCTCTCCCTATGGAACTGGTGACAAGCTGCCGTCCTAGAGCGGGGATTGTCCGGCACAGAGGAGCACGTGTGAGCCATGTGAGAAGCTATGCAGAGGTCGTGTGGCAGGAGAAAGAACCACCCGCAGCCACAGGCCTCTCCAGTCAGACACCTTGACACTGAGGGATGCAAAGGAAGGAAGTGAGAAGGGTCAGAGCAGGAGAGGCCACGCAGGCCCTCAAAACAGGCCCTGGATGAGGGGCTCCTGCCCAGCTCTGCCAGTGCTTACTCAGAGACCTCAGCAAGTTACTTCTCCCTTCCATGTTCAGAAGTCTTCATGTGTACATGGGACAACAAACTAGACAGGTTCAGCGTAAAGATCCATTCCATCAGGAAATCCCAACTATCAATCAATCAGCTCAACCCAATGCAAGTCAGTGAATATGAGTGCTTGGCCCTGGGCTAGGTGCTAGGGTCACCCATGGGCATTGTACCCAGTGCCTGCCCTCAAAAGCTCCCATTTTAATGCCTCAAGCAGACCAAACCATGATCTACGGTTGAAAAAAGTGACAACAGATATATGTAAAAGGGAAGAGATGGGGGTGAGAGTGGGAGGAAGGATGAACTCATCTGAAAAGTAGGGAGTAGGAGGTGTGGGGAGACTTTTGGAGGGGGCGGGAAGATGAGAACTGGACTCTGAAGCACCGCGCACCATGTCAGCATGAATAAAGGCTGCGGGGAGAAAAATGCTGAAGGGCTAGGAGGTGGGAGAACACCCTGCTGTGCTGGGGCGCCTGAGGGGGTGACCATCCCCAAGGGCTGTGTCTTCCTTCTCTGTCCCTGGTGCACTTTGGGACCTTACCCCTTTCACGCCACTCTGTTGGGTGAGATCAAGGAAGAGGAGCCCACAGGAGCCTCCTCTTCTGGGCTTGGGGAAAGATACGTGGGGCAAAAAGCAGTGAGCAGAGACTAAGGCCCCTTAGAGCAAAGGAGGGGCGGGGAAGGAGGAAGTGTTTTCTTAATCCTCTCCCTTTTTATTCTTTTATTTAACTTCATTCCATATCGTCGGCAGCCGTCCGTCTCGAGAGACGATGGTGTAGCTTCTTAAGAGTCTATCTGCACCGCCGAGAATGGCTGTGCAGTCCGACTCGGGAGTGACATGGTATCTGTCTCTTCTCATGTTGAATCGACATCTTGCGATGACGCTGAAGCTACAGAGCCTGGGCAGGGTGATATGGAGGGTCTGCTGTTGCCCATGCAGCAGACCCCCCCTCTCTTCGCAGCTGAAGGGTCCAAGGGAAAGACGGAGTCAATACAGCTTGGCTTCAGGTGCGCCGCAGGAGTTGCCGGTGTTGACTACAACATCAAACCGCCTTAGGGACTCCGGCTCCGGATTTTCTGTCGGGGTTTACTCCCTTAGCCTTTCCCCTGAAGAGGTATGCCGCAAGGCAGCGGAGGTTTTTTGGAGTCAGAGTTTTCCTTCTCTGATGTGCCCTGACTGGAAGATCGAACCAGCGACACTTAGCTCGCAGGCCGACGCTCAATCCACTGAGCTAAACCAGCCAGGGCATTTCATTCCATATAGACCCAGGTATATACATAGATGTACTTGACTCCATTAGTGCGTTCTTTTCTTTTCTTTTTCAGCCTGGCTCCTCCATCTCCCTCCTCTCCCCTCCACTGTCTCTCACCTCTGCAGCTTCCTCCCCCCGTCATCTTATGCTCACAACCATGTGAGTCAGGGACCTTGCAGGAGACAGATACAGAGTGTTCCAGAAGACTTTAATTAAGGGGCAATTTTTAAGGCATGAGCAGAGTAAGGGGGGAAAAGAGCAAAAGATGGTGAAGCCCAAGCAGATAGGCCTCTGCTCGAAGGGCCAAAAATAACAATTACAAAACAGCGGCCCTATGGAGGTCCCCACCAGGTACTGTCATGGCCCCTCCCTGAGGCCAGGGGAGTATGCCTTGACCTCACATTTCTCCCTTCTCATTAAATTTTGTTTTTAATATGTTTAATGATTTTAGAGGGAGAGACAGAGAGAGGAACATCCATATACAAGAAAGACGCTGACTGGTAGCCTCTCATATGCGCCCTGACCAAGGATCGAACCCACAAACTAGGTTTGAGCCTTGACTGGGAATTGAAACCCCAACATTTTGGTGTATGGGATGATGCTTTAACCAACTGAGCCAAAGACTCCTTCTCATTTTTTTGCTGGAACCTTCCAACTGCCAAACCAACCAGAAGCCTAAGGACACACTGGACTATGCACACAGCCCCAGGAAGGTCAGGCCTCGGGGCACATGGCTAGCGGGACGTGAGGAAAGGATCTGGAGACCAACAGACAATACTCAGCACAATCTAAACTGCTTCTTTCTCTGCCAACATGTAATTCTCTAGAGACCTGTATGGGTATGTTCATATACATCACACATGAGATTTTTCTCATTGTTTCACAAAAATAGCATCTATTGCACACTTTTGCTTATCTTGCTTTTCTTATCCAACAACATCTCACAGACAAATCCTCCAACTCATCTTGTAGAGGATGCTTTTTTTTTCTTTTAAAAGAGCTGCCAAATTTCCCATATATGATTAGGGATTTGGTAATTCTCTTATGTTTCTGTTTTGTTTTGTTTTTCAGCATAATCAGTGCTGCAGAAAACATCTGTATATTCGTGTCATTATGTTTTAGTGTTTTTTTCTCTGCTGTAAATTCCCAGAATGGAGACAGTTTGATTTAAGAGTATGTTTGAGAAGCTCTGTATCTTCTTCTCAATTCTGTCGTAAACCTAAACCTGGTCCAGAAAAAGTCTTTTTTAAAAAGAGTACATTTGAGTATGTGTAAGTGTGAATGTTTTTAATAGAAGTTGTCAGAATGCCGTTGTGCTATACCTGTCTTTCAAGTGCTCAAGAAGGACAGGCAAGAAGGGGAACTGAGCCAAGAGTCCCCACACACATGTCCCCTGCTCTGGGATGCCAGCCCTGAACTCCCCACTCCCTGCCCCAGACTGCCGCTGCTCCTGGTCTGTCCCTCTTCATCCGTACCTCTACTCCATCCCAAAGACCATGAACTTTCTGAGCTTTCTGAGCCTCTCCAAACCTCTGCCATCATGCATGGAGCCTGCAACAGGTTAGACTTTCTGTGTCTATTAAACAAAAGAATGAATAAACCAAAGAAAGGTGATAAGAACCTTTCCGTTTCTCCTCTGCCTTCCCAGGCAGGGGAAGGCAGCACAGACTCAGGACTGAGGATCTTTGTCGGTACAGAGTGTGCCATTGAGTGGACACTCTTGGGTTCACTTCTTGGGTCCTGAGCTTGACAGATAACGTACCAATGGCAGGTGAAAGAAGAGCAGGAGATGATCACAGACCATAGATTAGGCCTTTCCCAGATCCATGGTGTTTGTCTCACTTACTCTCAGGAGGAGAAAATAAAAACAAGACTACTGCTTATTAAAAACCTTTGGAAAGATGCCACATAAGAAAACATCGTTTTGAGGAACAATAAGAGGAGGACTTGTTTCAGCCTCTTCCATTCGGGTTCATTTACTCCTTTCCTCCCCTCGGACTACTCACTGCAGAGACACGTCTCAGCCCACCTGCTGATGAGGTTGTCTGTGAGATGTTGCCTTTCCTCTCAGACCTGATGCTTTCAAAAGTAAAAGGAAATGACAACGTAATGATGATGTGTCTGCTCTTCACAAACAGAACAGGTTGTTTTGAATGATTTTGAGGGTGTTTTGGTTTGTTTGTTTGCTTTTTTGCATTTTAATATGTCATTTTGATGCCTCCAGAAAGCCTTGCTACACTGTTTTCCTCTGGGAAGTGCACTTGTCATTGCCAGAAACTGTCAACTAAGGCCTCAGTGGGTCTGAGTTGAGGCCATCATATGTGAGGCTAACAGAAAACAGACCTTTGCTAGGAGGACTGACTTCTGATGGACTAACTCACAGGCTGGGGCTGGGCCTTCACCACCCTGTGCCTCTCAGGTCCCTGGAGAGGGGATTTGGGAGAGGCAAAGGAGAATTACCTGAATGTGTTGCCATCCATAACAGGTGAAGTTAGAGAACACTGGCCGAAAAGGATGTTCTCACAGAGCCAGATTTTCTAGTGGCAGTGATATGGGCATTAGGAGTGAGGATGTGTCAGGATGTACTGATTGGGCTGAATGCTTCACCAGAACTGACTAGAGGCAGAAAAGTCAGAGGGAAAATCTGGAATCTGGTCAACCGGGAGAACCAAGGCCATAGCCAGGGAAGAGGATCGAGTTCTAGTCCAGGGTTTCTCAGCCTCAGCACATTTCACATTTTGGACTATAACCTAATTTCAGAAATGGTATCCTATCACATGTGCCATAATCTATTTGTCATAAGAAAGTCACCAAGTCTAGGGGAGGAGGAGTTTACATAGGAGTTAATACCAGGAGGTGGGAATCATGGGGATCCATTTCAGAAGCTGTCTACCTTGATCTTCAGAACCATGGCCACCAGGAAAAGTTTACTCCTATGTCCAGGGGAGGACTATGTGGGCAACTAGAGCAGACTGGCTACACAAAAAGGAGTTATAGGGTCTGGCTCTTCCAATGTTATTGTCCTTCACTCTCTCTGGCTTAACATCCATCATAGAATTTGCTACACTCTGTCTCTCTTACCTGACAGTGTCTCCTTCATTTCTGTATACCCAGCGGCCAGCATAGGGCCTAAAACAGAACTGGTGCTCAGCGTCTGTTGTAGATGAAACTGAACATACATTTCCCATCTGTTACTGTAGCAAGAAGACAGGGATAGCACTTTTCCCATTGGACTCAGCTTTCTATGATGAGAACATTTCCTACCGGATTGAAGTGGAATTAGATGCAAGCTGGGTGGGGCTTCAGCAAGGAAAGGTGTTGGGCCCATGGTTGGGCACAGTTGGGTTGGCCTTTGCTGAATGAGACAAAAAGGATGTAAATACTGGACAGGAGTATCTTCATTATTGGGGTGGCTTTTCCTCTCAAAAAAGGAAATGTTGAATGTCTAAGGGGTTTTGTTTTGTTTGGCTTTTTTTCGAGGAAGTTCTTCTATTCATGGAGTTTTAAGTAGAGCTAAAAAAAGATCTCTTTGAAGAATTACCCTGTCCCATTGCGGTAAATACTTGGATTGGCATTACAATCTCCGTTTCACTTTCCTTGTATTTGAAGAGATTGATAAAGCCAGTAGATGCACTCTTACAATCAGAAAGAATTTATTTGGCTTCTCGTTGTCATTACTACTTAGGAAAGGTGTGATTTTTTTTTTTTTTTCAGCAAGTTGCAGTGTTTATTCTCCAGAGTCATGGTTATTGACAAATAGTGGTAGTCATGCCGGCTTCTTGATCTGAATTCCTCATCCCTGGATTGAAGCTTCAGAGAGCCATTCTGCTGCCTCTCGCTGGCAATTCCCACTCAAGATCTACCTAGCGTCAGTGGTACCTCAGAAATAGTAGCTCTTCTGGTGGGTCATTTCGGTATTACTTAGATATCAACCAAGAAAGCTAGTCTAGAGTCTGCTCCTTCAGCCTTTAAGCTATTTTGTAAGCATACAATTGTTTATTTTAAACCCTACCCTGCTTAAAATACCTAGAGTGATTTCTATTTCCTATAATTAAACTGATTGGTACATATTTTGTCATCTGAAGTCTACCATTTTAAAGCCATTCCTTTGGGTCTCAGAGCCATTAACTTGCTGATGTCTCATACATAAACCTAAACAGGAGGAATTCTAGGAAGTACAGAGCTTCAGCTGACAGCCTAGCTCCAGAGCTAACCAACTTGCCTGGGACCTGCCCTCTTGACTTGTAAAACAATTTTCTTTCTGGTATTTTCTAACTGTTAACGCCTACTCTTTTGCTAAGTTGTCTATACCTTGAAGGTGCCTTCCCCAAAACACACTTCCCCAGATGTAAAAGCAGCCTGGAGAGGCTCAGCTACTTCTCAGCAGTGTCAGGTAGCCGGGCTCTGAGAAATCACCCGGAGAAAAGTCTAGGATTTCACACCAGGTTTATTGAAGGAAGGTAAGGAAAGGGGTTGCAGGTAAGAGGAAACTCCCGGACCAACTCGAGGGCCTATAGGAGCAAGGGAAGTGGGAAGGGGAAAGGGAGAAGGAGAAAGAAAGAGGGAGGGGAGACTCCCAGTCACCCATGCGGCCCGTAGGAATCGCCTGACTGTGTACCTGCAGGCGGCATCTACACACTTTTCCAAACATACCTTTCGGTTAGTTTTCCCATCAACACGTTAAGCAGATCATTTACATCTCCCTGCTTTTCCCCCCACCAGGCCAATCGATATATCATGCTAGGTCCATCAACATTTCTTCTGAGAATGAGCAAAGTCCATTTTTATTTCCTGTGGGAGAGGCTAGGTCTGGGTTAATTTGCATATGGTTCATTTGCATATGTCAAAAGTCCAGGTGGGCAGTCCAGCTGCCGCCATGTTCTGACAAGCAGGCCCACGAGCTACTCCCTCTGCCCATGCACAGAACTGTGTGCCTCCACTTTCAGGTATAGGAAGGAACCTGTCCTGGTAAGAGAAAGCAGTGAAATCAACCAGAGAGGGCAACTCAATCTCCATTTTTACCTAAAAACAAAGTTGTACTTCAAGTGGCTTGGGACACTTATACATACTAAGAATGGACATAAAGCTTAGCTGTCTGAGGGAATCGGTGGCCAGCCAGACCTGAGTTCCAGCCCAGGCGCTACCACTTAGAAGAAATGTAACCTAGTGCATGTTGTCGAACCCCTCTGAACCTCAGTTGTTCATCTGTAAAGTGGAGCTATCGTTTTGCAGAGTTAGTGCAAAGATCAGATAAAATCTCCTTACGGATTCCTAGTAAATGTTAGATAATGGTCATTCCTTTCTATCAACTTTATTCTATAAGAATGCAACCAGTCACAGAATCCGGTTCTCACAACATCAGAGCTGGAAAGGGCCAGAGTGATGACTGGCAGAGAGTTGGCAGGCAATAAATGTTTGTTGAACTAATGAATTAATTGTTGAAGAATGTCATTTAATAAGTTTACAACTGGAGCAACTTGGCCAAAGTCATATAACTAACCAGTGACAGGACTGGGGATCAATATAGCCCTCAACTCCCAGTCAGTATCCGCCCAGACACATTTCTTTACAAAGCCATATACAGTTGTCAAAATGATTTGCAAGCAAAATTAACACTGATTTATGGAAAGCAAATCATAAATTATTCTCAAATACTCATTTCTCAGCATCTGAGACTCATTTTACATGGAGCAGGAATTCAGATTTCCTATTGAAAGTCACTTCAGGGACCAAGGATTACAGAGCCTATTTCCCCCAAGCCAATGTTCCCCAACTCTCTCCATCAGACCTGAAGGAGGATACTGGGAATGAAGCAAGAGGAGAGCAGGGGGTGCTGGAATGCAGAGGGGAGGAGAGAGGCCGTTTGTGCTGTGTACTCCAATAATCCTTCAGAAACTTTCTCCTTTCTGGAAGTGAGAGGAGTGAATCTGAGATCTGGACAAAGACATCCTTAGTGATACAAAAATATTGTGAGTCGGCAACCTGAACGACCATGATTCACAGCAGAAAGTCCCATGAAGCAAATGAAATCACGACCGAGAAAAAGGAGACAGCTGAATCTGAGAAGCAGCTCCGCAGACACTCGAAAAGGAGGAATCGCAAGGTTCAGAGAACGGGCAACTCTAGAGGAGATTGCCGTTGATTTAAGTGAAAACAGTCCAGAAGTTTAAGAATAATAGGATCATTGGACTGGCTTACTTTCCTGGTCCATACTCCACATAACTCTTCTCCCTGCAACTCCCAAGGCAGATTCTCCTCTTGGATGAATTAGGCCGGGTGAAGAGAACAGGATTCTTGCCCGTAATTTTTTCAGCATATCTGGTTGATTTATCTGTTGATACCACTGTGTTATGGCAGTTAAAACACTGCAACATTAGAACAAGCTGGAACAGACTTGGGGCATTCATAAAAGCCATATGAAAACCACATGTAGGAGACGTGGGAGAGGGAGTCCAGATAAGAAAGTGGATGCAAACAATTGCAATCCTGTCCTTAAAGCTGAAGTAAGAGAGTGTTTGGCTGTAGAACTGTAAACACTGCATTGGAATTTGGGGATCATCACCTTGTAGAATCCTGGAGACAGAGGGAGATGGTTCTGCTTTGGGACAGGTGCTGGCCAAAGCTAGTGGGAGAAGCACCTTTTCATTCTACTAGGAGGACCCCTACTGACCAACAGGAAGTTTGTAACATTCCTCGTTTCCCATCCCACCCACTTTGAATCTGTGCCCTCCAGATCCTTTCCGGAGAAATTGGAGCCTTTTAGTCATTCTCTGGCTAAAGAAGTGGAGTTTTCATTTTCTTAGGTGCTAGCCAGGATGGATTTAGTGTCAGAGATCGGAGCTAGAATCTGTTAGTTCCTAGCTGTATGACCGTGGGTACAGATTTAAACCTCTCTTCAGATTCCTCATCTTCAAAATATTGTGATAATCACTCACTCACATGCTTCCAGGAGAAAATGCAGACATGTTTCTTCAACTCCACAGTTCTAATTTACTGAAACTTGTGTAATATATACAGTTGATCCTTGAACAACATGAGTTTGAACTGCACTGGTCCACTTATACACACTTTTTTTTCCATAAATGTATACAGTATGGTAAATGTGTTCTCTCTCTCTTATGATTTTCTTACTCACATTTTCTTTTCTCTAGCTTACTTGATGGTAAGAATACAGTAGATAATACATATGACAATCAAAATATGTATCAAAAATGTGTTGATTGACTGGTTATGTTATTGGTACGGCTTCTGGTTAACAGCAGACTATTAATAGTTAAGGTTTTGGGGAGTCAAAGGTCACACCAGATTTTTCAACTGCACAGGGGGTCAGTGTCCCAAAGCTCTGTGTTTTTCAAGAGTCAATTTTTTCATATGGAAAAATGCACCTACTCATAGAACCCTAAGAAAATGACCTCGGACATGGGACTTGTCTCCACTTTAAGATCCACAAATTGAAGCAATGAGTGTTCCTATATTTTCTATATTAAAAAGAAAGATTTCCATTTCAAATGATCACTAACATTGCTCAAAGTCACTTTTAATGTACAGTAGGTAAATGAGATTATTTTAAAAATCATCACCAAAACAAAAATGCAGAATGTTTAAAAATGTGTAATCCCAGGTTCCCTAAAAATGAACCTCGAATTAATCCTTATTTGAGAAACACTGGTAGGGCAGTTAAGAAGCCAGATTTTAATCCTGGCTTTCAGAGAAGGAAAACTCTGACTCCAAAAAACCTCCGCTGCCTTGCGGCATACCTCTTCAGGGGAAAGGCTAAGGGAGTAAACCCCGACAGAAAATCCTGGAGCCGGAGTCCCTAAGGCGGTTTGACGTTGTAGTCAACACCGGCAACTCCTGCGGCGCACCTGAAGCCAAGCTGTATTGACTCCGTCTTTCCCTTGGATCCTTCAGCTGCGAAGAGAGGGGGGGTCTGCTGCATGGGCAACAGCAGACCCTCTATATCACCCTGCCCAGGCTCTGTAGCTTCATCGCAAGATGTCGATTCAACACGGGAGGAGACAGATACCATGTCATTCCCGAGTCGAACTGCACAGCCATTCTCGGCGGTGCAGATAGACTCTTAAGAAGCTACACCATTGTCTCTCGAGACGGACGGCTGCCGACGACGACGGAATCCTGGCTTTGCCATTTACTAGCTGTGTGATTTGGGGCAGGGAATGTAATCTCTCTAAAGCCTCAATTTCCTTATTTTAGATTACTGGGCCCAGAAGTACTGATTAAAGGTGAGAAAACCTCTTGGAATCCTACTCTGCAAACAAAATCACACGGGAACGAAATTCCAGTCGAGGGAGTTTTAAAGGAGAGAGGGTCAGGGCCAGTTGTGCCAGCTTGGGCACACCCCCTACCCTCTCTGAGCCTCAGTTTTCTCTTGGAGGAAAGCAGAATCTACCTAGCTGATCTACCTAGCAGAGCCTCCAGGAGGATCAAAACATGGATGGGTGGAAAGGAGCCTGCTCTGCAAACAGGAGAACACTGCACAGAACAGAACTTCTGGAAACAGGAGGCTTCGTCATTGCTCAAGGCTTAGAAGCTGCCGTCCCTATCTGGAAAATCGAATCCATCTTGAGGTTAGAGCTCTGGTTTATGATCCTCTGCTTCTCGTGCCAGGAATGAGCTCAGCCGAAAGTGCCATTAACTACCCACTGCTGGGGTGGGTTCACTGTCAAGATCTTTTTTATCAGTCAGCTGGCTGTGAAAAGCCAGATCGTGCTCAAACACAGCCATTACCCACAGAGCCCAGCAGTCCCTGTTTCCCAGCGCTCTGGCAAAGCCCATTCCTGTCAGGACCAGGGAAAACTCTGATAAGGTCATGAATGGATTCTGTTCTCCCTCCCCAGTTGCCCAGCAAACCACTGGCCCCAGGAGGAATAAGTGAGAAGTGAGGGGCATCCTGAGTGGTTTACCTATTCCTCTCTCCTTCCTCCCCTTCCTTTTCCCTCCTCTACCCCTACCAAATACAATGATGAATTAGGTTCTGTTGAGAAGAGCCAAAAGCAGTCTCTGTCCAACCTCCTTGAAAAGATCTGGGGATAGTCAGCTAACATTTCAGCCCATGTTCATTCAGGTGTCTCCTATGAGCCAGGAGGCAGGCCAGGGGCTTTTACACAGCATTATCTCTAATTCATCATCATGCAGAGCCCCTTCCAAGGATCTTGCTGCTAAGTCTACAGCATCTATTCTGGCTTTCATTATTATGACTGTGGTTACTCAAACAGGCCCCCCTAAATAGTAGAAGGATGGTTCTAGTCCCAGCATCATCCCAAACTACAGTGTGCCTTTGGACCCTCACCTTAACCTGCTCTTAGCCACAGCTTTCTCCTGTTGAACTTCTGCCTGTATGTAAGGTAGTTGTGAGGTTTCACTGAGATAATGCACCTGGGAAGGTCGTCACTGAAATTATAGAAAACACGTTAAGCTCCTCACTCAGACTCTAATTCATCTTCTGAATGAGGCAGGCATCATACTGATACCCAGTGAAGAACTGGTGAGAATGCCCAGTGAGTTACTGAAGTCAGCCTGCCTATATCCACTTGCCTAATACAGGACAGCAGGAGGGTAGAAGTTTGGTGGTTCACCTTGACCACATAAACTATGATATAGAATTTGTGTACCTGCCTGGCTGGTGTGCCTTCTAGCTGTGTGGCTTGGGGAGCTAGCTCTTTGAAACTCAGACTCTTCTCTAAAATAGAGCCGGTAGTTGCTAACCTATCTCACAAGGCTGCTGTAAAAATTAAGAGAAAGTATGTGAACACATTGGCATGGTGCCCAGAATGTCACGGAAGTTCAATGGGTACTTATTACTTCATGTGTTAGTCTTAAAAACTTGGTTAGGTTTTCATGCATCATGCATAGGACAAGAAGGGCTTCACTTCCCATGTGCAGATCTGTGGAAAAAACCATCCTCAGAAATGCTGCTGAAAAGAATGTCTGCCCCTGAGAAAGGTTTTAGAGGTCAGTCACCAGGAGGTATTCTGAATCTGACCACAAAAGGTTAAGAAACCCAGGAACACTACTGTGTTTAGAAAACTACTTGGACACCAGGTCTTTCCATGATTAATAACCAGGTTTCATTTGGATGGTTAGTGATGGCATTTTTCAAAGGAAATGTCTTGATATAGAGCTAGGTCTCACTGTTTGGCCTACCTGGACAGTACCAGTGGGTTGTCAGTTGTTGTCTGTCCTAGGTGTGGAACACACATCCAGCCAGAGGAAGTGACTGACCCAAGAAAGTGGTGCTATCATTGGGTCCAGGGAAGAGCTTCTGGGAAGCTATTTTTGCTTCTCTGCTCATACTCTTCTCAATTTCTAGGCAAATTGTGACCTACATTTTTTTTTTAATCCTCACTCAAGGATATGTTTTTTGTTTTTGTTTTTTAATTGAGAGAGAAAAGAGAAACATCAATGTGAGAGAGAAACATCAGTTAGCTGCCTCCCATATGTGCCTGACCAGGGATCAACCCACAACCTAGGTATGTACCCTGACCGGGAATCAAACCCACAGACATTTTGGTGTACAGGACGATGGTCCAACCAACTGAGCCACCCAGCCAGGGTGGAAAATTGTGACTTTAAAAAGCACATGTAAAGAGCAGATTTATACTTTCTGATTCTAACTTACGGTTTTGATTGTAACTTCAAGATCCACATGTTCCTTTCAGTACTCCATCTTTGGCTTGTTCAGATGTTTGAACAAACAATAGAGAGTAAAAGCAAACAGGTCAGACCAAGAGAAGGATACTATGCTGTAGGAGAATAAATGAAAAAACTGAACATGGGAGGGGATGAGGCAAGAGGAGTCATCATTTAAGATGGAGCCTTGAAAAATGGGTAAAATTTGGAAGTATAGAAATGGAAGGGAAGTGTATTCTGGGGCCAACAGAACAACATAAACAAAGAAAGCAGTACCTTCAAAATATTTTAAAGAGTAAGGAGTTTGATGCATTTGGACTATGTAGTATACCCTCTATACCCACAAATTAATTACTGTGCCCTTGTTCATGGAAGACAGTCTTTTTATAGTGAAGGTTGGATGAAGAACCAGAGTATAGCAGAGACTTCTGGTGGTCACCCTTATTTAGCTTTTTCTTCTGGACACAAGGGAGGACTCACATTTCCACCACCCCTGTAGTTAGGCAAGGCCATCTGACTAATTATGGATGATGTATTGTATGTAGAAGTGGTAAGTGTCACCTTCTGGTCAAAGCAATTGTCAAGGCAGTGATATCCAACAGCTCTTTCCCTGCCATGTCCACTGAAAAGGTTATATTTTACAGATAGTATCGCTACAGGGCAGCGGAGGCTGCTTACACGTGGATCACTGAATCATTCCATGGAGAGTAAGTGGCTTGGAAAGTCTCCTGGCTCTTAGGTGAACTTCTCATAAGCCATTAGGATTTTAGGGATGTTTGTCATGGCAGCATAATCTAGTTTGTCCTGAATAATACAGAGTTTCTGAAGAAATACCCTTATCTTCTGAAGACCACTCTGGACCTAATTGTCTACTTGCTTTTCTGAGGATGCTAATCCTAAACATCTTTCTGATCAAAAAAGAGATAGCTATTTCTTGTATACTAAGCTTCTGGTACACTTAGACACCTTCCTTATTCTAGACCAAATCCATTCAAGATAGCAATACTACCAAGGGCTTTGCAGCTTTATTTTGAAGTAGTGATGAAGAAGGACGTATTTGACAATCCCTAAAGCTACACTGAGATTTAAATAACTTGAACAATGACCTCATAGCAGCTTTGCATAGTAATAACTACTACCATTTAGTAAATTACTGAGATTCAACATGTTAGTAGACACCTTACAACCTTGGCCAGTTTCACCCTTACTCTAAACCTCCAACATTTAGATTAGTATCCCCAATTTACAGATAAGAAAACAGGCTCAGAAAAGGAACACGCCTTGCTCAAATTCACCTATTTAGTTAGAGGAGAGCTAAGACTATGTAGTCTAAGATACGTTTGACCCTAAATCCAAGCTCCTTTGATGGGCAATCTTGTCTACCAAAGCTCACAGGAAGGATAAGTAAAAGTAGAATCTTCCCCAGAATTGCTTATCTTTACTGTAACAGGGGGGAAAAAATGTGATAGACACAGATAGTACTAAATATTTATTTTCTTCTCTACATTTCCCAGCCTCTCTAGCAATTAACTTAGGGTCATGTGACTGGTTTTGGACAATGAGCTGTGAGCAGAAATGACATATGGTGTTCACAGGCTGAAACTGTTAAAGGCTGGTGTGTGTCTTCCATCCTTCTCTGCCCCTGCTTTCAGGGGAGTTCAAATAATCTAACTAATATGACTACCAGATGGAAGAGAGCCTCTCAACCTTCATAAGAGTTTATGTTCATAAGAAATAAGCCCTATTATGTAAAGCCAGTGGCAACTATGTTTAGAGACTTGTTTTGGTCATATCAGACCACAGGCAAATAGCACTGAATAAATAATAAAGTTCATGAAATATTTTGATCACTGGTCCTTGCATGCCCACCTTTATTCATTATTTAATCAGTCAATTTAAATAATGTATACATTCATAAAACCACCTCTCAGAACTAAAACCAGGACCTTGACAATAACCTTCATCTAACTAGTCTTTCTATCAGTTCCTTTACCTGCCTTTCCTCAACCATGATAAACATTACCCTGATGCCTGTATTCTTCATACCCTTGCTTTTCTTAATAGTATATGGTATTATTGTATCTTTGTGTATTCCTAAAGCTATATGTGTGTGTGCATGTGTATATACAGTCTCTGTGCTCCCATCTTCAAAACACAGTTGTTATGAAAATCCAATCAGATAATGTAAGTTGAATACTAAGAATAGGCCCTGAAGTAAGTAGATGCTCATTTAAATTCTAGTTTTCTTCTTATCTTCCTTTCCTCAGTAGCCAGTTTTCTCAGAGACATTTTGATAAAGGAGAAGTGTCACAGCATGATTTGAAATACCTAAGAAAAATAATTTAACTTACTAAAGCAACGTGACTAATGAGATGGCAGGCTCCATATCAGAAGGAAAAAACACTTCGGGTCTGAGAAAGGTTTTGGCTTTCTAGATGTTTGTTTTGGCAAAAGCAGAAACTCAACCCTTGCCAGGTTAGAGCAGCAGCTCACAGGGATCCTGACACTGCATCCCTTCTGTATGGCCAGGGGAGCTGATCAGGGGCATCACCTTGGGGCACATTTTAAGTGCAAGAGAGGACTCTTTAAAAGAAGGTAGCTCAGAAGGGTGGGAAGATTCCCTGAGACTCAATAATAATAAATAGTAAGCTATTCCAAGGAAGGACATAAATATTGGGGGCAGCTAAGGAGGCCAACTACCTGCCCAATGCATTACCGAATGAACCGACTCTTTAAAAGCAATGCAGATATGAGAGAAGAGATGAGATCTGTGGGACTCATACAAGGGATACTCAAGCCTCTGAATTCTAGTCCAGGATCCTCGTCACCACTTGGTGGGGTTACTCAGGTGAGTTTCAGTGCCTTTGATGAGGAAAAGAGATAATTATATCTGTAGATGGAGAACTTTCAGTCAGGGAAAGGATCAGGCTAGGTCTGGACACTGTCTAATATGGTAACACAAGCCACATGTGCCTATTTTCATTACAAGTAATTAAATTTTTGAAATGAAAAATTCAGTTCCTCCACCACACTGGCCATATTTCAAGTGCTCAGTAGCCATGTTGCCAGTGGCCACCATATTGACAGCACACATATAGCACTTGGTCGCCGTGGCAGAAAGTTCTTGATGGATAACACAGAAGAGCGCAGAGCACCATTAAGCCCAGAGCACAAGCTTGAAGCAAGGGTTGGATTCAAATAGGGTCAGCATTGGAAGGGAGCAGCTGTGAGCACGTGGTTGCTGTTTTCTGAATCTGCCCAATCCCAGCCACGCTGACATCACATGTGCACCTGAGAATAAAAGTCCATGCATGAAATGGAAAAAACACAGGAGATGGGGGCATTCCACTTTTACCTCTGCAGCGAGCCACCAAGCAGTCAATTCACCTGCAGCGCAGCTGGCCCAGAATAGACACTTTGTTTAAATCCTCCACACAAAACTTGCAGAGGAGCCCTTTGGCTTCCCCAGGGAATCAATGTTGGAAGTCACAGAATAATGATGGGTCTTAGAGCTATGACTGTTTTAAATCTCCAGCACCTCAACACATTCACTTGGGCGTTTTTTTAGTCACTGCTTAGAGTGGAACAATAATTTTAATTTTTAAATTATTATCACTGATCAGTGCTACATGATAGGGTACCTGTATATCAGAATTACTCCCAGCTTGTCTAATTCCTTCTCTGCATGAAAATAAATGGCAACTCAGCCTCATAAATAATTTCTTAAAGCAATGCTACCACCAGGGAACTTCCATATCGCTGCTATGGCTACCAAACACCCATTCCCCCTTCAGGGCCATCCGCCATCATCAAACAGCAGAATGGTAGAGCCTAAGGGGGCTCGAAGGCTAGTCTAGTCAGAACCCTTCACTTCCCAAGGCGTAAATTTCAGGATCAGATTTACCAGCCAATGAGGGCCAAAGCAAGGATCCTTTCAGGATTGCCAGGATGCAGGAGTCCATGAGGTCAAAATTATTATCGTAATAGTTCCTAGGTAATATTTACCTTTCTAAATGTATCACTGGTGTGCAGTGATTTCTAGAGGTTACATGACATACCCATAGTTATCTAAAAAATGCTATTAAAATGCTATCCTCTTTTCCCATATACATCTATGTGAAGCCAGATTTTATTTTATTTTTTTACACATGTCAGCCAAAATAGTAGATGGCAATGGATTGCATAAGGAAGCTGATATGAAGACTCCACTGTCTTCTATTAAGCTAGGAATTAGAGATTTCAAAAAAATATATAAACAAAGGCATTCTTCCCACTAAACATTTTTGGACTCCAGTTATTGTTCATTGCAAACTTTTACTTATGTTAATGTACAATGAACGTATTATTTTTATTCTTAAGTGAATTAATAACTTTCTTAATCCCTCAGTTTTAATTTCTAATAAGGTTAATATTGGTAGCTATATATCCACGTAAAACAAAGATATTTGGAGCCCTTGATATTTTTTAAGAGTATAAAGGGATTTGGAAACTAATATACTTGAGAGTAACTAGTTTAGGAGAAACAAAAAAGGTGAACAATTATGAAAGTGCATGCCATTTATAAAGGAAATTGCATTGCTTTTTATGGAGCTGAAGACTGCATTTGTTGAATTTGTTATGAGTGGACCCAAGGGATACAAATAATGAAAGGAACTCATAAGTAAAAGCCCAACAAGTGCATTTTAGTCCAATAATCAGAACTTTCCAATGGCCTGAGCTGTGCCAAGGTGAAAGGGACTGCCTTGATGAAGAGTGAGCTCCCCATCCCTGAGAGCATGTAAACAGAATCCAGCAAATTAGCTAGCAAGGATGTCATAGAGAGGAAACCACGTACCAGCAGAAGCTGCGGTCAGGGTGGGATGGGATATGTATGCAAAGAGCTCTCAGATCCCTTACAATCAGAGTATCTAACTTGAGAAAAGACCTCAAATGATTTTCATACAAGTCAAAGACTTTGGGCCCAATCCTAACACTAAAATTACTCCCTGGTCACTACAGGGTACTAAAAGGCATGGTTCTCCCAAGTTGCCTTGTAATAACCCTTGCATTGGGCCTTGCCGTTTATAAAACTCTTCACGTGCCTTATTTACTGTGATCCTCTCAACTGCCCCCTGAACTAGATAGGTCCTCACAGACGATGCTCTGAGAGGCAGTGCAAACGGCCCCAAAGGATGCAGCTGGCAAGTGGCAGATCCTTCGAGCATGAAGCATGGTATGCTTTCCACTGTATCCCAGCCGCCTCCCTGCTGGTCCAAGGACGGAGCAAGTACCAGAAAGCCAAAGTCCAGCTCTGACACATCTACCCACTCCTCCTCAAGTGGCTTATTTGTAATGAAGCTGCTTATCTAGCTCGACTCCTGCCAAAGTCCCTGGTCACATAGAGAAGCGCAATGTTCCTGTTCTCATAGAGAAGCCTCTTACTCCTGGAGCTGCCTTCTCCCCCTGCAGATTCCTTCTTGGGAAACATTGGATTCTTGAGAAGCATGAACAGTTCAGCCTCCCTGGGTATGCTAATGAGTTGTCTCAAGCTGTGTGTGAATGTTCAGGAAACCCAGAAGCAAAGTGATCACAGTCCGGGTGTGCAGGCGCGAAGTGCCACCCAGCTCAGGGCAGCCTGCCCTCTGCTCAGATGTTACCACCTCTTTTGAGTGGCACTTCTGCCTGCTGTCAGCCATCCCTCCTTGGGCAGAGATCCCATCAGATTTTACAAGCCAGGCAGGGTCGGGCCTGGTGAAAACGCGAATGGGAATGCCCAGAACAACAAAGGCAGCAGGTGGTTTTCCTAGGGAGACAGGGCGAGCCAAGCCATGTGCTGGCAGTCACGGGGCACCCAGGGGACAGCCATGAGCAGGACGGTAGCAGACCCCAGTCAGGGGAACTTCACTGGAGCCAGACCTATCAAAATTAGTCCAGAGCTTATAAAGACAATTTTTGAAGAAAGACTTTTGTTTTGATGATTTTCAAACAGCAGGATTACCAAGATACAGGCTTGTGAGTTGTCACTATTTCTAGAGTAGGGGCAAACCTTTTTTCTGTAAAGGACAGAGAGTAAATATTTTCGGCTTTGTGGGCCCAGTAGTCTTTGTAGCAACTACTCAATTCTGCTATTATAGTTGAAGGCAGCAATAGATAATGTGTAAATGAATGAGCATGGCTAGGTCCCAATAACATTTGTGAAATCTGTGTGATTTTCACACATCACAGAAATGGGGAAAAAAGTATTTTTCACTCATAAGCTGTACAAAGCAGAGAGACTGGATTTGGCCTGTGAGCTAGTTTCCCAGCCTCTGTGCTGTGGCAATCACTCTCAAACTGTATATGATAAATAACCCACCTTTTTGAATTTCCACATTTTCTCAGTTTGATGCTTTTGTACATTTATATCAAATTGGTTACTATAAAAGGAAAAAGAACATAAAAAAGCTAAACAATACAAGTCCACTGACAATTAATCCCAACATTTCTTTTTCTTTTTCTTTTTTTTTTTTTACACCACATTACACAGATTTATTTCTGAATGTACAATGCTGGGAAAACAGTGGCTGCTTATTTTCATTTAGTAATTAACAATGAAGGATAAATGACATAAGCAGAGAAATATCAGCCCAAGGGGACTGATCGCCTCATTAGCTTGTTTCCAAAGTATGTTCTCCAGAGTGAAAAGCAATCATGTGACTAGAGGGGTGACAAAACCTCTGCTGTGACACTAATGTTTCTAATGCATATTCTCAGTGTCTGAACTTAGTCACCAGGAACTGGACCATATGGTTATATGCCCTTCACTCGGGGGGGGGGGGGGGGGAGGAACCCTGTAAATCTAAAGTAACTGGGTTTTGTTTTTGTTTTTGTTTTTTGGTCTAAAATCAGTTAGCCCATCAATTATTTAAACCGTCATCTAGTGTTTTCATAGTGCTTCAGGTTTGTGGTTTTCATACACAGGTAAGCAATGCCCCTCAGTCTTATTTACTTGTTCTTTTAATTTCTTAAGTATATTTTATTGATTATGTTGTTACAGTACTCCCAATTGTTTTCCCTCTGCTTCCCTCAGCCCAGTGCCCCCCTTCCCTCCAGCAATCCCACCCCCCTTAGTTCATGTCCATGGGTCATGCATATAAGTTCTTTGGCTTCACCTTTTCCTATATTATTCTTAACTTCCCCCTGTCTATTTTGTACCAACCAATTATGCTTCTTAATTCCTCCACCATTTCCCCATTTCTCCCCTTTCCCCCTCCCAGCTGATAACCCTCCAAATGATCCCCATACCTGTGATTTTGTTCCTATTCTGATTTGCTTAGTTGGATTTTGTTTTGATTTTTTAGATTCAATTGTTGATAGTTGTGAGTTTGTTGTCATTTTAATGTTCATAGTTTTGATCTTCTTTTTCTTAAATAAATTACTTTAACATTTCTTGTAATAATGGCTTGGTGATGATGAATTCCTTTAGCTTTACCTTGTCTGGGAAACACTTCATCTGCCCTTCCATTCCAAATGATAGCTTTGCTGGATAGAGTAATCTTGGTTGTAAGTCCTTGCTTTTTATCACATTGAATACTTCTTGCCAGTCCCTTCTTCACTACAAAGTTTCTTTTGAGAAATCAGCTGATAGTCTTATAGGCACCCCGTTGTAGGTAACTCTCTTCTTTTCTCTTGCTGCTTCTAAGATTCTCTCTTTTTCTTGAAACTTTGGCATTTCAATTATGATGTGTCTTGGTGTGGTCCTTTTTGGGTCTAGCTTGTTTGGGACTCTGTGCTTCCTGGACTTGTATATCTATTTCCTTTGCCAAATTTGGGAAATTTTCCTTTATTTTTTCACATAAGGTTTCCAGTTCTTGCTCTTCTCTTCTCCTTCTGGCACCCCTATGATTTGGATGTTGGCACATTTAAAGTTGTCCCAGATGTTCCTAAGCCTCTCCTCATTTTTTTCAATTCTTGTTTCCTCATTCTGTACTGGTTCACTGTTTTTTTCTTCCTTATGTTCGAAATCATTGATTTGAACCTCAGTTTCCTTCTCTTCACCCTTGGTTTTGTGTGGATTTTTCTATGTTTTATTTGGCATAGCCTTCACTTCTTCCCTTAGATGTTTGCCATACTTAAGCATATCTGTCAAGCCTGTGAGCATCTTTATCACCAGTGTTTTGAACTCTATGTCTGTTAGGTTGGCTATGTCCTTGTTTGTTAGGTTGGCTATCTTCTCATCGCTTAGTTCTCCTACTGGAACCTTGATCTGTTCCCCCTTTTGGGCCATACTTCTCTGTCTCCTCATCTTGACACGCTCCTGTGTTTGTTTGCCTCTATATCTTAGGTAGAGCTGTCACACCTGTCTGGATGAGTATTTCTTCTTTACATCTTTGTTTGTTGGAACTCCTGGTTGTCCCTAGTTTTGAGATAGTTGTATTCCCTCTTAGTTGTGGAGGGAGATACAGTGTGTCTGTCCAGGGCCTCCATCTTGGCCGGAAGTCCTTCAATCATTCTTAATGAAGGTTTCATTGCCCCATATGGGTTAGTGAAAGCCCATTCAACTGGGAACTGTCATTCCATCACAATAAACATTGCTGTCAGTGTTTCTCTGGCTCTGCTCCTCACCTTTCCACCCTTTCAAATTTCTACTATCATGGAGACTCTGTGCTGAGCTCTTCACTTTCTTGCCTTCTCTGGCAGTCTGGGTTCATACATGAGATGCAGCCTCTATCATACCCATACCTGTGACAGCATGATGGCTGTCCTTCCTCTCTGGAGACAGCCATTTATATATTATATAATTATTGATATGTTTGGATTGAAATCTATCATTTTTCTATTTGTTTTTATTTGTCTTATCTTGTCTCTGTCCCCTTTTCCCCTTTAGTATTACATTTTATCTCTTCCATTTGTTTAATTTTTAGTGGTGATTCTAAGGTTTAGACTATATATCTTTATATAAACTTACAGCCTATATATGAAAAATATTATATTATTGCATGTTTAATGTAATAACCTTAGAAAAGCACATTTGCATTTCTTCATTTCTGTCCATGGTGTCTCATTGCTAAGAAATTGATGGGTTGTTACTAAATGTTGCAGGTGTTCAGCAAGTTCTCTCCACTGTGACTAGTTGGAACTGGAATGTCTCTTGTGTGAGCTCTGGAATTGTTCAGTTTTTGCTTATGGATAGTTGGGGATTTTTTAAACCTGTCCCCTTTATATGTGCATGTTTATATTTAGTCAAATATTTAAGGTGAAGAAGTAATCACTTGATAATCAAAAGTACATCTGCAATGAACTTGAGGGCCTTTGGGATGAAAGACGCATCAAATAGTAGGTTGGTGCTGGAGTCCTTTTTTGGAATGTATATTAAATTTTAGGACCTAAAATGCAATGGCAACTCACAAGAATTCGCTTTTAGTTGAGAGGGTTGGCCACCCAAGGATGAGTCTAGAGATTTAAAGGACATCAACCAGTGGTCACTGAGCTCCTGATATGACCCAGTCACTGTACTCAGCATCCTAAAGCATAGTCCCTGCCCTGGCTAGAGGGAGAAAAGGACACCTAAAATGAGTAAACATAGAGTGAGATTCTGTGATCAGTGCTACTGGATGGGGTATAAATAAAGCTTCAGGAAAGTTCAATTTTGATTGAATGAGGGAGCCATGGATGACTTTAGAAAACAGGAAGCATTTGAGGAAAGTTTGGGTACATAAACAGACATTCTCTAAAGATAAGGGCAGAAAGTATTTTCAACAGAATAAACAGCATGAAGAGGGACAGCTAGGCACAGAAGTATAGGAATGGTTCCTCTTCTGCACTCATACGTAAGTTGTGGAGTGGAGGCCTTCTAAGAGGTGATATGAGAAGGGAAGGCAAGAGCGTGATCATGGAAACTGAGTGGCTTGGACTTTATCTTTAGAATAGAGGAAAGATTTTTCTACAGAAGAGTGATTTAGCCAGATTAACTTTTTAGAATGATAATTCTCAAATCAGGAAGCTGTATGACAGCAAGAATCCTAGGTGGAGGACACTGTCACTCTTTGGGCTAAGGAACACAGACAGAAGAGACAGTTTACCAAGGAGACAGTCCCCTGGGTGAGTCTGGGTTCACATGCTGATAGCAAAGGGCACCTATGTGTGGAACTGTCAACAAGGGCTAATCCACACTTAGGCCCCAAGTCCCAACAAGGGTCAGGAGCCAGTTGGCATCTCAGAGATACCTTTCTGCTTGGAGAAACCAGTGTGATAACCCCTCTATTTTTCTGTGACTTTGGAATATGGATGAAATAAATATGCTTAATTCTCATTTTTTCTTTTTGCAAAACTTTAATAAAAAAATAATGAAGTATAGCAATTCATACTTCGCTAAAGAGCACAGATTATGCAGCCTGTACTTAGTCACCACTCCCACCTCTTACCCCAATGAGTCCCACGTGAAAAATTGGGAAGGGCAACATCTATTTCTCCATAGTACAGTATACATGAGATGAAAAAGATTATATGTTTTAGACCTGTTGTGTGGCCCACCCTAGGTCTGCTCATTTCTGCCTGTCCGCCAGTGAAAGCTAACACCATGCTCGTGGTCACAAAGTCTCCCAGCTGCCACCACCACAGTCACATGGTCCCCTAACATTGACTGTTGCCTCAGTCTCCCTTCCATAGCAGGGGCCAGACTTCAGATGGATTATACTGTGTCGGCTTCAGTAAGAACCACTCCAGCCTAGCCTGGCCCACTGCTCCAGCCACACCCAGTAACTGCTCAGAGAGGGTGAGTAACCCAACCCAGAAATGTGAAGGAGTTAATGCCCTTGGGGAGGATTTTGTCCATCTTTAGAGCCAGGAGACAGGAAGGAGCGAAACAAGTCAGAATGGTTCTTTTCTGAGATTTCCTACATGGCCAACCAACCTACTATGTTCTTTAAATTTTTTATTGAATTTATTGGGGTGACATTGGTTAATAAAATTGTACAGGTTTCAGGTGCACAGTTCTGTAATATATCATCTGTGTATTTTATTGTGTGTTCACCACCCAAAGTCCTCTCCTTCCATCACCATTTATCCCCCCTTTAACTTCTTCTACATCCCCCCACTCCCATCCCCCTTTCCAGCTGGTAATCACCATACTGTTGTCTGTGTCTATGAGTTGTTTTTGTTTGTTTGTTTGTTTTTGCTTTTTTGCTTAATCCCTTCAGCTTTTTCACCTAACTCCCAGACCCCCTCCTCTCTGACAGCTGTCACTCTGTTCTCTCTACATATTAGTCTATTTCTATTTTGTCATTAGTTTAGTTTGTTCCTTAGATTCCATATACACATGAAATCATATGGTAGTTGTCTTTCTCTGACTGGCTTATTTCACTTAGCATATTACTCTCCAGGTCCATCCATGCTGTTGCAAAAGGTAAGATTTCCCTTTTAATGGCTGAGTAATATATCCACTCATCTACTGGTAGACACTTGGGCTGCTTCCAAATCTTGGCCATTGTAAATAATGGTGCAATGAACATAGAGGTGCATATATTTCAAATTCATGTTGTAGGTGTCTTTGGATATATTCCCAGAAGTGGAGTTGCTGCATCATAAGGCAGTTCCATTTTTAATTTTTTGAGGTACCTCCATACTGCTTTGCACAGTGGCTGCACCAATCAGCATTCCCACCAACAGTGCAGGAAGGTTGCCCTTTCTTCACAGCCTCGCCAGCACTTGTTGATTTATTGATGGTAGCCATTCTGACAGGTGTGAGATGGTATCTCATTGCGGTTTTAATTTGCATTTCTCTGATGATTAGGGATGTTAAGCATCTTTTAATATGTCTATTGTCCATCTGTATGTCCTGTTTGGAGAAGTGTCTATTCAGGTCCTTTGCCCATTTTTTAACTGGATTGTTTGTTTTTTGGTGTTTAGTTGTATACAGCCTACTATGTTTTCTTGACAAGCTGTAGCCAGCTCAATAAAGTGTCATCTTATATTTGCTTTTCCTCTTTCTCTGTCTCATTTCTGTTTTTTCTCTCCACTTTTGCTTCCCTGGATTATACTTCTCAATGAAACATCTCCATATGAGCTTTGCCTCTGACTCAACATTCTAGGAAATCCAAGTTAGAGTAGCATGATCTATGCTGGGTGCATAGCAGATCCTCAATTCATGTTCTCTTTCTTCCCTCTTAGCTATATATTTACTTCTTCTTGTACCTCATAGGTTTTTGTGAGGTTCAATTGAGATAATACATGAAGTATTTTGTGAACAGCAATTACGCTGTGCAAATGTAAATCATCATTACATATTAATTATAAATCTGTAATTTTGTAAAGCATCATTACAAATTAATTGACACAACTGGGCTAACCAATCAAGTGGCTTTGCTTTCACATGGTGAACAAGGATACTTGTTCTTATTCACCATGAAGGAATGCTTGCTGTCGTAGCTTTCTACTAGCTGGGCTATCCTGAGATACTGGCTTCTCTTCACTGAACCTCAGTTTCCTCATCCCTAAAATAGGCATAACAATATATAACTCATCTCACTGTTATGAGGTTTTAATAAAATCATGGGTGTGAACTTGCTTTGTAAACTCTAAAGTATTATGGAAATGAAAGGGGTATTGTTACTACCAGAGAGGTAGCAGCTCAATAAATACGTGTTGGATAAATTACTGCTTGTGAAATAAGAATACTAATTCAAGCAGTGCCCAGTGTCTTGATAGAAATGAGGCATGCCTCCTGGTCCTCAATATATAAATCTCCTCTGAGAATTTGGAGCAAGAGAATGGGAATCAGAGGCCTTATACTTGGTGACTGTATTAGCCATTCATTCTCTGGATATTACAAATGCAACCCAAATGTAAGGTAGGAATAACAGTGTCTCTGAAGTGGTAAAATATAATCAAGCTACTTATTTAGTTGACATAGGAGAGCTGGCAACCACTTCAGGGAATTAAACTTACTATCATAACTTATATTTGTTGTTCGTATACCTTTTGTATTATAGCAATATATTATTTAATCTCTCCAAACATCTTATGAAGTAGGTATGAATTTCCTCATTTTTTGTTAAAGAAAGTGAGATTTAGAGAAGTTAGGCAACTTCCCTCAAATCCAAAGTTAATAATTTTGTGGAACCAGTATTTGAAACAAGATCTGTCTCATCCCCAAATCTGTACTTGTTCCTCTACACCAGGCTGCTGTCTGAAAGTACTGTCCTCCCTCTTATTCCTTTTCAAATTGTACTGTCAGCAAATCTAGGTGCCAGGCCACTCACAGATCGGCACTAGGACAGAACCCTGAGCGCCCTCACATCAAACCCATGCTGCTGCCCTGAGCTGTCGCCTCCCAAGAAAAGTCATAGGACCATGTTGAATATGGAGAAAAATCTATTTAACTTGAAGTTTGCTGCAAGGAGCTTAAGAGGAATGCCAAGAAATGACATAAAGAAGAAAAGGCCAAGATTTAATAGGCCATTCAGAAAGGCAATACAGAAGTTGCAAGAATACATGCTGATGCTGAAAATGCAACCTGCCAGAAGAACCAAGCAATTAATTTTTTGCAAATGAGTGCTGTGGTGGATGCTGTGGCAGCCAGAGTTCAAACTGCAGTAACAAAGGGCAAGTTGACCAGGTCCATGGCAGGTGTAGTTAAGTCTATGGGTGTTACGTTGAGAAGTATGAGCCTTAAAAATATTTCAGCCCTAATGGATACATTTGAACACCAGTTTGAAACATTGGATGTTCGAACACAACAAATGGAAGACACCATGAATAGCACTACAACCCTAAAACAGCACAAAACCAAGAGGATATGCTGCTTCAAGAAATGGCAAATGAAGCTGACCTTGATCTCAATGAGGAGCTGCCATAGGGTCAGACAGGACCTGTTGGCACCAGTGCTGCTTCCACGGAACAGGATGAACTATTATAGACACTGGCTCGTCTATGTGATCAAGTGTAATTTAAAGAACTGCTGCTGTTGTTTACTTCACCTGATTCTGAACTATTTCATGTGCATACATATATAGACAACTTGCACTCCAGTTACACTAAGAATACCGTATGCTACAGAATGCTTAAACACTATTTATATAGAATGCTTTCTTTTGTCATGCTGTACTTGCAAATACTTTAAGAAATTCCAGAGTGTTTCCACCTTGACAGATTTTACCGTTTTGTATATTCTGTTGGAAAGTGTGTGGGACATTTTTTTTGTAAATGACTTTGACCAAACTAGCATTGGTTTGTATGTATATGAAACATCTTCTTCAAAATTGCATAAAAAATCTAGCAACAAAGTAGTACAGAAGAAATTATAGAATAAAGGTTTTGGTTTCTTTTTAATTCAAAGTTGTTTTGAGTCTGCATTTGTATGTGATGCATAAAAATAAAAGCAGGGAAAGCATGTTTACTTAACATGCTTACATAGCCAAAAACACCTAATTTAGTGTCATACGATAGACAATGCTTTTTGTGTGTTTTATGTTCTGTGTTTGTTTTTGCTGTTTAAGCACAAATGCAGTTGACTTTTATTCTGTATTCATCAGCTTTTAAGTTTAGATTATTATCATTGGAATTTTTACCGAGTAATTTAATGACTATTATTTGAATTTCTGAAATTAAAAAAAAAATGCATTGACAATTTTTTGATATAACTAGAAAAAACTTGCAACATTAAATTAAATAAATTAAGATTTGTTCAGTTTTTTAATGTTTTATTTGCTAAATATCACTGTTGTTAAGGGTCAGAGAAATTAAACCTTTTATACTTTAAAATGAAATTGAAACGCATTTTAAATGATTCTGCTATTTCTACTCTACTCTTGGTACACTGTATTTTGAAAGATTAACTTACATGGTCTTAATATCATTTACATTTTCCATAAGCTTGTTGATTGCTTTACGAGAATGTTAGCCTACATTTTGAAAAGCAACCAACAAAAAATAACAAAGAAAACAAAACTGAATCAACTCAAGTTACCACTACCATAAGCCCTGGTTAAATGTGTTTGTCCTTTTATCTCAAGGAAAAACTGTTTCATAACTGGAAGAAATGAAGTAGAAATAAATGTTAGAATGAAATGTTTTGCCGAGCCATGCAGATAACTTCCAGCCCACTGGAAGCTGGTGTACAACACACGGGGTGGGGACACAGAAAAGTTCTGAGGTCCAAAGAAGACTAGGCTCTGGAAGGCCAGGATCCTTGGAGGAAAGAACATGATGGCCTGCTGTCCTGCTTTCCACCTTCTCAGAACTCTTTTTTATCCACCTAAAATGAATAAATGCCCACAATTTTCTGCTACCACAGTCTCAAATGTGGAGAGGTGACCAAGTTATATTTTAGCTAGTACAGTATACTACTAATCTAGGTTAAGTAGATAAGGTCTTTTTCATTACTCATTGCATGATTGAGCCATTAAAGAACTTTAATATTTCATTTAGTTCTACTGAAGAGCAGATCTGCTTAGAAAATTTTTCCATTGTTAAATCATAAAGGCATTCACAGTGCCATTATGCAGACTTTTTTGCTAAGTATTCACACTCATATATGTTTCCTGTTATAAATGAGAGTGTGTATGAATGAAGATTATTTTCACTGGTTAATGAAATGAGAAATTGCTCTTTTGCTGTTTCAATTAAACCTATTTAACTTTCCTGGTATTTGACTATATGGTATGACCTCAATGTGGTAACTTTCCATTTTGTTTATAATTGATGCTTTGTCCTTTTTACTTAAAGGGTCGTCGTCGTCGTCGGCAGCCGTCCGTCTCGAGAGACGATGGTGTAGCTTCTTAAGAGTCTATCTGCACCGCCGAGAATGGTTGTGCAGTCCAACTCGGGAGTGACACGGTATCTGTCTCCTCCCGTGTTGAATCGACATCTTGCGATGACGCTAGAGTGTCCTCTCCAGTGAAGCTGAAGCTACAGAGCCTGGGCAGGGTGATATGGAGGGTCTGCTGTTGCCCATGCAGCAGACCCCCCCCTCTCTTCGCAGCTGAAGGGTCCAAGGGAAAGACAGAGTCAATACAGCTTGGTTTCAGGTGCGTACATTTGTTTATATTAGGATATCTTGGGGAGGCATAGAAGAGATTATTACTGACTAAGATATCTATGAAATAGTTATCTTATTTTCCATTGGTGGAAATTGTAGCTTTTGTTCTTTTGAATTCAATACAAAGTGTTAATTGTAAAAAAAAAAAAAAAAAGTATACTTTCCAAAATCTATTTGACACCGAAAGTGAGTTCCCAGAACCCCAAGGACACATTGATTACCCATCAAACAATAGTGCTCAAGAAAAAATTAACACTGTTTTCTAGTGTCTGCCAACTTCCATGGTGTAAATGTTCTTACCATGGCTGATTTAAGCTAGCAACTTAACTGAACGCAAAATGAGAAAGAGATGTACACAGCCCGCCGTCACAGGCTGGCACGTGCCGGAGCCAGCGCACCCCCACTTCAGCGGGGCTCTCAGCATTCCAGAAAGCGCACTGGAGTAAGAGACAATGATAGTCTCTGTCTTCAAATTTGTTTGTTTATTGTTTGCTTACAGTTTATTTGGGAAGAAAACATGCCCAATTAATAAAACACTGTGTAAGACTCTGTAATCTTTTTTTTTTCATAGCTTACGCTAACACTCAGCTCAGGAAAAAGGTAGAGGTGAACAGATAAAATCTAAAGCCAGCAGCAATATAAACAGGATAGTTGGAACAACTGTAAAGCATAACAATTTTTTTAAATCATCAAACTATTAAAATATATATACATATAAACAGGCGCAACCCTTTGGGGAAGCAATAGAGTAATAAGCATCAAATTGTAAAGCTGCTCATATTTTTGACTCATCCGTGGGAGTTTATCTAAGCTACTGGTCCTATTAAAGCAAAAACTAAGTGAATGATCATTCACTGCAGTGTTATCTACAAAAATAAAGAAATAAATTGAACACCTACAAACTATCTCAATATCCAACAATAAGTAAACAGAATAATAGCTTCCCCAAGATATCCATGTCTCACTCCCTGGCTCTTATGAATATGTTACATGACACGAGAAAAGGGACTTATGCTTTGCAGATTAATTAAGGTTGCAGAGCTTAAAATAAAGTGATTGTCTTTGATTATCTAGTTGGACTCTGAGCTATGATATGCGCCCTTAACAGCAGAGAATGTTCTCCAGCTGGAGCAGACAAATGAGGCAGAGTGGGAGTCAGAGAGATTCTAATGTGAGAAGGGTTCAATGAACCATCGCTAACCCTGAGACAGAGGGGCCTGCAGGCAGGAACTAGAATGAGGCCTAGGGACTTAAGGGTTGGCCCCTGGTGACAACCAGCAAAGATGCAGGACCTCAGTCCTACAGCAGCAAGCAACTGAGTTCTGCTAATAACCTGAATAAACTCAGAAGCAAATTCTCCCCAGGTAAGAGCCCAGGCCACTGACACTTGATTTTAGGCTGTGGGGCCCAGACTCCTGACCTATAGAACTGTAAGATATTTCTATTGTTTAAAGCTGCTAAATTTACAGGAATTTTTGTGACAGCAATAGAAACCTAATACAGTACTCTTCATCCATATGAAGTAACATCATATTCATATCTTTAAATGATCACTGTAAAGATCCTGCAGTAACACAAAGAGCTTTTCCTAATATGAAGATAAGTGAAAAAAATAAAGATTGCTGCTTGGAGTCCTATGACCTCTCAGGTAAAAAATATAGGTATGAAAGTGAAGGCCATTACAAAAAGAGAATATGCAAAGGTGGGAATAATTAGGATTTGGAGAGGGACACTTCTTTAAGGGTCTGAGCATCAGTGCTTGGAAGAACTTGCATGCACCTGCCTTACGAGAAGGTCCTCATTTTTTCCAGAACTGTGGTACTCCTCAAAGGGACTGAGGTACTCAGGAGCTGCAGCCGGATCCCTGATACCTTTTCTCCACCTGCGGAAACAATGAAGTCAATGGATTGAGTCTTCTCAATGCTAACGTCTTCTGTGATCTTTTCTTTTTTAAACCTATGACACCTGCTACCACCTGGCCAACACTCACAGCTTCCAAATAAATGTACACACACAAATGAATGTGAAAGGAAGACTTGGAAAAGCGTGATCAGGTTACCTTTGGTAGCTCTGTTTTTCATTTGTGCCTGGGATTTTTCTATTGCCTGCTGACGATATTTTCTCATCTGGGATTTGTCATTTGTTTGAATTGATAGAATTAAACTCTCTTTGCCTTTTGGAAGCACTTGTCTGCAATCCTCATTGCTGAACAAACAGTGGTGATTCCCCCCTCCTCACCCCAACTGCTTCAGGAAGGAAGGAGGGAATGGTAGGCACAGACTGTGCCTGCAATAGTACGTTCTAAGGTGAATAGAACTGACTCTTAACCAAAGGGAAATTTCTATTTACATATAATGGTTCAAAGATCGTATGTGCTCCCCACCCAGTAGGGGACTTGCTTGATACTACAAACCAAAGCTGCCTCAGGCTGCTTGTTGTTGGAGTAACATATTCAAAATGACAGAGGCAAGTGGTATCCACTACTGGGGTCTGATGTACACTTCCAAAGTGGCCACTTTCACTTTTAAGTCACATTTGGAGAGTGATATGTGCAAATCATGCATATCCAAGAAAGAACGATCAAGAAAGCAATGATTACTAACTTCCTACGGGCCCAGCACCGCACTCATCACTTTGCTTATCTCTTTGATGTCCCATCACACAGATGAAAAAGCTGAGACTCAAAGGAAGAGAAGTGACTTGCCAGAGTCAACACACAGCTGCCCCCACACAGCTATCTCTGCCTGATATTTCCATTATTTCACATTACCTTTCAGACACCGTGGAAGTGAGGGGTCAGGAAATGGAGTCATTTAAGATGTGACTCAGCACATTGGGAATGTCTAATTCTGGAGAAGGGACACCAGAACAGTCACAGAAAGTGGCCCCAGATTTCAGAAGGGCCGCCACAAGTAGAAACGAACAGAACTCTTCTGTGTAGCTCTAGGTTTGGTGATATGTTTGGTGGGAAGTCTGGAGGAGAAGTAATGAGACAGAAAAGTGTCTCTAGCAATGACAGCTAATCAAAACTGCAGTGGGAGTTAGGACCTGAGTTCTCCGGCAGGGGAGGGATCAAGGAGGGCCTGCCCACCCCTGCAGCTCTCAGGGCCACACCATAGGAGGCAGATTTCTACATTAGGTGGGAGGTCCTTCCCACCTGGAAGATGCCGTGAGCTCACGAATTCTGATTCCTCATTATGTCTACAATTTAAGGGAAAGGAAACTGGCATTTCTGAAGGCCTCATGTGTGCCAGGTAACACACCAGGCCTTCCTCATATATCATCACATGCAGTCCTTACAACACCAGACTCTCACCTTGCCAGATGGGCAGTGAGGCAGACCTCATTTATCTCTACATCTACATGCACAGATTCAAGTGCGTTGCTGTCAAAATATGCAATGCCTGTTTCTATGGCAAGTGCCAGACAAAGAGGATTGGGGACTGAAGCAATAGTCCTGGCCACCAGCTACCCTAAATGACCTGCCTCCTGGCTCACACTCCACAAAGGGCCATTCTTGCTTTCAGGAGAACATCGGTTGAACCCAGTGGGCAGAAAGGGGGTGGGGGGTGGGGGGAGAAGCCAATATGTGAGCACAGTTTTTCCTAGCCTGAGGAATGGAGATGTTGAAGCTCTGTGTTTGTTTTTGTTGTTAAGATTGGTATTTTATGCGTGTGTGTGTCAATTAATTGATTGAGTGCCCAAAGGGAAGTCATCTTTCCCAATCTGCAAGACTTGCTCCAGCTAAAATGGACAGAGAGGCATACAGAGTCAGGGGATTCCCAAGACAATTCCTCTCCCTCTCTCTGGTGGGCTGGCAGACCCTTAGCCTGGCTCTCCTTCCTCTCTTCATTCCTGCTTTCTCCCCTGGCAGCTGGCCTATGGCAGCCTGGAGGTGCAGCCAGATGGCCAAGAAGAATGGAGGGAAAGTGTCTGTGTGGGAAGCACCTCTGTACAGATGTGCAGAGCCACATGACAGCAGAGAACAGAAAGAGAGAAGGAGGAGAGGGGTGGGAAGAGAGGAAGAGAAAGTGACAGGGAGAGGCTGAATGAGATGGCAATGGGGAGGGAGAAGAGAGCATCAAGGGAGGAAAGCCAAGGAGACCAACAATAGAAGGGGCCCGGGGCTCAAGGCATGGACATCAATGAAGAGGAAACCCAAACGAGAAGGAAGAGATATAGGAGTCTTTGAGGGGAGCAAGGCCTCTGAAAGATAAAGGGAAGCACTGCTGAAAATTTTAAAATAGACAAAGAAGAAAACACAGAGAAAGAGAAGAACCGTTAGAGTTCTGGGTAGTTGGAATTCAAAGCCCACACCCTTTGCCACTCCGCTATGCTGTTTCCCAAGCACTGTGCCGAGAGGTGGAACCATTCTGAACCTTAGCTCATGGGAAGGGTCTATGTCACAGCCTGTCCACCTGCTGCAGGGTGCCAGGCCTTCCCCTGGGACCAGGTGGACCCACCATGAAGGCTGGTGTACATGGATCCTTTGTGATGAGGAGTCATGCTCTCACTTCTAGTCATTTCCCACCCAAAATCAGAGCACTGACTTGGGATGTAGTGAAAGATGATTTCTCCTTTTAAACCCAGACCTTGATGAGAAAAGCACTGCAAGCAAATGGTGGATACAGAATGCTTGTTTGAATTTACGCCTGAGCCATTGTTGTTGTTTGGTCAACATCACAAGCCCTGCTGGTCACTGAGTTTTGTTCTGGATTTTGTCTAAGCTGGAGAGCCCCCTTGCCTATGAAAGGAGGTGAGGTTCTTCTGCAGGATCCTCTTTTTATTGAGCACCTACTAAACAGCTGGCTTGGTCTCATTTCAAACACACAAAAAATTTTTCTATGGTATTCTCTTACCATCCACACTTGCATTGAGAAATTAAGGCTCAAAGAATTCCACTTACTGGCCTAGATCTGGTGCATCGTCATCCAAAAAGATCCTTCATCTTGGTACTAAGTTGAACAAAGCAGTACAGGGCAGATTTGTTGGGTATAAGCAAAAAAAGATTTTGTTCTTTCCCAACAGTCTCATAACAAGTCCTCATTGAAAATGTCTTTCTCTCCCCTCAGGTGTGTATGTGTAGGTGGTGGAGGAACATATCAGTCCCATAACCTTTTCAGGCATTTCTGGATAATAAGTTTTCCAGTTACTTGAATTCACAAGAATGCTCTCATTTGATAAATTAAGAAGTCCTGTCCAAGATAATAACACTATAACTGAGCCCTCTACCTATAGTTCAGACCTGCTTCCACAGCGGACTCCTCTAGCAGTGGAGGGATGTGGATAGTTTCTTTTGTCACTGTGGCTTCAGACAAAGGGTTTCAGTCATATTATTTCTATGCCAATGGAAATCAAACACCAGCCTCACATTCTAGGGCACATACATTGAACTCTCCAGTCCCTTGAGGCCTCCAAGCATGTCCTCAAAGAATGGCACCTGGCTTTAATGTCTGTAAGTACTTGGTGCTCACCCAAGTACCCAGGACAAAGTCTAAAGAATCTTGCTTTCACCTCTGTTGTAGAAGCACCGAAAACTCCTGGAAGAGGTCCAGCTTTGTGGACATGACATTCAAAGCGGCAGCATTGTAACTGTTACTTATTGGGCAAGTTTTCATTTATTCTGATTAATTTAAATCAGCGCTCTTGACCAAATAAGAGCTAGCATATATACCTTCATAAATGAATTGATTCAACACTCACAGGCTCAAGATAAATTTCTCATTAACTCTGAGTCACAGAGGCAGGCATTGGCAGCATTCACACCAGCACATTCCAGAGAAAAGGGAGTTTGAGCCAATGGATCTCAAGGGTTATGGTCCCACCCTCAGGACTAGCCACATCTGGTATGAATGGGGGAGGGAGGATGCATCAGGCTATCTCAGCTGAAGAAGATATCTTAAAATCACCTGTGCAACCACCCTTGCTACAGTGTAATGCTCAACAGGTAGACTTCTAGTTATTTATGAGTGCACCATCTCACTCCAACACAGCAGCCACCAGTGGAGCTGACAGAAAGATTGTCCAAGAGTATGACAGTGTGTTCCATTCTGCTGGGCCAGCTCAGGTGGGCTGGAACTAGACTTCCCAGAATCTCCTTCAATGCATGGTTCCAGGAGAAACTTGGCCAAAGGAGGAACTTCATGGGGTGAGGAACATCAGGGTGAGGCAGCAGCTATATCACTTCCGGAAGTTAGTATGATAAGATATGAGGACAGAGAGATGCAGAGGGGC